>NC_066584.1:262040881-262415881 GCF_024323335.1 Lathyrus oleraceus
ATACACCTAAAACTGCTTTCACGACACTATATGATCATTACAAATTTATGTAGTTCGGAGTGACCAATGCTCCTTCAGTCTATATGGATTACATGAACTGTGTATTCCAACCATGTTTGGTGTAACACCCTGAAACCCCACGATCGAGAATATAAGGAATAAATCAACTATAACCAAACATTTCTTTAAGGGTGTCACACAATCTCCACAAACAATTTTCTCTGCAACACTTATTAAAATAAAACCTTTAATTAAAAACACATGTCCTCACATGCTCGCCTTTACTTAGGTTCAGCGCAGCGGAACTAATCAGTAAAACAATTATTCAATCAATAAGTTCAAACATAACTTTTATTTATAATTTAATTCAATCAGGTAAATATGCCTTCAACATCAAAGCAACTCAAAATGAGAGTTATAACATTTCATCTCTCAACAACAACACAGAATAAAATAAGACATAATGTTCGCCCTTCCAATGTGACAGATCATAGCAACGATCATCTAATAACGTAATAAAGTTGGAAAATAAGAATAGCCTCAACACAATCCTTCATCTCTAAAGCAGCTACTCGTCTACCTGTTTGTCTGTAACCAAAGAAGGAACCCAGAATGCCAAAACAAAATAAAGGGTTTATAGTATGCTCAAAATATATAATGGTGAAAAATATTGCAAGGGTAGCCTAAAGGTAAGACATCAACTTTCATGCATTTCAATTACGTAAATCAATATAATAATTACTCAACAACACCCAAAATAAATCATTTGTACAACCTTTATGTGATGTAATGCAAAAACAACTCGACTCATGCATGCGCTACCAACTCGACAAATTGTTCTTCAAACAAACCGGGTCCCAACATCTGAACCCTAATACCCAAAATTTGAGCTCCAAGCCCCAATTTTTGAGCTTGGGATAAGTCATTATCCCAACATCTGAACTCGTTACTCACCTTTTTGACAACAATGATAACATATGATGCATGTACAATATAATGCACAACCATAACAACTCAACAACAAGTTTACAGTTCCATGTCAAACTGTAAATAACAATATCAAAGTAATCCCCACAGTTGGATTACTCGCCATAATCTCAACTATATGATCATCACATAATTATCTCATCATCAACATAATACAACACCATTAGGTTAATCAAACAATTCAGTTAATCAACAAATTTTCATCAAACCACACCTAACAACAGCCAAACATCGACCGTACGACAAAACCACACCAAAAATCCAACTCAGCAGGCTAATACGCACCCACTAACACGATGACGGATACCACATCACCAGGATGATGCCAATCGTCCCTCTTTTCCTTCCATCATCACCCCTATGGAGACCAACAAGGCTCCATGATTTCCCATAGACCCTGATGGTCTCCTCGTCAGAAAGCTGACGCCCGTCAGCGTCTCAAAGCGCATGACGACCAGGTCGTCAAGCAGGTGACACCTGTCACCCTGTTAACAGAAGTAGAATTTGTTTTTTGTTATGAAGTTCAGTTCAAAACTCTAATTTTTCTCCCTAAACCCTCTAATTGATCATAAACCTCCGAGAAATAACATGTTATCGTTACAACACCATATACTATTCAATTAACATAAAATTTCATCAATTACTCATGATTTTAAACACTTTATTTGTCATGTTTCATGCCAAACATATGAAAACAACTCATACCATTTTTATGAATTCAAACACCCAATTTTCATGGTAAATTAGTATACGAATTTAATAATAATTACAACAATCACATCATGTTATCACAATAATATCATCTGCATAATCAAACATTCAACAATGGATGAAATAGAGAAAAACCTAATGAAGATTAAGTACTTCCCCTAAACATCATGCAATTGACACCATATTTAGAATAACCCCCCCCCCCTACCTTGAATGATCCCCCTAACCATCATGCTCTCAATAAGTAGTTCTCTCTGTCTAACCATCTATCTGTGGATGATAAGTAGAACTCAATTTGAACTTAGTACTCATGGCTTCCTGCAAATTCCCCCAGAATCTCGATGTGAATCTCATATCTCTATCAGAGACAATGCTCTATGTAATTCCATGCTAACTAATAATCTTCTCAATATACAACCCTGTCAACTTCTACAATGGATAATGATCTTAATCGAAATGAAATGATCCAATTTAGTCAAACTATCAACAATAACCTAGATGGAGTCACATCCTTACGTCGTCTTCGGCAAACTCGTCGCAAAATCCATGGAAATGTTGTCCCACTTCCACTCGGGAATACTCAACAGTTGCATCAACCCCAACGGATTTTGATGTTCAATATTTAACTCTTGGTAAGCCAAACATGCGTAAATAAACTTGATTATATCCTTCTTTATTCTTGGCTACCAAAAAATGCCTTCAAGTCTTGATACATCTTAGTGGCACCAGGATGAATACTCAAATTACTTTTGTTATCTTCTTTAAGAATACTTTTCTTAGGTTCTGGCACACCAAGTACACAAACTCTGTCACAGAAACGCATAACACCATTCTCATCAATTCTAAAATTCACCTATTTACCTTGATTGATTAACACCAGTCAGTCAATCAAACCCAAGTTGACTTTTTGACCTTCTCTTATTCCTTAGAGAATACCACTAGTTAGCTTCAACATACCTAACTTCACAGTGGTATGAGTCATTTCACATACCAGACTGAGATCTTGGAACCACTCAATCAAATCCAATTACCAAACCATCTGTGTCGACATATGCAACAACTTTTTGCTCAAAGTGTCAACTATGACATTGGCTTTACCAGGATGGTAACTCAAACCAAAATCATAATCCTTCATAAATTAAAGCCACCTCCTCTACCATATATTCAACTCTTTCTGATCGAATAAGTACTTCAAACTCTTATGGTCACTCAACACTTCAAATATGGAATCAAACATATAATCCCTCCAAACCTTAAACACAAATACCACATCTTCCAACTCTAGATCATGTGTATGGTAATTCCTCTCATGAACTTTCAAATGTCTAGAAGTATAAGCTACAACATGACCATTATGCATCAACACCACCTAGACCCATCTTCGAAACATTACAATATATAACATAAGACTCGCTTGGACTTATCAAAATCAAAATTGGAGTTGGTGTCAGCTTCTTCTTGAGTTCTTGAAAACTCCATACACACTAAACACTCCACACATAAGCTTGACCTTTTCGAGTGAACTGAGTTAAAGGCAATGCCAACTTCTAAAATCCTTTGATAAACCTTTTGCAATAATCGGCCAAACTAAGAAAAACTGGACCTCAATAACAGACTTCGAAGTCTCCCACTGCAATATTGCATATATCTTTGATGGATCCACTATGATACCACCACTAGATATCACATGACCAAGGAAACTCACTTATTTCAACTATAACTCACACTTAGATAACTTTGCATACAACATCTTTTCTTTTAAGGTCTACAACACAACTTTCATATGCTCTGCATGCTCTTCATCATACTTAGAATATCTCAAAATATCGTCGATGAACACAACCACAAACTGATCTAGATGAGTATGGAAAACCCTATTCATATATTCCATAAACACACTTGGCACATTAGACACACCAAACGTCATCACAAAATACTTATATTGACCATGTCTCATTCCAAATGCAATCTTTGGAATATTGTATGACTTCACATGAATCTGATGATAACCGAAATGAAAATAATTCTTGCTAAAGACACAAACACCAACCAACTGGTCCAACAGATATTCGATTCTCGAAAGAGGATACCTATTCTAAATAGTAACCTAGTTCAATTGTCGATAGTCAACACACAACCTCATATTAGCATCTTTCTTCTTAACTTACAACATCGACGCTCCCCACGACAAAACACTTGGTCAAACAAACTTCTTCTCAAGTAGATCCTCTTATGGTTTGTTCAGCTCACTCAGCTCTGAAGCAGACTTCTTATACGAAACTATCTGTAGCGGTAAATTCATGACCATCAAGCTATGGATAAGCTTAACTTCAATAAAACCAGAGTCGCCATCACGCTTTTATTGTTTCCAGAGGAAAAGGGAAAAGTACGAACAAAACCCAAAGATAAGAAGTTTTCAAATCAAAACTAATAAAATTCCAGAGATTACAGGTAAGGGGGTTGGTTACACAGAGGGAAGGTGTTAGCACTCAAAGTGTCATAGGTACTCCTAGGGAGCCCTTTTTTATGTGTGTATGTGTTTTTGGTATAAAAGATGTTTGAAAAAAATAGAGTGTGGGGATGAGAAAAGAATTCATTGATTATATTTTTGTGTTTGATAAGACCGTCGGACTTGTGTCTACGTACCAACATAGAAATGAGGGATCAAAACCTCGTAGTTCGTGGTAAAAATTTCAAAGTTAGTGAATTGCTTTTGATAAAAAGTTAATGAGAAAGGCACAAAGGCCCAAAAGTTTGAATGAGGTTGTTAGTTCTTTTTGTCTTTTTTAGAATTTAGTCAATATGATTAGATTTACTTACAAGTTTGACTTAAGAAAAAACAGTTTAAAAAAACATTGGCATAAGGCCAAAGTTTCTATTTTTGCAATATGGTCTAAGTTTGGAATTACAAGCAAAGAAAATTTTGGAAAGGGGGGAGAGATTTGAAATTTAAGATGTAAGAGGAGATGAAGAGACTAATCTTAAGCATAAAATTAAAAGTTAAGAGTTGAAAAGATCTGACCAATGGGATGCAATCCAACAGACAAGAATGTCATATAGAAATCCATTTTCCTTTGGACTTTGAATAAAGTAATAATCAACAAGCAATTAGCAATATCGGACATCACGAAGATCAAGGCATCAAATAAAGATGGCCATATCCAAGCAAGCAAAACCCATAACTAGCAGTCTTCTTTATCTTCTTATGTATTAGATAAAATACTCCTTGATCAACTCAGAACAAAACATTAGACACAAGATCAAAATAACAGTTTACATAAAGACAATGTAGTAGATGAACTCAAACACATCCTGAGACTTGCATCAAATGAAGGCTCAATTCACAATAACTTGATCTCAGAATGTCGGCATTGGCCAAGTCCTTTTTTTCACAGGGAATGTTGCCTAGTTCTAAGTCATTTTTTAGGGGTTTTGTTGTTTATTAAGTGTTTTAAGGTCCTAAGACCACAAACAAAAATCAAAATGCACAAACAAATATATACAATCATAATATATGGCTCAAATGAACAAAGTGAAAATGGCATAAACATAAACAAGTTAAATGAAATGTAAATGGCAATGAATGATAAGTGACTTAAAAATTAAATGCATAAAGTAAATGACTAGAAAGTAAAGCAATATTAATAAGAGTTAGTCAAATGTTAGTCAAGGTTAACTGAATGTTAGTGATGTCTTGCTTTTTATTGATTAAGTCATTCTTTGGAGAACACCCAACCATTTATTCACAAGCATGAATCCTTGAACCAAGACATATTTCATAGGAAGGAAAAAAGATCAAGTTTCCATACAATACGATGAAAGATGGGAGACTTATAATCTCACTTACTAGAATGTTATGCCTTTAGGGTAAAATTTAGCTCTATGTTAAGCAATCGTAATTGGACTTTTGTAGAAGTCACAACTATATGAGACCGGAAAATAAAAATTTAGGTGTTAATGCATGTTAGAGATTTGGTATGATGAACCAAACTCCTAAAACATACCATACACTAAAAGAAAAGATCAAAAGGGATGGGCATATCTCATCTATACTTGTATTGGTTCATCTGACACAAGGTCATTGATGAACCAATTAGCGTTAGGATATTTGAGATTTCATTGGTCAATGAAAGTAATGGAGAAGAATAGGGATAAAGATGAAAGGGGAGGGGAATGAGAGAAACACAATTTGGTCATGGGAGGAATTTTATTAAATTAAAATCATTCATTCATCTTGGAAGATGAAATGTACATTTCATCAATCCCCTAAATCCAATGATTTTAATCCAACAAAAATCAAATCAACCTTACCAAGGCCCAAATAAATAATCAAACATCACAAGACCATAACAATGACTCAACATAATTTTTACACAATTAATCAAATAAAAATCAATTTTAAAATGCATTAAAATACAAATTAGTTTGGTCAAAAACCTAAAACCTCTTCAAAACACCAAATAAATGGCCAAAGAGATTTATCCTAGGTCAAACAAGGTCAAAGGACCATAGACAAAAAATTTCATCATTTTTGAAAAGTCAGAAGTATTTTTAAACAATTAAAAATATGCATAAAAACATTTCATTCATGAAAAATATCAAATTTAATCCCAAAAATAATTTTAATTCTGAAAATGAAAGATAAAAATATTTAAATATTTTTGTGAAAGTCTCATATTTTTTGGATTAAAAATAAAATTATTATGAATTAAATCAAATAAAGCAATTAAATGAAAAATCAGAAAATACAAAAAAACAAGGGTCATCAGATCTCCCTCATTAATTGAGGTGGTAGATATGATGGTCACGCGCGCGCTATCCACCAGATACCTGAGTCAAAGTGCCACACGCGTGGTAATCACAACCAAGGGCCAAGATTAAAATGTTTGGACCAGATCAGATGGCTTGGGCTTACCAATGCACCACCGGAGCCCTAGCTTTAGTCATCTTCTTCAGTGATCACCATCGGACTGGTCCAACCTCAACTTCATGAAAAATGAAAAACAATGACACTATTTCAAAGAGAAAATGCTCAGGAGCTCGAATTTGGCCTCAATTTTCTCCAATTCCAAGTATATAAAAAGATACATGGATTTGAAGTTTGAGGATCATGAACTGAGTTGCTTCGATTTGACCTCAAAGCAACTTAATCTTTTTGCCTATGTTGATAGGACTTCAGTCAACCAAAAACATAAATAAAAGTGAAGGATTGAGAGAGAATCGTAGAGATGAAGTTTCTGAAATTTCACCTTCGAGTAGCTTCAATTCAGCTTGATCTTGATCTGGATTTGCTTGATTCTTCCTCCTCTTGCTTGCAGTGATCAATTAAGATGGAAATGTCAATGAATTCTTGGAGTTTGAATTTCAAAACATAAGGTAAAATTTAAAATCGATTTTAATGATATCATTAAGAAATTCTATGGTCTGAGGGTCTGAGTTCTCTTGGCAAAGCTTGGGCAAGGTGTTGATGTGATTTCTGAAGCTATGAGCTTGTTTAAGTAGGCAAGGGAATTGATTTTTGCACCACTTGAAATTTTGCCAAAATTAGAAACCAAGTTGTATGGATGCATGGGGCAATGATTTGGGCCTAAGGAATTATGCAATCCATCTCCAATTCATGTGAAATTGATGTTGAAGTCATTACATGGAAGCATGCAAAGAGGAATGATCACTTGAATCCAAAAATTGCCAAAATAAATCCCACAATGGGGCCATGCACAAGTCCCTCAATTTTGATCCAAATGCTATGATCTTGAACTTTTTGGAAAGGTGAGATCAAGGGGAACAACTTTCATGTTGAACATGTTTCCATTTAAAGCTTGGATCATGATTCATTTTGAGGTGGAAGTTTGGGAAATCAAACATATTTGAAACTTTTCTAAGTACTAAGCCAAATGTTCACTTCTTCCACCTTGAATAATGTTTTCTATGGGTTTCAAATGGAAAACATTCCTTCATTAAAGTTATATCTATTTAAAACATATTCAATTTATCATAAATTTGACCTCATTTGGATTTTTCATGAAGGAGTTATGCATTTTAGAAGTTGAGGAAAATCACTTGTTCAAAGGTGAATGACCCAAAATGACCTATAATGTTTCCTCTTGGCACATGCATTTTAAAGTTTAATTTGAACTTATTCAAAATATAAAATTTGGATAGGACATATTTAATTTGATCATTGAAATTGAATGGATTTCATCTCATAAAAATTGAGCAAGTTATGGTCCTTGGAAGTTGACCTCCTAACTAGGGTTCAGACAAAATGACATATAATCTTTCGCCATAAAATATGACTTTCCAAGCAAAACTAGATCTTGAATTCAACATAAAGTTGTTTGGAATGTCATAAGGAGGAAAGTTTCTCTTTTAATCATTTTCATATGACAAAAATTGTAGGATATAGGGTCTAGGGAACGCCAGTTTTGACCAGTTGACTTTCTCTGGTTAACCACCATGAACCAACTTGCAAACTTGAAGTTCTCTTGATCTCTTGGACTCATGGAGGATATTATATGTATAATATGATGTAATATGAAGTATACCTTTAAATATTTGATCAAATGTTGAAGAAACTTGCTGAGGAATTCACACAAGATACCCAGATGAATTAGGGCTTCCAAGACAAACAAGCTTCAAACTCTTGATGTTTTCTTGATCAAAATGATATGTGAAGACCATGGGGATCCATATATTATTTCTAGAATCAATTTAAACCATCTCTTGATTGTTATCCTTGTATTGAGGGTCTTGAACCCTATATATGAGCTTGATGGAGCATGGGTGAACACACACATTACCTACAAAAGTAACAAACTATATATAGACATATTTTTGGAATTTTGGTTAGTAAATAATGAAAAACAAAGTATGATAGAATCAAAATGTGCTTGGTGATCTCTCCAATTGCAAACCTAATGAATGAGGGGTAAGGAGGATGCCAATGTGTGATCCCAAAGCTAATACATATGATGAGATAGCATGAGGGATCTTAGGGTCAAAATTGGGGTCCTACACTATCGACACAAGACTAATACCAGGTACTAAGTCTATAGCAAACTCAACTTCGCATTCCGGCAGAAAATTTCTAATTCCATATGTGAACACTTCAGGAAACTCACACGTAACATGTAGGTATGTAATCATTATCTCACTTCCCCCTCTCAAGGGCGCGAACACCATGGACACTCGAGCACTCTCTCTATCAAGGACATCCTTACCTATCTCACAATCATGAGACTCGACTTCATACTCTCCTAGAATTAAATAAACTTCACCTATTTATCAAAATAATTGATATGCACATGATTGAACTCCAACAAATTCATTCCCAGAATAACATTGATTTGACTTAGTGGTAAACAAACTCAGTCAATCCCAAAATCTCTACCATAAATTGTCAAAGGACAATTTACACACACCAATGAGATAGTCACTAAACCATTAGTTAGGGTATAAATGACCATGCTAACATTCATAGAAGACACTTCCAAATTCAATCTTTTCACACACTCAGTAGATATAAACGAATGTGTCGCACCCGTATCAATAATAGTAATCAAGGGAATACTGTTAATAAAGCATGTAGCTCGAATCAAGTTATCAGATGCAATAGTCTTTGTTCCATACAAAGAAAAAATGGTCCCACTAGATTGAGCCTTCTTAGGTTTCTCATACCGAGTACTAATATGACCTTGCTCTCCACAATTATAGCAAGTCAGATTATTACTCCTAACGTTAGCACCTCGGTGACCTGGCTTCCCACACTTCAAGCAATTCACAGTCGTGCTTTTGCACTCACAAATATGATGTCCAAACTCACCAGATTTGAAACATCTCACAAAAATATAAGTCTCTCCCCCATTTTTCTCTTTCCCACCCACAGACTTCTAATCATCCTTCTGCTTCCCTTTGTCAGCTGGAGCACTATATAGTTTCCCATGATTCTAGTTGTTCCTTTTCTTATCACTAATACTCTTATAGTGAGTAGATCGGGCTCTTCTACCATCATCATATATTCTGCACTTATTTACCAACACATAAAACCGGTGAATCTCTTGATACTTAATATCTTGCTTGATCTTGATATGTAAGCTACTTTCGAACTTGATACACTTTGATCCCTCAATAGTCACATTATTATAGTATTCAAAAAACTTCACCAGCTCTTCAAACTTAGCAGCATACTCAACAACTGTCGAATTCTCTTGTTTCAACTCAAGGAATTTGATCTCCTTCTTACTGCGCACGTCCTATGAAAAGTACTTCTCTAGAAATTTAGTTTTGAACACAGTCCAAGTAATCTCAACACCTACAACCTCTAGTCTCTGATGTAAATTATCCCATTAGTCTTCGGACCCCTCTGACAATATATGAGTATCAAACTGCGCCTTCTAAAATTCATTGTAAGCCATCACTCAAAAAATATTCTTAATCTCTCTGAGCCATGTATGTGCACCCTCTGGATCATATCTTCCCTTGAAGGTCTATAGGTTGTTTCTCTAAAACTTCCCCAATCCACGGAATTCATCGCCAACCTGATTTTGCTGACCTTGCAACGCATGAGCCATTACCTCCAAAGCATCAACAATAGCTCAATCATTTCTTCCACCAGTCATATCTCTACACACCAGGAAACATACATTAGAAGAAACGATGCATCAACAGTGTTCACACATATGTCACACCCTAGGGAATAATTAACATTACAAAAACTTGTCGGATAGACCGACCTACTCTGATATCACTGTGTAACACCCTAGAACCCCACGCTAAAAAATATAAGGAATAAATAAATTATAATCAAACATTTTATTTATGGTGTCACGCAATCTCCATAAACAATATGTTATCCAACACTTATTTAAATAAAACCTTTAATTCAAAACACATGTGCACACATACTCGCCTTTACTTAGGCACATCGCAACGGAATTAATCAATAAAACAAATATTCAATAAATAAGTTTGAACATAAACTTTATTTATAATTTAATTAAATCAGGGCTATATTCCTTCAACATCAAAGCAACTCAAAACAAGAGTTAACATATTTCATCTCTCAACAACAACACATAATAAAATAAGACATAATGTTCGCCCGCCTAGAGTTACAAATTAGAGCAACGGTAATCTAATAACGCATAAGAATGGAAAAGAATAATATCCTCAATGTCGCCCTTCAGATCTAAAGTAGCTACTCGTCTACCTGCTTGACTGTACCCTAAGAAGGAGCCCAAATCACCACAACAAAACAAATGGGTGATAATACGCTCAAAATATTTAATGATGCAAAAGAATGCAAGGGTAGCCTAAAAGTAAAACATTAACTTTCATGCATTTCAATTACGTAAATCAATACAATAATTACTCAACAATGCCCAAAATAACTCATATGCACAACCTTTATGTGATGCAAGGAAACAACGACCTGACTCATGCATGTGGTACCAACTCAACAAAAGGTTATTCAAAAGAATACGGTCCCAACATCTGAACCCCGATCCCTAACATCCGAGCTTGGGATAAGTCACTAGTTCCAACATCTAAAGTTGTGACTCGCCTCTTTCACAACAACGACAACATATGATTCATCTATAATACAATGCACAACAACAACAACTCAACAACAGATTTACAGTTCCGCATCTAACTGTTATAACAAAATTGAAGTAATCCCCACAGTTGGACTACTCACCAAAATCTCAACTATATGATCATCATATAATTATCTCATCATCAACATAATACAACACCATTAAATTAATTAAACAAGTTCACTAATTAACCAATATTTATCAAATCACACCCAACAACAGCCAAACATCCACCGCACGACAAATCACCTCAAAAATCCAACTCAGCATGCCAATACACACCCACTAACATGATGACGGGTAGCCCGTCACCAGGGTGACACCCGTCATCCCTCTTTTCCATCAACAGTCACCCATGTGATGAACAACAAGGCTCTATGGTTTCCTAGAGACCATGACGATCTCCCCGTTAGACATCTGACGCCCATCAGCATCTCAATGCGCATGATGACCAGGTCGTCACACATGTGACACCCGTCACCCTATTAACATAAGCATAATTCGTTTTCTGCTATAGAGTTCAGTTCAGAACTCTGACTTTTGGTCCTAGACCATCAAATTGATCATAAACCTCATATAAATAACATGTTATCATAACAACATCATATACTATTCAATTAACATACAACTTAATTAATTACTCACAAATTTTAACACTTTATTCATCATGTTTCATGCAAAACATATGAAAATAACTTATACCATTTTTATGAATTCAAACACCTAGTTTTCATGGTAAATTAGATCATGAGTTTCAGAATAATTACAACAGTCACATCATGTTATCACAATAATTTCATCTACATCATCAAACATTCAACAATGGGGGAAATAGAGAAAAACCTAATAGAGATTAAGGACTTACCGTACTCATCATGCAATTGACAACATATTTAGAGTGATCCTCCCCCCCCCTTCTCTCTCTCTCTCTCTCTCCTCTCTCTCTCTCTCTCTCTCTCTCTCTCTCTCTCTCTCTCTCTCTCTCTCTCTCTCTCTCTCTCTTACCTTGGATTTCCAACAAAAACACTAAGCTCTACAACAATGGTAGTATCTTCCTCTTCCTCAAGCCTTAGGTTGCCTCTCTTGCCTTTTCTCCCAAAAATATATGTAGTGACAACTTTTAGGTTTCCAATCCTTTTTTATTAGAAAATCTAATTTTATCTCCTACTAATTACACTATGGCCAAAACATCTATTTTCTATTTAATTTTAATATTATTTAATTATCTAGTTATTTAATTAAATAGCTAACAATTTCCTACCAATCCCAACATATCATAAACATGCCAAAACACCAAATTATCAATCCAATACATACAAAATTCATTTAATTAAATAAATAAAGCACAAATTAAATTAAATAAATAATTTAAATCAAACGGGGTGTTACATTTGGACTAGTTCGTGGAAAACTTTATAGACGATATTCTAATTTACTTCCGTTCTTCGAGGAGCCCGCGGAGCATCTAAGAATCGTGATATCAGCCTTATAAAAGAAGCAGATGTTGTGAAGATTAGCAAGTGCGAGATTTGGATGTCAGGGGTGAAATTCCTTAGTCATGTTATATCTCAAAAGGTGTAACAGAAAAATTGTCAAAGGTAGAAGTAGTGATCAATTGGGAAAGGCTCAAAAATGTGTTTGAAGTACGAAGTTTCTTGATATTGGCAGGTTATTATCAGAGGTTCATGATGGAATTTTCTATGTTGACCTTACCTTTAGCAGACTCACTAGTGAGGATGTTCCTTTCTATTGGGATGTTGGTTGTGAGCAATTTTTTTGGAAATTGAAGAAGAAGCTAACCACCGCTCTAGTATTAGAAATTCCCGATCCGAACTAGCCTTATGAAGTTATTTGTAGTGAATCGAAGAAAGGTTTTAGTAGTTTGCTTATGCAAAATGGCCAAACGGTGGAAATGTATCTCAGTAGTTGAAACCTCATAAAGAGAATTATCCAACCCATGATCTAGAGCTAGCTGTTATCTTTTTGCACTCAAAGTGTAGTGACATTATTTGTATGGAGTCCACTTCTAGATGTTCAGTGACCATAATAATCTGGAGTATCTCTTTGATCAGGAGAAGTTGAATATGTGATACAAAGATGGATAGAGTACCTTAAGGATTATACTTTGATCTGAAGTATCATCCTATGAAGGCAAATAAGGTGGCGAATGCTCTAAGCTGGATGGAAGTTCATGCAGCAAAGTTTACGATGCTAGAGCATGAAATGATGGAGAAATTTCGAAATCGTGATTTCCAATTCACGTAGACTTTGCCTGGTGTCCTAATCAGTAACATGATTATATCTTTTGATCTAAAAGGAAGGGTCCGACAAAAGTAGTTGCTAGATATGGAGTTGCAATCCAAAGAGAATTTTCCTAATTTCATCTGAGCCACTAACGAAGTCCTTCTATTTAACCAAAGGATGTGTGTAGCGGTAAATTCATGACCATCAAGCTATAGATAAGCTAGACGTCAATAAAACCAGAGTCGTCACCGCGCTTTTATTGTTTCCAAGGGAAAAGGGAAAAGTACGAACAAAGCCCAAAGATAAGAAGTTTTCAAATCAAAACTAATAAAATGCCAGAGATTACAGGTAAGGTGTAACACCCTTCTAAAATACCCCAAATACTTAATTAAAACAACATATAAAACTCAGAGTAAATATGCAGTTAAGGGTGTCACACACTAACACTGCACACCATTCAACAATATAACGGTCATGCTCTTTTATTAATTCAAAACATAAACATTTGCATAAAACACAGCGGATATAAATTTCATCAATCATGTAAAACATTACATGTAAAATGGTTCTTAACCAACAATAAAACATTTAAAACAAGTTAAACATCCCATCCCGATGTTACATCTATCAGAGCACGACCCACTAAGGAGACTACACTAGACTCCAAGCATTAACTTCTACTCAGCTCATTGCTCGTTACCTGAAAATAGTTGTAAGGGTGAGTTCCTCAATCGATATAATAAGCATTATAGAATATAATGTCATGTTAAGTAATTTAACACATTAATCACCCTAATCGTATTCGCACATTCAATAACGGCACACCAACTCAAACATCATACTCAACACCAATACAACTCATATTCATACTCAATAGCAACACCACACACGTATAATATTAGAATACATCCATTCATATTATACGCCATACATAATTTATGCAATGAGACTCCACACATGCGGTACCGACTATTCTTGAACATATAGTTCAAGCTCACCGATCAATCCAGATACGGCTACTAAGCTCACTAGTCCCACTCATTTGAGATCTAATGACTCACTCACTAATTCCTCACCATGGGAATTAGCTACAGCCCCGAAGGCTATGCTATGCACACTAATCACCTAGTATGCCAACATCAACAACAATTCCACAATGATTCACTCACTAATTCCTCACCATGGGAATTAGCTACAGCCCCACAGGCTATGCTATGCACGCTAATCATCTAGCAATGCAACATCAACAACAATCCACAATGGACACATGCTCACACTCTAAGCCATACAACAGTCCATTCACAAATACATGCATAATATATACATTCACAGCATTATACATTTCATCATACATCATCAACACATGTATCAACACATCATATCATGTCAAATAATTAAACACAGTATTAGCACACTCTACTAATACCTATACTGCTCAAAACAGCGGGAAATAATCCCTACTATATCACACACCGATGTAGGCAACCACCAATTAGGCACACAACATTTTAATCAACACTTTTTCCACTCTGCAACAGCGTTAACCGGTTAACGCCCTGGGTTAACCGGTTAACGCAGGCAAAACACGCTTACTGCCCAAAAACTTAACAGTGTTTACCGATTAACGCCCTGGGTTAACCGGTTAACGCAGGCAAAACAGCACAAATTCTCAATTCGTAACAGTGTTAACCGGTTAACACCCTGGGTTAACCGGTTAACGCAGACAAAACAGCAGTTCCTGCGCTAACACAAAGCAGAATGCAGAATTCTCCGCATTTTCCGCCGTTAGAGGACTTCCAGACCTCCGATTCCAATTCCGTAAAAAGCTATACGTCCAGTAAATTACGACACACACCATTATCGATTCAATTACAGTTTTTAACACAGTTTATCCAACATCATTTTCAGCATTCGACAATCCCAATTAGGGTCAATTCAACGGTTTATCACTACCCATTACATGCTAACCCATAATACCCATTAAACGACGATAAACCCCCCTTACCTGAGTTAATCCGGCGAATCTTTAAGCTCCAAGCTCTTCTCTTCTTCAACCCTCTTCCTCTTGCTCTGCCTCTTGCCCTTTTCCTCTTTCAGCCGCTTCTCTGAGTTTCACGTGAAAACCTTATTTTCCAAAATGAAACTCTTTTTCCTTATTCCAACTTATATATTTTCCAAATTATACTATTATTCCAATAATAATAATAATTTAATAATTCCAAAATAATAATAATAATAATAATAATCCAATTATCTAATTAAATTAATAAATATATTATTAACTTAATTTAAATAATTATCATATTATTATCGGGGTGTTACAACTCTCCTCCACTAAAAGAGTTTTCGTCCTCGAAAACATACCTCAAGCGAACAACTCTGGGTAAGACTCCTTCATCTTACTCTCAAGTTCCTAAGTCACATTGCCACCTGCTGGTCCTCCCCAAGCTACCTTCACCAAGGCAATCTCTTTACCCCGCAACTGCTTCAACTCTCGATCCTCGATCCTCATAGGTGATGTTTCAACAGTCAGGTTATCTCTCACCTGTACATCATCCACTTGGACTACATGCGACGGATCATGAATGTACCTCCTCAACTGAGACACATGAAAAACCTCATGCAAATTCGCAAGCGACGGCGGTAAAGCGACACGATAGGCTACCTCCCCTATCCCTTCCAAAATCTGATAAGGACCAATAAATCGAGGTGTCAACTTCTTCGACTTCAAAGCTCGACCAACACCAGTTATCGGAGTAACACGAAGAAACACATGATCTCCCTCTTGGAACTCAAGTGACTTCCTCCTCTTATCATGATAACTCTTCTGACGACTCTGAGCAATTCTCATCTTCTCCTGAATCACCTTAATCTTTTCTGTAGTCTGTTGAACAATCTCAGGTCCAACCACAGCACTCTCACCGGACTCATACCAACATAACGGTGTCCGACATCTCCTACCATACAAAGCTTCAAACGGTGCCATACCAATGCTCGAATGAAAACTATTGTTGTAGGTAAACTCAATCAAAGGTAAATAACAATCCCAAGCACCTCCCTTTTCCAAAACGCAAGCTCTCAAAAGATCCTCTAATGACTGAATCGTCCTCTCAGTCTGACCATCAGTCTGCGGATGATATGCAGAACTCAATCTCAGCTTAGTTCCCAAAGCCCTCTGCAAACCTTCCCAGAACTTCGATGTAAATCTAGGATCTCTGTCCGAAACAATACTCGACGGAATACCATGCAAACTTACAACCTTCTCAATATACAACTCAGCTAATCTCTCTAACGGATAATCCATTCTGATCGGAATGAAATGAGCCGACTTCGTCAATCTATCCACAATCACCCAAATAGCTTCAAAATTCTTACTTGTCCTCGGCAAACCAGAAACAAAATCCATACTGATACTATCCCACTTCCACTCTGGAATAGCCAACGGTTGCATTAGCCCAGACGGCTTCTGATGCTCAATCTTCGACTTCTGACAAGTCAAACAGGAACAAACAAAACTCGCAATTTCTCTTTTCATTCCCGGCCACCAAAATAACTTTTTCAAATCATGATACATCTTCGTAGCTCCAGGATGAATACTCAGGCCACTACGATGTCCTTCCTCCAGAATACTCTTCTTAAGTTCGATAACATCCGGAATACACACCCGATTACCAAATTTCAAAACATCATTCTCATCAACTCTGAATTCACCACCTTGACCTTGATTCACTAGAGTCAACTTATCAACCAAAAGCACATCGGATTTCTGACCCTCTCTAATCTCATCCAGAATATCACTCGTTAACTTCAACATTCCCAATTTAACACTATTGTGAGTACTCTCACACACCAAACTCAAATCTCTAAACTGCTCAATTAAATCCAATTCTTTAACCATTAACATAGACATATGCAATGATTTCCGACTCAATGCATCAGCCACTACGTTTGCTTTACCCGGATGGTAATTCAAACCAAAGTCATAATCCTTCAGAAATTCTAACCATCTCCTCTGTCTCATATTCAGCTCTTTCTGATCAAACAAATACTTCAAACTTTTATGGTCACTGAAAACCTCAAATCTTGACCCATACAAGTAATGCCTCCATAACTTCAGAACAAATACCACGGTTGCCAACTCTAAATCGTGTGTCGGATAGTTCCTCTCATGAACTCTCAGTTGTCTCGAAGCATAAGCTATAACCTGCTTATTCTGCATCAACACACCACCCAAACCCAACAATGAAGCATCACAGTAAACTTCAAATGATTCCGACGGACTCGGTAATATCAGAATAGGAGCAGTAGTCAACCTCCTCTTTAACTCTTGAAAACCTTCTTCACATTTTGAATCCCAAACAAACGCTTGCCCCTTTCTAGTCAACATCGTCAACGGTAACGCCAACTTAGAAAATCCCTCAATGAACTTCCTATAATAACCAGCCAAACCAAGAAAACTTCGAATCTCAGGAACAGACTTCGGAGCTTCCCACTTAGACACCGCTTCTATCTTAGAAGGATCAACAACAACACCACCTCTTGAAATCACATGACCAAGAAAACTAACTTCCTCTAACCAAAATTCACACTTAGACAGTTTAGCAAATAACTTCTTTTCTCGGAGAACTTCTAAAACCACTCTCAAATGCTCAGCATGCTCTTCTTCAGATTTCGAATACACCAAAATGTCATCAATAAACACCACAACAAACTTATCTAGGTACGGATGGAAAATCCTATTCATGTACTCCATAAATACTCCAGGCGCATTAGTCACACCAAAAGGCATTACAGAATACTCATAATGTCCATACCTCGTTCTGAAAGCGGTCTTCTGAATATCTTCAGTTTTCACACGTATCTGATGATACCCAGATCTCAAATCTATCTTGCTGAACACACTCGCACCAACCAACTGATCCATCAAATCATCAATCCTCGGCAAAGGATACTGATTCCTGATCGTCACTTTATTCAGTTGCCTGTAGTCCACACACAACCTCATAGTACCTTCTTTCTTCTTAACCAACAACACTGGTGCACCCCACGGTGACACACTCGGACGAATAAATTTCTTATCCAACAGATCTTCCAACTGACTCTTCAATTCAGCTAACTCAACCGCAGACATACGGTACGGAGCCATCGATATCGGTCTAGTACCAGGTACCAAATCAATCGAGAACTCAACTTCACGCTCTGGCGGCAATTCATTCACTTCTTCAGGAAACACATCAGGAAAATCACACACCACGGCTAGATTACCAATCGCCAGTTTATCTTTAGCCTCTAAAGTCGCTAACAGCATAAACAACTCTGCCCCATCCGCTACTGCCTCATTCACCTGCCTCGCTGATAGAAACAAACTCTTCCCTTCCTCAATCTCAGGAAATATTACAGTCTTATCAAAACAGTTGATATAGACTCGGTTAAACACCAACCAGTTCATACCCAGGATAACATCAACCTGTACTAGTGGAAGACACACAAGGTCCATCCCAAAGTCTCTACCAAAAATACTCAAAGGACAATTTAAACAAACTGAAGTAGTAGTCACTGAACCCTTCGCAAGAGTATCAATTACCATACTTCCAAGCATCTCAGATATCTCTAACTTAAGTTTCACAGCACAATCCAAAGATATAAAGGAATGAGTAGCACCGGTGTCAATAATAGCTACAAGAGGAAAGCCATTAATATAACACGTACCTCGGATCAAACGATCATCTGCAGAAGTCTCAGAACCCGATAAAGCAAAGACCTTGCCTCCTGGATGATTCTCTCTCTTCGGCTTAGGACACTGTGGACTGATATGACCCACCTCTCCACAGTTGAAACAAGTCACAGTCTTCAACCGGCACTCTGCAGCCAAGTGACCACCTTTTCCACACTTGAAACACTTCATCTCAACACTGGTACACTCATGGACACGATGTCCAGCCCGACCACATCTATAACACTTAGCAGGGGCACTAGAGTCTCCCCCACTAGGCCTCTTCATCCCACTCTGCTTCTGGAAACCTTTGCCAGCTGCATACGGTTTTCCACGATCATTCTGATTCTTGCCTTTCCTATCAACCCTTTGCTGATAGCTCTCTGCTCTGGCTTTGGAATCCTGTTCAAAAATCCTGCAACAGTCAACCAAGTCAGAAAACACTCTGATCCGCTGATACCCAATAGCCTGCTTGATCTCGGGACGTAACCCGTTCTCAAACTTCACACACTTTGAAAATTCTCCAGTAGCCTCGTTATAGGGAGTATAATACTTTGACAGCTCTGTGAACTTAGCAGCATACTCAGTAACAGACCGGTTACCCTGCTTCAATTCCAAGAACTCTATCTCTTTCTTTCCTCTGACATCCTCTGGAAAGTACTTCCTCAGGAATCTCTCCCTGAACACAGCCCAAGTGATCTCAGCATTTCCAGCAGATTCCAACTCAGTGCGGGTAGCAACCCACCAATCATCAGCTTCCTCTGACAGCATATGCGTACCGAACCTGACCTTCTGGTTATCGGCACACTCGGTCACTCGGAAGATCCTCTCGATCTCCTTCAACCACTTCTGAGCACCATCTGGATCGTATGCCCCCTTGAACATTGGAGGATTGTTCTTCTGGAACTCACTCAATTGACGAGCAGCTCCCATTCCCACAACATTCGGATTTCCTCCAAGTACTCCAGCTAGCATACCCAGAGCCTCAGCAATCGCAGCATCGTCTCTACCTCTTCCAGCCATCTCTATTCTGAAAACCCAACAAGCTAAACAATAAGTACTGATAGGGTTACACAACACCTATCCCGTACAGGGGAACAGAATAATTACGACTTGACTCGACCGACTACGCTCTGATACCACTAATGTAACACCCTTCTAAAATACCCCAAATACTTAATTAAAACAACATATAAAACTCAGAGTAAATATGCAGTTAAGGGTGTCACACACTAACACTGCACACCATTCAACAATATAACGGTCATGCTCTTTTATTAATTCAAAACATAAACATCTGCATAAAACACAGCGGATATAAATTTCATCAATCATGTAAAACATTACATGTAAAATGGTTCTTAACCAACAATAAAACATTTAAAACAAGTTAAACATCCCATCCCGATGTTACATCTATCAGAGCACGACCCACTAAGGAGACTACACTAGACTCCAAGCATTAACTTCTACTCAGCTCATTGCTCGTTACCTGAAAATAGTTGTAAGGGTGAGTTCCTCAATCGATATAATAAGCATTATAGAATATAATGTCATGTTAAGTAATTTAACACATTAATCACCCTAATCGTATTCGCACATTCAATAACGGCACACCAACTCAAACATCATACTCAACACCAATACAACTCATATTCATACTCAATAGCAACACCACACACGTATAATATTGGAATACATCCATTCATATTATACGCCATACATAATTTATGCAATGAGACTCCACACATGCGGTACCGACTATTCTTGAACATATAGTTCAAGCTCACCGATCAATCCAGATACGGCTACTAAGCTCACTAGTCCCACTCATTTGAGATCTAATGACTCACTCACTAATTCCTCACCATGGGAATTAGCTACAGCCCCGAAGGCTATGCTATGCACACTAATCACCTAGTATGCCAACATCAACAACAATTCCACAATGATTCACTCACTAATTCCTCACCATGGGAATTAGCTACAGCCCCACAGGCTATGCTATGCACGCTAATCATCTAGCAATGCAACATCAACAACAATCCACAATGGACACATGCTCACACTCTAAGCCATACAACAGTCCATTCACAAATACATGCATAATATATACATTCACAGCATTATACATTTCATCATACATCATCAACACATGTATCAACACATCATATCATGTCAAATAATTAAACACAGTATTAGCACACTCTACTAATACCTATACTGCTCAAAACAGCGGGAAATAATCCCTACTATATCACACACCGATGTAGGCAACCACCAATTAGGCACACAACATTTTAATCAACACTTTTTCCACTCTGCAACAGCGTTAACCGGTTAACGCCCTGGGTTAACCGGTTAACGCAGGCAAAACACGCTTACTGCCCAAAAACTTAACAGTGTTAACCGGTTAACGCCCTGGGTTAACCGGTTAACGCAGGCAAAACAGCACAAATTCTCAATTCGTAACAGTGTTAACCGGTTAACACCCTGGGTTAACCGGTTAACGTAGACAAAACAGCAGTTCCTGCGCTAACACAAAGCAGAATGCAGAATTCTCCGCATTTTCCGCCGTTAGAGGACTTCCGGACCTCCGATTCCAATTCCGTAAAAAGCTATACGTCCAGTAAATTACGACACACACCATTATCGATTCAATTACATTTTTTAACACAGTTTATCCAACATCATTTTCAGCATTCGACAATCCCAATTAGGGTCAATTCAACGGTTTATCACTACCCATTACATGCTAACCCATAATACCCATTAAACGACGATAAACCCCCCTTACCTGAGTTAATCCGGCGAATCTTTAAGCTCCAAGCTCTTCTCTTCTTCAACCCTCTTCCTCTTGCTCTGCCTCTTGCCCTTTTCCTCTTTCAGCCGCTTCTCTGAGTTTCACGTGAAAACCTTATTTTCCAAAATGAAACTCTTTTTCCTTATTCCAACTTATATATTTTCCAAATTATACTATTATTCCAATAATAATAATAATTTAATAATTCCAAAATAATAATAATAATAATAATAATCCAATTATCTAATTAAATTAATAAATATATTATTAACTTAATTTAAATAATTATCATATTATTATCGGGGTGTTACATAAGGGGGTTGGTTACACAGAGGGAGGTGTTAGCATCCAAAGTATCCTAGGTACTCCTAGGGAGCCCTTTCTTGTGTGCATATGTGTTTTTTTACAAATTATGTTTGCAAATAAAAAAGAGTGTGGGATGAGAAAAGAATTCATTAATTATATTTTTGTGTTTAACAAGACCTTCGGACTTGTGCCTACGTACCAACATAAAAATGAGGGATCAAAACCTCGTAGTTCGTGGTATCAATTTCAAAGTGAGTGCGTTGCTTTTAACAAAATTTTAAGTTTAACAAAGGCACAAGAGGCCTAAAATGGTTTGAATGAGTGTTAGTTCTTTTTGTATTTTTAAAATTTTAAGTCAAGTATAGTTAAGTTTTATTTACAAGGTTGTTTAAGAAAATGAGTTAAAAATACAATGGCATAAGGTCAAAGTTTCTAGTTTGCAATATGGTCTAAGTTTAGAAAACAGACACAAGCAAATAAAATTTTAAAAGGAGGGAGAGATTTTGAAATTAAAGAAGTGGGGAGGAGATGAAGAGACTAATCCTAAGCACAAATTTAAAAGTTGAGAGTTGAAAAGATCAAACCCATGAGTTGCAATCCAATAGACAAGAATGTCATATAGAAACCCAAATTTCCCTTAGACTTTAGAATTAAGCAATAAAAATACACAAATAGCAAGGTGAAGAGCAAGGCATCAAATAAAGATAGCCACGTCCAAGCTTAGCAACTCCATGATCTTCTTCAAAATTTGCCCATGTATCAGATGACTTCAAAGAGGGCATAAGTCACAAGTTTAAAATAACAGCTTCAATGATCATGTTGCAGATGAACTCAAATGGACATTCAATATTGTATTAGATGAATGTACACTTCACAAGCACTTGGTTTCATGAAAGTTGGCATTGGCCAAGTCCTTTGCATAGGGGGTGTTGCCTAAATTCTAAGTCCAATAGTCTCATATCAAACCAACAGTCCACACAAAATATTTTTTAGGGTTTTTGTTCTTATTATGTACATTAAGGTCAAAAGACCACACAAACAAATAAGTATATACAAACACAATATATCACAAAATATGGTCCAAAGGGACAAAGTGAAAATGACATAAAATAAACAGCTTGAATGGTATGAATAATGGCAAATGAATAAAGCTCAAAAATTAAAGTGAATAAAAGTAAATGGTTTGAAATTAAATGTTAGTTGTTAATTGATTAGAAGTTAGTATTGCTTTTGCTTTTGTTTTGTTTAAGCCACTCCTTGGAGAACACTCAACCCACTTATCACAAGCATGTATCCTTGAACCAAGACATCTTCCAAAGGAAGGAAAAAAGGTCAAGTTTCCACACAATACCATGAAAGGGGGGAGACTCACAATGTCACTAACTAGAATGATATGTCTTTTATGTCACAAATTTAGTGTTATATTAAGCAATCGTAATTGGATTTATGTAGAAGTCACAACTATTTGAGGTCGGACAATAAAATTTTGGTGTCAATGCATGTTAGAGACATAGTATAATGGACTATGCTCATGAAACATACCACACACAAAAAGAATATGCAAAATGGTAGACCTAATCTCATCCATATTCATGTTGATTTTGCAATCAACTAGCCTTAGGATATATAGATAGCATAGGTCCATGACATGAATGCATAAAGAAGGGGAATGAGATGAAAAGGGAGGGGGAATGGATTCAACACAAATTGATCAAAGGAGGACTTTTACCAAATTAAGATCATTCATTCATTTTGGGAGATGGAATGTACATTCCATCAATCCCATAAATCCAATTATCTTAACCTAGCAAAGTCAAATCAACCTTGACCGAGGCCCAACAACACAAGTCAAACTCACAAAGTCAATTGAAATGGCTCTACACAATTCATTTGGCATTTAAACAATTAAAAATAAAGAAAATATGCATTAAATTAAATTATGGAAGGTCAATTTCCTAAAACCTCATCAAAACACCAAAGAAATGGCCATGAGATTTATCATAGGTCAAACAAGGTCAAGGGATCTTGGAGAAAAAATTTCAGAATTTTTGGAAACTTAAAAGTATTTTTAAATAATTAAAAATATTCACAAAATTAATTAAACCATGAAAAATATTAATAGTGATCCAAAAAATAATTTTAATTCAAAAAGTGAAAAAGGATTTTATTTAATTTTTTTTGGTGAAACTCTCATATTTTTGGGATCAATATTAAATTTAATATGAATTAATGAAAATAAAAGAAATAAAATGAAAATCAATTCATCTGAAAAAACGTGGACCACTTGATCTCCCTCATTATCTGAGGTGGCAGATCAAGTGGATGAAAACGCACGTTTCATGGTGTACACTAGTCAGCGCGCCACACAGATGGTAATCACAAAGAACGATCAGGATTAAAACATATTGACTTGATCATGTGGCTCAGAACCTGTCCAGCACACCACCGGAGAAAACCACCGGTCATTTTCTTCGATGACCTTGGTCGGACTGGTTCTCTCATCAGCATCACAAAAATTAAAACGAAGGACATGATCTTAAAGAGAAAATGGAATTGATCATGAATCTGACCTCAATTCAAACTAACTCCAAGTATATTGAGAGATACATGGAGTTGAAATTTGAGGTACATAAATTGAGTTACTTCGATTTGACCTCAAAGCAACTCAATCTTCTTGCCTACATTGGTAGGACTTCAAACAACCAAAGATCCAAGAGAATTGATGAGAATTCAGAGAGAATCGAAGAGAAGAAAAATATGGATAAATACCTTCAATATTGTGCAGAGCTTGATCTCTCTTGCTTCAATTCGTGTTTGATCTTGCTTAAGGAGCTTGTAAAAGTGGCTTAGGATTGGTACAAGGCTTTGGATCCTGGAGTTTTTTTAATCTCTAAACAGTGAGATTCAAACTTAATTTTCAAGTGAAAATTATCAGGTTTTCCTTTCAAATGTGAGGGTTTCAAGTGTGGGAGGCAAAGCTGGCGCGCCAAGGTCCAACTTCTGATGCCAATGGCCTCTTATTTATAGCTCAAGCAAGTGTTATTTGCACCTTTCAAAATATTTCCAAATTTGGCAAAGTAAAGTGCATGCTTGCATGGGCGTGTACAGGCCCATGAAGCTACTCAATTAAGTCCATATGCAAGTATAATTGAGTTTGAATGTCGATTGTGATGCAAGGCAAAAGTGTGTAGATGTTTGAAGATTGATCTTTGCCGATTGATGCATCCATGTTCACACCATGCATAGACCCCTCAAACCTTGTCCAAAATGAATGAATTTGGACTCTTTGGAAAGGTTAGATCAAGAGGAACGACTCTTATGTTGAACACTTTTCCATTTGGAGCTTGTATCATGATGAATTTTGAGGTGGAAGTTTGGAAATTTCAATATTTCAAAAAAAAAAATCTAAGTGTCAAGCCATATGTTCAATTATTCCACCTTGGCTAACTTTTTAGGTGAGCTTAAAATGAGAAAAGTGTCTTCATCAAAGTTGTATCTCTTTCAAACAAATTAAAAAAGGTCACATATTTGACCTCATTTGGATTTAGGATCAATGAGTTATGCATTTTTGAAGTTGAGGAAAATCACTTGTTCAATGGTATTGGTCCAAAATGACCTATAACGTATCCTCATATCACATGCTCATAAAAGTTGAATGAGCTCTTCCTTAAAACATAAAATTTGAAGTAGACACCTTTAATTTGATTTTGAAACTTGGAAATGTTTCATCTTATAAAAATTGAGCAAGTTATGGCCTTGGGAAGTTGACCTCCAAATTAGGGTTTAGACAAAATGACCTATAATCTTTCAACATATTAAATGACTTTTCAAGCAAAACTAGCTCTATACCTTAACATGAAAAAATTTTGGGATGTTATTTAGAGTAAATTTTCTCTTGTAATAATTTTCATATGATGAAAATTGTAGGAGATAGGGTCTAGGGGAACCCAGTTTTGATCAGATGAATTCCTCTAGTCAACCAATATCAACCAACTTGCTAACTTGCAATTCTCTTGACTTTTTAGACCCATGGGAGATCATATATTCATAAGATGATGAATTTTGAAGTGTCCCTTGAATTTTTTGATCAATTGGTGAAGAAGCTTGTTGAAGAAGTTACTCAAGATACCCAGATGAACTAGGGTTTCCAAGACAAACCAACTCCAAACTTTTGAAGAAATCTTGATCAAAATAACATCCAAAGATCATTGGGACTCATATATGATGCTTAGATCCATTGTGGATCAGTTTGGTTGAGATCTTATCAATGAGGGTCTTAAACCCTAGATGTGAACTTGATAGATCAAAGGTGATCAAGTGCCTTACCTACAAAAGAGTTAGGCAAATGCAAAGACATATTTTTGGTATTTTGGTTAGTAAGTGATAAAAATACAAAGTATGATACAATCACATGGTGCTTGGTGATCTCTCTCAAAACAAACCCAATGAATGAGGGGTAAGGATGATGCCAAGGTATGATCCCAATGCCAATGCTTATGATGAGAATAACATGAGGGATCTTAGGGTTAAAATTGGGTTCTTACAGTTGCTCTTATTTAAGGACATTCTAACTGAGGAGGTGAAGGTTAAAATCTTCGCATCGACTCAGTAGAATGGGCTTAAATAACAACATATAGAAACAAATTTTGATCCTTAAGAGACCTCATGATGCATATGATATGAATTCTAAAATAAACTCTTTGTGGGGAAATATTGCCACAAAGGAAAAGAAATCAGAGAGACCGAAAATTCGCAGGAGTGTAATATATTCCATAAGGAAAACTCACTGGGGAGACAGAGACTCTAAGGGAAAAAGGGTTGTGCGTAGGCCAGGCTACGACTTAAAAACTGTTGGGGGGCTAGAGGGATTCCATGAAAATGGAAAGACTCAGTCGGGGAAACAAAGGGAACATCTGCAGTGGGACAGGTAGATCAGAATAAAACTGAAATACTCGAACCTTGCAGGAAAAAACATTCACTAAGGAAATACGCACTCAACTCAACTGGAGAAGAAATAAACTTCAACACAGGATGAGCAGAAATCTATTATCCGCTACCTGTTACTGGGTGAGGGGATAATAAAAATCTGACAAAAAGGACATCTGTTACTAGGCATGGCAACATAACCGTACCCGTGAGTATCCACCCGAACCCGCCCCGAAGTTGACAGGTAAAACCCGTTTTGACTGGGTTTGGATTCGGGTTTGGATTTTCCCCGATTATAAAATATGGGGACAGGTCGGGTAATGGGGACACTAGTACGCACCCCGCCTCCGCCCCTGAACCCGTCCCGTTTATTTCATTATGTACATTATTATTTATTTTTGATAATTTAAAATATTAAATATGTGGTCAATGTTTTGATATTTTGATTTGAATTTATTATTTAAAATATTTGAAATGTCTGTATGAAAATTTTTTAGAATGCTTTATTTTATTATTTGTAATGTAATTTAATTTTGGAAAAAATAACTATTTTTATTAAAAAGTTTATTTCACTAAATGAATGGTGGCGGGGGCGGGGATACCCGAACCCAACCCGAACCCGTTTGGGACGGGTTTGGATTTTGATTTTCCATCCCCATTTGGGTTTGGGGCGGGGAACGGGGATTTTTTGGGGATTCGAGTTTGGGTTTGGGGCAGGTAAAAACCGTCCCCGACCCGCCCTATTGCCATGCCTATCCGTTACCGGTTATGGTAAACATGTCAAGGATGACTCACTAAGGGCCGCCAGGAAGTGTATTCATTACCAGTTACTGGGTAAAAATATACTCGTTGGGGGAAAACTGAAAATAGGATTTACAACTATCGGTTACTGGGAACAAGACCAAAAGAAGAGAATATTCGTCACCGGTTAAAGTGAACATATCAAGGATAGACTCAAAGGAAAGAAAATCTGTCACCTGTTAAGATGAACATATCAAGGATAGACTTGCCTGGGAATGTTAAGGAGGATATTTGTCATTGGTTAAGATGAACATATCAAGGATAAACCACCTGAACAACAAAAGTAGGAATTACATCTATCGAATGCTGGATAGAATACCATCAAAGAGAATATTCATCACCGGTTAAAATGAACATATCAAGGATAGACTCCGAGGGGAAGAATAGGGATTACATTTATCAGTTACTGGATAGAAAACCTTCAAAGAGAATATTCATCACCGGTTAAATTGAACATATCAAGGATAAACTATGCAAGGGGAGAAAAAACAGGATTTACAACTACTGGTTACTGGGCAGAAGACCGCAAAGAGAAGGAAACCTATCATCGGTTAGGATGAACATATCAAGGATTAACTCTCTGGGAAACAAATAGGCATTGCAACTATCTTTTTACTGGGTAGGATACCAAAGATGAGAATATCCGTCATCGGTTAGGATGAACGTATCAAGGATAAACTCAAAGCAAGGGAAGAAAATATTCGTCACCTGTTAAGATGAACATATCAAGGATATACTTCCTGGGGAAACGTGAAAATGAATCCGCTGGGGAGAAAAACGGGGTTACTTTTGCCGAGTATTGGGCAAGAAGTCATAAATTGCCAACTAAGAAGAATACTACCAGTTACTAGGTAACAAACTCTTAGGGGACCAAAGGTATCTATCTAGGTAATATCCAGAAAGAAATGGTCAATCAAGACTCAGCCCAATGAGGATATAGTTCAAGGGGAGTGGTTCCATCCAAATAATCAACTGGGGAGGAAGCTAAAATAATAATCATCCACGAGGAAATAACTCAGTGGGGAAAGAAGAAAGGTTAAAATCTTTCTGCTTAAGGGGCTGACACTCTACAATTGAAGGAGGACAGACACACTAAATCTGTACGGGGATAAAGTACCACCATAACAGAGAATAAGAATTACAATAATGAATTAACAAGTGCAAAAATGAAGTTATATGAATGCATATATGTGTATGTATATGTATATATGGTGATTATGCTGACAAAACGATCTCAAAGGATACAAAGATGTCGCAGGTTTGAATCATCGATACAATTCTCGACCAATCCACAAAAGATGGAAACAATTGCTTGAGAAAAGAGAGATCAACATCCCAAAGACTCAACCCTAGCTGGGGAAGGAGGAGATTTGTTGAGGAAAATGTTACCAACTTTGTGGAGAATTTTAGGTCAACACCACATCAAATAAGAGACAACCCTGCAGGGAATAAACACAAATAGTTGTAGCACCTCAAATTTGCACCTATCATTGTACATACATTCTCATATTAGGTCATAGCATAACATGGTCCCCTGCATAGCATTGCATTGTCCCATTTGCCTCAAGTGCAAGCCAATCAAGAAATTAGGTCAAACTGGTCAGGAGATCAGTCAATCAAGCAAGCAAGTGTGTTTTTCATTGAGACAAGGCCCTAGGGTTAGTCCAACATGTTCACATGACTTGGGGATCCATTTGAAGTGTTTAGGTCAAGGATTGGATGTTCAGAAGTCATCAGTCAATGCACAATCAGTCAGAAACCCTAAAAGTCAACTGTTGGTCAACTGTCCATTTAATCAGTGATTTGATGATGGGAATTGGTTTGAGAGAGCTTATTCATGTCCAAATAGGCCTCATATATCATGTCAAACACCATCATGGAAGAATTTGAAGCAAAATCAGAAATTTCCAAAAATGGAAACTGGACCTGTAACTGAAACCTGCCAAAAATGGAAAGTCTTGATCCTCAAACTTACATCATGATACAAGCTTCAAATGAATTTTTGCCCAACATGAAAGTTGAATATCTTGTTCTCCCATTTCCAAAAAGTCCAAGAACACTCAATTCCCATGTATGGTTGGCAAGATATGATCAAATCATTTTCAGAAATTCTTGAACTTCAAAAGGCCATATCTCTCAAACCATTTGGCCAATTTGGGTGGGGTTTTTTCCTACAAGTCACATTTGACCTCCTCTTTCCAAAAATGTAACTTTCATTCACCAAAACATCACCATGCAAAATGGCCTTTTTGAACTTGCCTTAATTAATTTCAAGTGAGTTGAATTTTGACTTTTCAAAATAATCATTTTTAAACCATTTGGCCAATTGAAATAGTTCAGAAATGTGGTTTATGACTTGTTGCAAGCCCATTTTTATGCAGTACACATAGCCATCACCTAGTTGCTTGAAAATTGGAAAGAAAGTACACTTTTCACCCACTCTACTCCATATTTTCATGAACCATCATTAGTACCACAAAAACAGCAGATGTACATCATTTTTTCTGCTAAATGAGAACCCTAGCAGCTGCCAAAACACTCAGAAATCCACTCTCTCTCAAATTCCATCTTGCTTGCATTTTCCAAAATCAGTCAAAAAGCTCCAAAGAATTCGAGCAAGCCTTTGTTCATTCATCATCCAAACATCATTGTGGACACATTTCAACTGCCATTTCACAGCTGGAAGGAGTTTATGCTCGACTGTTCTTCCAACACCACTTCCATGGCAGATCGGATTTGAGTTATTTCCAAGCTTCATTGAACCAAGTATCTTCACCATTCAACTTGTGGAAATATAATCTTCATCTGTTTCAAGCATTAAGGGCCAGAAAACACCTGAATCTTCATCTGCCTTGCAGATTTGGTTAGTATTCGATTCTCTCTATTTCCGAAACTTTGCCATGCTTAGTGTAGGTCTTAGTACCCTGATCATTATGAGCTTTGAATGGTAGAATTTGGTTATGTATTTAGCAAGAAATCTGGAAATGAAAGTTGATGTTCATGTGATCTTTTGTTCGATTCTCTCTCCATAACTTGTTTCCATGAAAATGAAGTGTGGATTTGTCATGTATATGGTTTAATGGTTCTATTGATATGCTCTTTGATCATTTCTGGGAATGTTTGTTCTTGAGCAAAGTTTGGTGTTGAATCTTCCTTTGTTCAATTCATGATGCACAGCATGCTTTAATGGAAATTGATGATAGATTGTTGTTTGCCATGCCATGCTGAACATTTGTGTATATCTAATTTTGGATTCTGGGATTTTTGTGAAAAAACTCGATTTGGGGAAGATGAACATTCATGTTGAATGCATAAACCCTAGCTTCATTTGCCTTTGCCCAGAAACTTGTGTTTTCGCGTGTGCATGGTATTGTAGAGACATGCTGACCAATCAAAATATTCCCCTGGCTGCGCTTAAACACGGTCGTTTGAGTTAGTGAGTTCCCAAATTACAACAATGCCATCCGCTTCATTATTATTCCAATTTAATTCATTTTTGTTTCAATAATTATTTCATTTGATCATCAATCTTTCAAAATTCATAACTTGTTCATTTTAATTCCAAATCCAGTGGGAATTTTTGCATCATATTCACATGAACGCCTACTTTTTTGTCATGATTTTTAATGAATTTTCTGATCATTGGTTTTTGTTTGGCATTAGGATTTGTAACATGTGACCAAATTTTGTACACTTTGCCAAATCTCTTGTGAAATTGTGATGCATTATCCAATGGCCCTGAAATTTTTGTGCTTAAACTAGACACATTCATGGTGATTTTGGTGTAGAGTTTGTGAATTTATCATTGCTGGTTTGTGAGTTATGATTTTTTGAAGTAGGGTGTGACAATTTGTGTCACACCATTGATGTATAACTTGATGATTTTTGATACCATGCTTCTTGACCTCCAAATGGACTGAATTTTTGCATGACCCTACTCTTGGATGTCTAGTTTACATGTGAATTTTCTTGGAATTATTTGTGGCATTTCCTATTTGTTTGGGATTTTCTCCCCTGTTTGGTCTTATGTTGACTTTTTGTGACACATGTTCCCATTTCATTTGTGAAATTCTCATACTTTATTGGATGAACATGAAATTTGATATGTGATTACTAGACATCTTAATCTTTGCCATGGTTTTAGTCCCATTCATTTATCATATGCCATCTCTGATTTATGAATTTTTCAAGTTGATGCATGTTTGATTGACTTCTTTGAGCATGTTCAAAATTGCTTTGACTTTCCGATTTTCATTGACTGCCTTCCACTTGTCCAAATGAGATGAAATTTGACATGCTTACCATGCTGTGAGTTGTGATTGATCATGATTTATTTGGTGATTTTTGGAAATGTTTAAGATTGGTTTTGATGCAAGTCTTGCTGTTGACTTCTATGAGCTCTCATTTGCCATGCTTTGACTTCTTTTGCTTATGAAATGATGATGGTACATGATATGAACATGAAACCAATTGGGTTTGCTTCCTAAATGCTTGAATTTGATTTTGATTGGACATTGCTTGCTGTTTTGGCTTTCTCATTCATTTTTGACCCTAGGCTTGTCCTAGTGGTCCTGTGGCTTATGTTTGAGTTCATGTTTTCAGGTTAAGCTACAAATGCTTCAAAGAGATCACTACAATTTGATTGAGTTCATTTGATTATCATGAGCTAACCTCTTTGTTTTGTAGGTTGCTTGGCTCATATGCCTTGAGCTTTGTGCTTTGCACAGTTGTCTGTTTGTTTTGACTGTTGATTCCTACTTCCTGTTGTTTTAACTTTTGAATTGTGTACTGATCTGTTTGACTATTTCAGGTACCATTAGTTGCTTAGTTCTTTGAACTTGCTTTGCTTTGCTTATTAAGCAATTTGCATTGAGGTATACTTCTAATCTTCATGTAGTCTGGAAGACCTGGCCTGTTACTTGGCCAGGCAACTGTCTGAAGTCCTCCTTAAGAGGCAATGTTTGTGACTGTTTACTTTTGTCCTTGCATAGAGTCAAAGACCTCCTAAGTGAAGAGGCAATTGGCAGAACCCGAGGGATATGCAATCTATCCCCTGCTATTCTGTGTGTCATCTGCTTTGCTCACACCACTGTGTTGATGCATTGCAGATACAAACCCAAGATCTTGTACAATCGTACAGTTGAGTCAGTTTTAAATGTGTAGAAGGGTTCCCACCTTCTGAACCCACACATTCTTGTCTTAAGCTCTCCCAGGCCAGGGATAAGAGCTGTGAAGTCTTATCTTCACTCACCTTTCATCAGCTTCACCTTAGCCCCTCAATGGCAAGGTTAAGAGCTAACATTACCCAGTTCCAGAGGTTTGTTTGTTGAGGTTGATATGACCCCTCGACTAAAACCTAACCTTGTTTGAGCCACTTGCTTGTGTATAGTTTGTGCTACCTGTGCTTGTATGTTTGTTTGACTTGCTTCCTGTGCAAGTTAGGTTTTGCTTGGCTTGCTTCCTGTGCAAGTTAAGTATAGGTGTGGCTTGCTTCCTGTGCAAGTCATGACTAGGATAGGCTGGCTCCCTGTGCCAGTTAGCTAGAAACCTTAACTTAGGGATGATTTTGCATGATAACATCTAGGCTCGAGTCGTAGTCTCCCTAGTGTTGTGTCTCCCTCTGTTATCTGGTTAGGCTAGTCTTGTATCCCTCTGTAGGGGAACTACGTCGCCCTGATCCTCATACCAGATGAGGTACGTAGGCAGGAGATGAGCAGATCTCTCCGGGCGCCTGTGTCTTTGTTTTGTGTTGTTGTGTGCTTGGAAGCTGATGTAAGTCCATCGAGTGGCATTCGGATTCCAGTGTGAGTGTGTTTTGGTTCGGATGCTGATGTAAGTCCAGTGATTGGCATTCAGGCTCCATGTTTGCCTTCTTGAGTGCGTTTTGGTTCGGATGCTGATGTAAGTCCAGTGATTGGCATTCAGGCTCCACGTTTGCCTTTGCCCGTGTTTGTTTGTGTGCGTGTCAGCCGAGCTACGAATGCTCTGATTCTTCTCTCGTCCGAGGAGATACGTATGCATAGGATGCGATATCCTAGCGAGCATGTGTCGTTTCCCCAGCCCGAACTACTTCGACTCTGATGTCTATGCCTGATAGACTAAGTAGGCCCAGGATGCGATATCCTGTCGAGTCAGTTTCAGTCAGTTTCTTGTGTCTCTTTCAGCCAGTGTGTGTGAGTTTGAGCAGTGTTTAGCAACCATTTTCCTTCCTTTTGTGCGTGGATCCCGTCGAGTACGACGGATGCGTAGGGGTGCTAATACCTTCCCTTCACATAACCGACTCCCGAACCCATTCTCTTTGGTCGCGAGACCATGTTCTTTCCTAGGTTTTTTTCGAGCGTTTCCTTTCCCTCTTTTGGGATAAATAACGCACGGTGGCGGCTCTGTTGTTCTTGTTTTCCCGCCGGTTTTTCGCGTGATGCGACAGCTGGCGACTCTGCTGGGGACGCAGAGAAGTTGACCTGTGCTGGTCCATCTTCCCTAAGCGAGTCTCTCCTAGCGCTCTCTAGGTTAGGGCTTTGGTTGCTGTTTGCTGTTTTTTATTGCATTCATTCCATTTATTGTTTGCATTTATGTTTGCACTTATGTTTGCATTCATTCACATTCATTATTCACCTGGCTGGTTGTCTGTTTCTCTCTGTTGGGGTGGGAGTTACATGAGGTAAAAGGCCCAATACCCAGGCCATGAGTGAAATCTAGGATACTTAGGAATAGAGTGGTTCATGGGAAGCGGGTGGTATTGCGCCACTTAGCGGAACATTGATATCACGAGCAGTTCAGACCCTGGTGGGACATTATCGTTACATACTTCGGGTGTGTATATGATGATGTTCTGCGAAAGGTTATTTATGCTGCGTTTCTCTCGACCTTACCCTGGCCTAGATGACACCCGTGAGTGGGGGGGAATGATCATTATTACAGGTACAGTTGGTGACTTGTTGGTGACTTGTTGGTGAATTGTTGGTGACTTGTGATCCTGTTGGTGACTATTGGTTCAGAATTTTGGGGTCTCAGATGACTTTGGGTTTCAGATGAATTTGTGGTTCCGAGTTCAAGCCGAAGCTTTGATCCTGTGTTCTGAGAGACGCAGCCAACCAGTCGTGTCTGCATCATTTGCATCATAGCATATTTATTTTTCAAAAGAAACGCAATAAAAAAAAGATACAAAAAAAAAGGGGAAAAAGAAAAGTAAAAAAAAACTAATCCCTGCATGCATATCATTTCTCAGGTACATTCCAGAGCTTGTTCACTGATAGAGATGGCAACAGTCCCAGAGTTGAAGCGGAAGACTTGTTCCTACAGCTTTCACCGTGAACCTTTGACGTCTCTGATTGAGTTGAGTAACCTTATGACCAGTGGTAACCAGAAGGGGTTTGTTGACCAGTATGGAGATATTCTGACCCTGTTGAAGATGGTAGTCGATCCGGTGCCGTTGCAGACTCTTCTACAGTTCTACGACCCAGAGCTTCATTGTTTCACCTTTCAAGATTATCAGTTGGCGCCTACTCTTGAGGAGTACTCCATTCTGCTGAGTGTCCCGGTCCGGTATCAGGTTCCTTTTTTGGATGTGCCCAAGGAGGTTGATTTCAGAGTTGTTGCCAGAGCTCTCCATTTGGGTATCAAGGAAGTCAGTGATAGTTGGAAGTCCAGTGGGGATGTTGTAGGATTGCCTTTGAAGTTTCTGTTGAGGGCAGCTAGAGAAGAAGCAGAGAAGGGAAGTTGGGAAGCCTTTCATGCTCAGTTGGCCGTCATGATCTATGGGATCGTCCTGTTTCCGAGTATGCCCAATTTTGTTGACTATGCTGCAGTCAGTATTTTCATTGGAGGAAATCCAGTTCCTACTCTATTAGCTGACACTTACTATGCTATTCACAGTAGGCATGGTAAGGGTGGGGCTATCAGGTGTTGTCTCCCGCTTTTGCTCAGATGGTTCTTGTCTCTCCTGCCAGTCAGTGGACCTTTTGTGGATGCTCAGAGCACGCATAAGTGGACTCAGAGGGTTATGTCTCTTACCTCCTATGATATCAGGTGGCAATCTTACCGGATGGATGTGCGTAACGTCATTATGAGCTGTGGAGGATTCCGTAATGTGCCACTCATAGGGACTAGGGGTTGCATCAATTACAACCCGGTTCTTTCTCTTCGCCAGTTGGGGTTTGTGATGAAGGGAAGACCACTTGAGGCTGAGATAGCTGAAAGTGTGTATTTTGAGAAGCGGAGTGACCCGGCCAGATTAGAGCAGATAGGGAGAGCTTGGAAGTCTATTGGTATGAAGGATGGATCTGTCTTAGGGAAGAAGTTTGCCGTTGCTATGCCTGATTACACTGATTGGGTCAAGGAGAGAGTAGAAACTTTGTTGTTACCCTACGATAGGATGGAGCCGTTGCAGGAGCAACCACCTTTGATCCTTGCTGAGAGTGTGCCTGCGGAGCACTACAAGCAAGCCTTGATGGAGAATCGCCGTTTGAGAGAGAAGGAGCAAGATACCCAGATGGAGCTGTACAAAGCCAAAGCTGATAGGTTGAACTTGGTTCATCAACTCAGAGGAGTGCGAGAAGAAGATGCTAGCAGACTGAGAAGCAAGAAGAGATCCTATGAGGAGGTGGAGAGCATGTTAGATGCAGAACACCGGGAGTGCTTGAGGTTGCAGAGAGTTGAGGCCAGCTATCAGAAGAAGATCAGAGACTTGGAGAAGCAACTCAGAGATAAAGACATCCAGTTGAAGAAGGAAGTAGACTTGAGACGGGCATCAGAGAACCACCTTGGAGGAGAAGTGGTAGAACTTAGACGACAACTGAAGGAGAAGATCACTCTTTTGCCAGAATGTTCAGAATGTGACCTGTTGATAGACCAGTGTCAGTACTTGAAGACTCTCATTCCGGGAGGCCGTTTGTCATAGCTTGTATCTTTGATATGTATGTTGAGAATCACCTCCAGGTTTGTTGGATGGGATTCATTGTTGTACTCCGATTGTTTGGATTTTCTTTGTCGACTTTGTTGTATGATCCTGTTACTCATATAGATGAGGTTGTTGGTTTCACCTTGTACTCATCACTCTTGTGTATGTTGTTTCTGTGCTTCTATGTTGTTCTTGCCGCAGGTTGCCATCTTTTGAGGATGACTCAGGCTCTTTGAATGCCTGAGGAATGAACATATCATGTGCATCATACGCATCATTAGCACCATACTCATATCATTTTGCATAACAGGTGTACTTGGTCGTGACTTCTCACTCTTGGTTCCTGTTCAGGCAGGATAGCTGATCAACGTCCGCACCGCTACTCAACAAGACTGAATCAACAGAGAGGTATGGATCAAGTTCAAGCAGAGTTGGCTGAGATGAAGGCTAACATGGCCTAGTTTATGAATATGATGCAAGGGGTTGCACAAGGTCAAGAAGAACTTCGAGCCATGGTTCAGAGACAAGAAGCTGCAATTCCACCGGTCAACCATGCTCCGCCAGAGGGAGGCCCGGTCAATGATAATAATGTTGCTGCTGCTGTACCCATCAACAACTATGCTACAGGTGATGAGTTGGGGGGTATTCGAATCAACGGTCAACCTATTGCTCCAGATGCCGCTAATGCCAGAGTAGTCCGTGCCCCGGCCCGTAATCCTGCTCCGATTGTTGACAGACAAGAGGATATGTTCTCTCTGCTCAGTGAAGACGAAGACGTTCTGGGAAGGGTTAATGAGAGAGATCGCAAAGTTGAGGCTCTTGCTGAGAAGATTCGTGCTATGGAATGTCAAAACTCCCTCGGTTTTGATGTTACTAATATGGGATTGGTTGAAGGTCTGAGAATCCCACACAAGTTCAAAGCACCGTCCTTCGATAAATACAATGGTACTTCTTGCCCTCGCACCCATGTGCAGGCTTATTATCGAAAAATCTCTGCGTATACCGATGATGAAAAGATGTGGATGTATTTTTTCCAAGATAGTCTATCTGGGGCTTCTTTGGACTGGTACATGGAATTGAAGAGAGATTCTATCCGCTGTTGGAGGGATCTGGGTGAGGCCTTTTTGAGGCAATACAAACACAACATGGACATGGCACCGAGCCGGACTCAGCTGCAGAGTCTTTGTCAGAAATCCAATGAGAGCTTCAAGGAGTACGCCCAGAGGTGGCGTGAACTGGCTGCTAGAGTTCAACCCCCTATGCTGGAGAGGGAGTTGACAGACATGTTTATCGGTACTCTTCAGGGTGTGTTTATGGACCGGATGGGGAGCTGCCCATTCGGTAGTTTTTCTGATGTTGTCATTTGTGGAGAGAGGACTGAGAGCTTGATTAAAACTGGGAAGATCCAAGATGCTGGTTCCTCTTCTTCTAAGAAGCCGTTTGCTGGGGCACCTCGTCGAAGAGAGGGTGAAACTAATGCTGTTCAACACCGCAGAGATCAGAACAGAATTGAATACCGTCAAGCCGCTGCAGTAACCATTCCAGCACCTCAACCTCGTCAACAACAACAACAAAGAGTTCAACAACCGCAACAACAACAACAACAGCAACGTCCGTATCAGCCCAGACAAAGGATGCCTGATCGACGTTTTGATTCGCTACCCATGTCGTACGCCGAACTGCTGCCTGAACTACTCAGGTTGGGGATGGTTGAGTTGCGTACAATGGCTCCGCCTACAGTATTGCCTCCTGGGTACGACGCCAACGTCCGTTGTGACTTTCACTCTGGGGCACCAGGGCATCATACTGAGAAGTGTCGGGCTCTCCAGCACAAGGTCCAAGATTTGATCGATGCCAAAGCAATCAACTTCGCTCCAGTGCCTAACGTCGTAAACAACCCTATGCCTCAGCATGGTGGGCATAGAGTGAACAATATTGAGGGGAAAGAAGCTGAAGATTTGGTTGTTAATGTTGATGATGTTCAGACTTCTCTGCTAGTTGTGAAGGGCCGTCTGCTGAATGGGGGTGTCTACTCGGGCTGTGATGAGGATTGTTTGGGCTGTGCAGAATCTGAGAATGGTTGCGACCAGTTAAGGGCCGGTATCCAGGGTATGATGGATGAGGGTTGTTTGCAATTCAGTAGGGCTGTAAAAGATCGTGGAACAGTGTCAACTATCACCATTTACTTTAAACCGTCTGAAGAACGTGGACAAAGGGTCGTTAGTGCACCTGCAACAAATGGTACCCCAGTTACCATTTTCGTGCCTGTAACCATCAGTGCTCCAACTACTATCGCCGCGTCTGGAAGGAGGGCTGTTGAGAATAGTAGAGCCGTGCCGTGGAAGTATGATAATGCTCACCGCAGTTACAGAAGGGCTGAAAGTCAGACGAGACCAGTGAATCAAACTCCAGTGACAATTGGTTTACCGAATAGGGTTCCTGCAACTGTTGGTCCGGCTGTGGATAATGTAGGGGGTCCAGGAGGTTTTACCAGAAGCGGTCGTCTGTTCGCACCGCAGCCTTTGAGGGACAATAATGCTGAGGCTCTCGCCAAAGCAAAGGGTAAGCAAGCTGTGGTTGAGGAAGAACCTGTCCAGAAGGAAGCGCCCGAGGGGTCATTTGAGAAGGACGTGGAGGAGTTTATGAAGATAATCAAGAAGAGTGACTACAAGATTGTAGATCAGTTGAATCAAACTCCGTCCAAGATTTCTATACTTTCACTGTTGTTGTGCTCTGAGGCACACCGTAATGCCTTGCTGAAGATGTTGAATCTGGCTTACGTACCTCAGGAGATTTCTGTCAATCAACTGGAGGGTGTGATGGCCAATGTGAGCACCAGGCATGGTGTAGGATTCACCAACCTGGACTTACCGCCTGAAGGGCGAAACCATAACAAAGCCTTGCACATCACCATGGAGTGCAAGGGGGCAGTGTTGTCTCACGTATTGGTAGACACCGGGTCGTCGCTGAATGTGCTGCCTAAGCAGATTCTGAAGAAGATTGATGTGGAAGGGTTTGTGCTTACTCCCAGTGACCTGATCGTTCGTGCTTTCGACGGATCCAAACGTTCTGTGTGTGGGGAAGTTACCTTGCTGGTGAAGATAGGTCCTGAGGTATTCGATATCATCTTCTATGTTATGGACATCCAGCCCGCCTATAGTTGTTTATTGGGGCGTCCATGGATTCATGCAGCAGGGGCAGTCTCGTCGACTCTCCATCAAAAGCTCAAGTATGTCTGGAACGGTCAGATTGTGACCGTGTGCGGTGAAGAAGAGATTCTGGTGAGTCATCTATCCTCGTTCAAATATGTTGAGGTGGATGGCGAGATCCACGAAACCTTATGCCAGGCGTTTGAGACTGTGGCTCTTGAGAAGGTGGCGTACGCTGAGCAGAGGAAGCCAGGTGCTTCAATTACTTCTTACAAGCAGGCTAAGGAGGTTGTTGATTCTGGCAAAGCTGAAGGCTGGGGCAAGATGGTGGATTTGCCGGTTAAAGAAGACAAATTTGGCGTTGGTTATGAGCCTCCCCAAGCAGAGCAGAATGGTCAAGCGGGTACGAGTACCTTTACCAGCGCTGGGTTGATGAATCATGGCGACGTCTCTGCAACCGGTAGTGAAGACTGTGACAGTGATTGTGATTTGGACAACTGGGTTCGCCCGTGTGCACCAGGGGGGTCTATCAACAACTGGACGGCTGAAGAAGTGGTTCAAGTTACTCTTCTGACAGAGTAATTTTCTGTTGTTTTGTCATTTTGCATGAAAATCCTACGATCTGCCCAAGGCGTAGTGATTCATTGTAGGGCCTCATCATGTTTTAATGATTATCATTAATGAAGGACATTTTTTGCAATCAAACTTTGTGATCCCTGTCTTTCTATTTTTTGTTTTCATCTTTTTTTCAAAACAATAAAAATGGCAATGTTTTTGTTTTTTGTGACTTTATTGAACTCTTTTTCTAAAACAAAGCATTAAACATGCAGAAGCGATCTTATGGCATTCACTATGAACAGTTCTGTTATGGCTCAGTATGATTTCGACAATCCCATCTACCAAGCTGAAGAGGAGAGTGAGGAAGACTGTGAACTCCCTGCAGAATTGGTCAGATTGCTGAAGCAGGAGGAAAGGGTCATCCAACCTCATCAGGAGGAGTTGGAGGTTGTTAATTTGGGTACTGAGGACGCCAAAAGAGAAATCAAGATTGGGGCTGCTTTAGAGGACTCTGTCAAGAGGAGGCTGATTGAGATGCTGAGAGAATATGTGGAGATATTCGCCTGGTCATATCAAGATATGCCTGGTTTGGATACAGACATTGTGGTGCATCGATTACCTCTTAGAGAAGGATGTCCTTCGGTCAAGCAGAAGCTTCGTAGAACGAGTCCTGATATGGCAACTAAGATCAAGGAAGAGGTTCAGAAGCAGTGGGATGCAGGTTTTTTGGCTGTTACAAGTTATCCCCCATGGGTGGCCAACATCGTTCCTGTGCCGAAGAAGGATGGCAAAGTCAGAATGTGTGTCGATTACCGGGATTTGAATAGAGCGAGTCCGAAAGATGATTTCCCATTACCTCACATTGATGTATTGGTTGATAATACGGCTCAATCCTCGGTATTCTCTTTCATGGATGGTTTCTCTGGATATAATCAGATCAAGATGGCGCCAGAGGACATGGAAAAGACGACATTCATTACACCTTGGGGCACGTTCTGCTATAAGGTGATGCCATTTGGGCTAAAGAATGCTGGTGCTACCTATCAGAGGGCAATGACGACTCTTTTTCATGACATGATGCACAAAGAAATTGAAGTGTACGTAGATGATATGATTGCGAAGTCGCAGACAGAAGAGGAGCACCTGGTTAATTTGCAGAAGCTGTTTGACCGGTTGAGAAAGTTCAAGCTGAGGTTGAATCCGAACAAGTGTACGTTTGGGGTGAGATCAGGGAAGCTTTTAGGCTTCATTGTCAGTGAGAAAGGGATTGAGGTTGATCCAGCAAAAGTCAAAGCTATTCAAGAGATGCCTGAACCGAAAACGGAAAAGCAAGTCCGTGGGTTTTTAGGGAGGTTGAACTACATTGCAAGGTTCATATCTCATCTAACTGCCATATGTGAACCAATTTTCAAACTGCTCAGAAAGAATCAAGCGATCAAGTGGAATGATGACTGTCAGAAAGCTTTTGACAAGATAAAGGAGTATTTACAGAAACCTCCAATCCTTATACCTCCAGTTCCAGGGAGACCTCTGATAATGTACCTGTCAGTGACTGAGAACTCGATGGGGTGTGTATTGGGACAGCATGACGAGTCTGGTCGAAAAGAGCATGCCATATACTACCTTAGCAAAAAGTTTACCGACTGTGAAACAAGATATTCACTGCTCGAGAAAACTTGCTGTGCTTTGGCCTGGGCTGCTCGCCGACTGAGGCAGTATATGTTGAACCATACTACCTTATTGATTTCTAAGATGGATCCAGTGAAGTACATCTTTGAGAAACCAGCTCTCACCGGACGCGTTGCTCGTTGGCAGATGATTCTAACAGAATATGATATTCAGTACACGTCACAAAAGGCCATCAAAGGTAGTATTCTGTCAGACTACCTCGCCGAGCAACCGATTGAAGATTATCAGCCTATGATGTTTGAATTCCCTGATGAAGACATCATGTATCTGAAGATGAAAGATTGCGAAGAGCCTCTTGTCGAGGAAGGACCGGATCCGGATGACAAATGGACACTGATGTTTGATGGGGCTGTGAATATGAACGGTAACGGTGTTGGGGCAGTATTGATCAATCCTAAAGGTGCTCATATACCTTTTTCTGCCAGATTGACGTTTGACGTCACCAACAACGAAGCTGAGTATGAGGCTTGTATCATGGGGATAGAAGAAGCCATTGATCTGAGGATCAAAACGCTTGACATTTATGGAGATTCCGCTCTAGTGATCAATCAAGTCAACGGAGATTGGAATACGAATCAGCCGCATTTGATTCCGTATAGAGATTACACCAGAAGAATACTGACGTTCTTCAAGAAGGTGAAGTTGTATCATGTCCCCCGGGATGAGAATCAAATGGCTGATGCCTTGGCTACTTTGTCGTCTATGATCAAAGTTCATTGGTGGAATCATGTGCCACATGTTGCGGTGAATCGACTCGAGAGGCCTGCGTATGTGTTTGCAGCCGAGTCTGTTGTGATTGATGAGAAGCCGTGGTATTATGACATCAAGAACTTCCTCAAGACTCAGGAGTATCCTGAAGGTGCGTCGAAGAATGACAAGAAAACCCTGAGGAGGCTAGCTGGAAGCTTCTATTTGAATCAGGATGATGTGTTGTATAAGAGAAACTTTGACATGGTCTTGCTCAGATGCGTGGACAGACCCGAGGCAGACATGTTAATGCAGGAAGTTCATGAAGGTTCCTTCGGTACTCATGCCGGCGGACATGCAATGGCTAAGAAATTGTTGAGAGCGGGTTATTACTGGATGACTATGGAATCCGATTGTTTCAAGTATGCTCGGAAGTGCCATAAGTGTCAAATCTATGCTGATAAGGTGCATGTACCACCAAGCCCTCTGAATGTCATGAATTCGCCTTGGCCGTTTGCCATGTGGGGCATTGATATGATTGGGAAGATTGAGCCTACTGCTTCGAATGGACATCGCTTCATCTTGGTCGCGATTGACTATTTCACCAAATGGGTGGAAGCAGCTTCCTATGCTAACGTTACCAAACAAGTGGTTACCCGGTTCATCAAGAAAGAAATCATATGTCGTTATGGAGTTCCTGAGAGAATCATCACTGACAATGGTTCGAATCTCAATAACAAGATGATGAAAGAGCTTTGTAAAGATTTCAAGATTGAACATCACAATTCTTCTCCTTACAGACCGAAGATGAATGGTGCTGTAGAAGCGGCAAACAAGAATATCAAGAAGATTGTGCAGAAGATGGTCGTTACGTACAAGGATTGGCATGAGATGCTGCCTTTCGCTTTGCATGGGTACCGTACCTCAGTACGTACGTCGACCGGGGCAACCCCTTACTCCCTTGTGTATGGTATGGAAGCTGTCCTACCTGTTGAAGTGGAGATTCCTTCTCTGAGAGTTTTATTGGATGTCAAGCTGGACGAAGCCGAGTGGATTCGAACAAGGTTTAACGAGTTGAGCCTTATCGAAGAGAGACGGCTAGCAGCTGTATGTCATGGACAGTTGTATCAGAGAAGGATGAAGCGAGCCTTTGATCAGAAAGTGCGTCCTCGAAGCTATCAGATCGGTGATCTAGTTTTGAAGAGGATCCTCCCTCCCGGTGCAGATAACAGGGGCAAGTGGACTCCTAATTATGAAGGTCCGTATGTTGTGAAAAGGTATTCTCCGGTGGAGCCTTGATGCTTACAACTATGGATGGTGAAGATTTTCCGTCTCCTGTTAACTCAGATGTAGTCAAAAAATACTTCGCATAAATTGACCCGCTGGACAAAAAAAAAAAAAAGAGTCCAGGCAAAAAAAAGGGCATCCCGGCGAACCAAAAAACAGAAAGAAAAGGTTCGGGCAAAAATTAGGGATAAAATGAAAAGAATTTGTACACCCGGTAAGTCGAAAACCCGCAAGGGCGACTTAGGCAAAAATGGGTATCCCGGTGGATTGAAAACCCGAAAGGGCGATCCAGCCAAAAGAGGGATTAAAGCGAAGACTACAGTCTGAGTTGTCTGTACTTCATCAAGCTTTGTCGTCTGCCATCTCGAAAGATGTGATCCGTCCAGTCATTCTTCTCAGAAAGCAAGGAGTTGGGAGGAAAACTGATGATCTGTGAGTTATAACAGAATTGGGAAATAGTGGATGTCGTGTGCACATTGCCATTAGGATATATCTTTTCCTTTTGTGCGTAATTACCTCTTTCTAGGAATTGCTTCCCAATGTATTCGCCTCTTCAGGCACATTTTCAATCAATAAAAGTCGTTATTCAGATAAATAGCTCTTTGGTTTTTATTTTTACTGTTTTGTTTGCAAAAATGTCCGAATTTTTGATAAGCATTGCATATAAAAACATGAAGGCTAAACAATGGCTTGCAGGATGATAAAACATTTGAAAATCATTTTGAATGTTGAGGACACTTGAGTGTATCTTGTTCATGTATCCCCTGGGGGCATTTTGTTGTGCTGTTTTTCAGGTTGGCATCTGTGAGGACGTTTCCTCAGCAGATATTTTCCCCAAGCAAGTTTGGAAGCTATCAGAGCTGTGTTCCCCTGCGGAGACGTCTGTGGATAGTGCCTTCTATTCCCCAACAGATCTAAGGATTGCCTATCCCCAGCAGGCCTGTATTTGCCGATTTCCTCCCGAGTGAGGCAGATTCATTGAATTTTATCTCCAGCATTTATCCTATCTGTGGACTGAAGGATATCCCCAGCGGAGTTTACCTTTCCCCAGCAGCAGTGCTATTCTCCAACATGAGTGAGAAGTCGTTGCTCTCCCTGCAGAGTCTCCCCGCAGAGTTGGAGTACCCGATCAGTTTTGGCTCCCCAACCGGAGTTTTTCATCATTTTTGCATTTTTGCATTTTAGTGATCATTGCATCCTCAAACTGCGTAGCATTCCCATTCAATATGGAGCATTACGCCATAGAAAAATTCAAACATATGCATTCATGTGTTAACCTCACCAGACTGTATCCCCGGCAGAGGCGGATCATTTCATTCAACATCAGCACAGCAAGTCTGCTACAGTTGCTTTTGACAGTATTCAGGATCGATATCCCCACAGAGGTTCATTACCTCACCCGTTGGTGACAGAAAGATTGTTTCTCCCCAGTGAGACCCCCAACAAGTGGTCAACCTTGCCTTGACATATCTAAAAAGTCGTTCTTGTGATACCGGTAAGTGTCATACTAGCACCCGCGTGTGTTTCTTTGTTTGGTGTCGGTAAACACCATTGTTTCGGTGTCTGTAAACATCGGGTTTTCTCCCCAGTCATCGGTAAATGTCTGGTCATCATTGTTGGTGTCGGTAAACACCATTGTTTCGGTGTCTGTAAACATCGGGTATTCTCCCCAGTCATCAGTAAATGTCTGGTCATTATTTTTGGTGTCGGTACACACCATTGTTTCGGTGTCTGTAAACATCGGTTATTCTCCCCAGTCATCAGTAAATGTCTGGTCATCATTTTTGGTGTCGGTAAACACCATTGTTTCGGTGTCTGTAAACATCGGGTTTTTCACCCCAGTCATCGGTAAATGTCTGGTCATTTTTTGATGTCGGTAAACATCATCTTTCGATGTCAGTAAACATCGAGTCTTTTCTGCAGTCATCGGTAAATGTCTGGTCATGCTTTGTTTCCTTGTTGATAAAATCAAAATCCCCAGAAGTCGTCGGTAAACGTCTTGTCTGATTACACCACAAAGATTTTGTTCCCCCCCAAGTGGAGACGCCGTCGGTAAATGGCCCCGTATGCTTCGATATCGGTAAATATTGAATGCCCAGTTTTATCCGCCATCGGTAAATGGCCCCGTTTTCTTCGATATCGGTAAATATCGGATCCCCAGTTGCAGTAGCCATCGGTAAATGGTCGAGTTGGAGTTGATATCGGTAAATGTCAAGTTTCTTTGAAGCCACCATCGGTAAATGGTCTTGCTTCCTTTTACATCAGATTTGTTTCCCAACAGCCATCGGTAAATGGTCTTGTTGAGGTTGATATCGGTAAATATCAAGTTTCCAGTTTCTAACCAGCGGTAAATGGTTTCGCCTTTCTGAAGTTGTCAATTGCAGGCGTCATCGGTAAATGACGTGGTTCTCCTTGTATCATATCCGGCGGAGTGCAAATTTCTACGGTTCTTGGTATCCAATCCCTGTTTACCCTGAAAGTCTGACAGCCGTTGCTATCATCCGTTCGGGTTCCCAGCTGATTGAATAGGGGCAGCTGTAGCACCTCAAATTTGCACCTATCATTGTACATACATTCTCATATTAGGTCATAGCATAACATGGTCCCCTGCATAGCATTGCATTGTCCCATTTGCCTCAAGTGCAAGCCAATCAAGAAATTAGGTCAAACTGGTCAGGAGATCAGTCAATCAAGCAAGCAAGTGTGTTTTTCATTGAGACAAGGCCCTAGGGTTAGTCCAACATGTTCACATGACTTGGGGATCCATTTGAAGTGTTTAGGTCAAGGATTGGATGTTCAGAAGTCATCAGTCAATGCACAATCAGTCAGAAACCCTAAAAGTCAACTGTTGGTCAACTGTCCATTTAATCAGTGATTTGATGATGGGAATTGGTTTGAGAGAGCTTATTCATGTCCAAATAGGCCTCATATATCATGTCAAACACCATCATGGAAGAATTTGAAGTAAAATCAGAAATTTCCAAAAATGGAAACTGGACCTGTAACTGAAACCTGCCAAAAATGGAAAGTCTTGATCCTCAAACTTACATCATGATACAAGCTTCAAATGAATTTTTGCCCAACATGAAAGTTGAAGATCTTGTTCTCCCATTTCCAAAAAGTCCAAGAACACTCAATTCCCATGTATGGTTGGCAAGATATGATCAAATCATTTTCAGAAATTCTTGAACTTCAAAAGGCCATATCTCTCAAACCATTTGGCCAATTTGGGTGGGGTTTTTTCCTACAAGTCACATTTGACCTCCTCTTTCCAAAAATGTAACTTTCATTCACCAAAACATCACCATGCAAAATGGCCTTTTTGAACTTGCCTTAATTAATTTCAAGTGAGTTGAATTTTGACTTTTCAAAATAATCATTTTTAAACCATTTGGCCAATTGAAATAGTTCAGAAATGTGGTTTATGACTTGTTGCAAGCCCATTTTTATGCAGTACACATAGCCATCACCTAGTTGCTTGAAAATTGGAAAGAAAGTACACTTTTCACCCACTCTACTCCATATTTTCATGAACCATCATTAGTACCACAAAAACAGCAGATGTACATCATTTTTTCTGCTAAATGAGAACCCTAGCAGCTGCCAAAACACTCAGAAATCCACTCTCTCTCAAATTCCATCTTGCTTGCATTTTCCAAAATCAGTCAAAAAGCTCCAAAGAATTCGAGCAAGCCTTTGTTCATTCATCATCCAAACATCATTGTGGACACATTTCAACTGCCATTTCACAGCTGGAAGGAGTTTATGCTCGACTGTTCTTCCAACACCACTTCCATGGCAGATCGGATTTGAGTTATTTCCAAGCTTCATTGAACCAAGTATCTTCACCATTCAACTTGTGGAAATATAATCTTCATCTGTTTCAAGCATTAAGGGCCAGAAAACACCTGAATCTTCATCTGCCTTGCAGATTTGGTTAGTATTCGATTCTCTCTATTTCCAAAACTTTGCCATGCTTAGTGTAGGTCTTAGTACCCTGATCATTATGAGCTTTGAATGGTAGAATTTGGTTATGTATTTAGCAAGAAATCTGGAAATGAAAGTTGATGTTCATGTGATCTTTTGTTCGATTCTCTCTCCACAACTTGTTTCCATGAAAATGAAGTGTGGATTTGTCATGTATATGGTTTAATGGTTCTATTGATATGCTTTTTGATCATTTCTGGGAATGTTTGTTCTTGAGCAAAGTTTGGTGTTGAATCTTCCTTTGTTCAATTCATGATGCACAGTATGCTTTAATGGAAATTGATGATAGATTGTTGTTTGCCATGCCATGCTGAACATTTGTGTATATCTAATTTTGGATTCTGGGATTTTTGTGAAAAAACTCGATTTGGGGAAGATGAACATTCATGTTGAATGCATAAACCCTAGCTTCATTTGCCTTTGCCCAGAAACTTGTGTTTTCGCGTGTGCATGGTATTGTAGAGACATGCTGACCAATCAAAATATTCCCCTGGCTGCGCTTAAACACGGTCGTTTGAGTTAGTGAGTTCCCAAATTACAACAATGCCATCCGCTTCATTATTATTCCAATTTAATTCATTTTTGTTTCAATAATTATTTCATTTGATCATCAATCTTTCAAAATTCATAACTTGTTCATTTTAATTCCAAATCCAGTGGGAATTTTTGCATCATATTCACATGAACGCCTACTTTTTTGTCATGATTTTTAATGAATTTTCTGATCATTGGTTTTTGTTTGGCATTAGGATTTGTAACATGTGACCAAATTTTGTACACTTTGCCAAATCTCTTGTGAAATTGTGATGCATTATCCAATGGCCCTGAAATTTTTTGTGCTTAAACTAGACACATTCATGGTGATTTTGGTGTAGAGTTTGTGAATTTATCATTGCTGGTTTGTGAGTTATGATTTTTTGAAGTAGGGTGTGACAATTTGTGTCACACCATTGATGTATAACTTGATGATTTTTGATACCATGCTTCTTGACCTCCAAATGGACTGAATTTTTGCATGACCCTACTCTTGGATGTCTAGTTTACATGTGAATTTTCTTGGAATTATTTGTGGCATTTCCTATTTGTTTGGGATTTTCTCCCCTGTTTGGTCTTATGTTGACTTTTTGTGACACATGTTCCCATTTCATTTGTGAAATTCTCATACTTTATTGGATGAACATGAAATTTGATATGTGATTACTAGACATCTTAATCTTTGCCATGGTTTTAGTCCCATTCATTTATCATATGCCATCTCTGATTTATGAATTTTTCAAGTTGATGCATGTTTGATTGACTTCTTTGAGCATGTTCAAAATTGCTTTGACTTTCCGATTTTCATTGACTGCCTTCCACTTGTCCAAATGAGATGAAATTTGACATGCTTATCATGTTGTGGGTTGTGATTGATCATGATTTATTTGGTGATTTTTGGAAATGTTTAAGATTGGTTTTGATGCAAGTCTTGCTGTTGACTTCTATGAGCTCTCATTTGCCATGCTTTGACTTCTTTTGCTTATGAAATGATGATGGTACATGATATGAACATGAAACCAATTGGGTTTGCTTCCTAAATGTTTGAATTTGATTTTGATTGGACATTGCTTGCTGTTTTGGCTTTCTCATTCATTTTTGACCCTAGGCTTGTCCTAGTGGTCCTGTGGCTTATGTTTGAGTTCATGTTTTCAGGTTAAGCTACAAATGCTTCAAAGAGATCACTACAATTTGATTGAGTTCATTTGATTATCATGAGCTAACCTCTTTGTTTTGTAGGTTGCTTGGCTCATATGCCTTGAGCTTTGTGCTTTGCACAGTTGTCTGTTTGTTTTGACTGTTGATTCCTACTTCCTGTTGTTTTAACTTTTGAATTGTGTACTGATCTGTTTGACTATTTCAGGTACCATTAGTTGCTTAGTTCTTTGAACTTGCTTTGCTTTGCTTATTAAGCAATTTGCATTGAGGTATACTTCTAATCTTCATGTAGTCTGGAAGACCTGGCCTGTTACTTGGCCAGGCAACTGTCTGAAGTCCTCCTTAAGAGGCAATGTTTGTGACTGTTTACTTTTGTCCTTGCATAGAGTCAAAGACCTCCTAAGTGAAGAGGCAATTGGCAGAACCCGAGGGATATGCAATCTATCCCCTGCTATTCTGTGTGTCATCTGCTTTGCTCACACCACTGTGTTGATGCATTGCAGATACAAACCCAAGATCTTGTACAATCGTACAGTTGAGTCAGTTTTAAATGTGTAGAAGGGTTCCCACCTTCTGAACCCACACATTCTTGTCTTAAGCTCTCCCAGGCCAGGGATAAGAGCTGTGAAGTCTTATCTTCACTCACCTTTCATCAGCTTCACCTTAGCCCCTCAATGGCAAGGTTAAGAGCTAACATTACCCAGTTCCAGAGGTTTGTTTGTTGAGGTTGATATGACCCCTCGACTAAAACCTAACCTTGTTTGAGCCACTTGCTTGTGTATAGTGTGTGCTACCTGTGCTTGTATGTTTGTTTGACTTGCTTCCTGTGCAAGTTAGGTTTTGCTTGGCTTGCTTCCTGTGCAAGTTAAGTATAGGTGTGGCTTGCTTCCTGTGCAAGTCATGACTAGGATAGGCTGGCTCCCTGTGCCAGTTAGCTAGAAACCTTAACTTAGGGATGATTTTGCATGATAACATCTAGGCTCGAGTCGTAGTCTCCCTAGTGTTGTGTCTCCCTCTGTTATCTGGTTAGGCTAGTCTTGTATCCCTCTGTAGGGGAACTACGTCGCCCTGATCCTCATACCAGATGAGGTACGTAGGCAGGAGATGAGCAGATCTCTCCGGGCGCCTGTGTCTTTGTTTTGTGTTGTTGTGTGCTTGGAAGCTGATGTAAGTCCATCGAGTGGCATTCGGATTCCAGTGTGAGTGTGTTTTGGTTCGGATGCTGATGTAAGTCCAGTGATTGGCATTCAGGCTCCATGTTTGCCTTCTTGAGTGCGTTTTGGTTCGGATGCTGATGTAAGTCCAGTGATTGGCATTCAGGCTCCACGTTTGCCTTTGCCCGTGTTTGTTTGTGTGCGTGTCAGCCGAGCTACGAATGCTCTGATTCTTCTCTCGTCCGAGGAGATACGTATGCATAGGATGCGATATCCTAGCGAGCATGTGTCGTTTCCCCAGCCCGAACTACTTCGACTCTGATGTCTATGCCTGATAGACTAAGTAGGCCCAGGATGCGATATCCTGTCGAGTCAGTTTCAGTCAGTTTCTTGTGTCTCTTTCAGCCAGTGTGTGTGAGTTTGAGCAGTGTTTAGCAACCATTTTCCTTCCTTTTGTGCGTGGATCCCGTCGAGTACGACGGATGCGTAGGGGTGCTAATACCTTCCCTTCGCATAACCGACTCCCGAACCCATTCTCTTTGGTCGCGAGACCATGTTCTTTCCTAGGTTTACTTCGAGCGTTTCCTTTCCCTCTTTTGGGATAAATAACGCACGGTGGCGGCTCTGTTGTTCTTGTTTTCCCGCCGGTTTTTCGCGTGATGCGACAATAGATGCTCAAAAACCAGGAGAAAACTCTGACTGGGAGCGAATCTGATTGCGACTAGTGGGGAAACCAAAGTCCTGTCGGAACCACGCGAACTGCTGTAACATAATGTATGCACTCCACTGGAGAACAAATATAAACTCGGCTAGGGAATAATCACCAACTCAGCTGGGGATAATGGAGAATTAACCGTCTAGAGAAATCAACAAACACGGGGTTCTGGACATGCTGTCGGGGATGAAAGAGGAATCGCGCCTACTGCTTTGGGGAGAACCAATAATGCTCCACATTTAGGGCTTACCGTTTTTAAACCACTGTTGATATTCCTTTTAAATGAAATCGATTGCTTAATGCTTTTATATGTTTAAGAAAACATGATTTTGATAAAAAAAATTAATTCTCAAAATGATCATAATAATAATAAAAAAATTAAAACTATTTGGCTGAATTAAATAAGAGTAGAAACAATTGGATAAAAGCTCAACTTTATTTAATGGAATGGTAGTCCGTAAATGACAAGACTCCATAGATCTTTACAAAAGTTGAAAATGATAATTTACATGGAAAATGGTTACATTGAATACAATGATCACTAATCCTTATACCAACTCTTGATATCCACTGTGCTCTTGACCGCTACTGGGGACGATGAATCAAAACCGATCGTTGTGCTTAAGAACGTCTTCAAAACGGGAGATCAGCAGGATGCAATTACTTGCCATAATCCCTAATTTTTGCATAAATTTCCCCAAGGTGGGGTACTCAATTTATCGGGATAATTCGTTCTGTTTTATATCTCTAATTTTTGCCTAGACCGCCCTTTCGGGTTTTCAATCCACCGAGACGCTCATTTTTGTCTAAGCCGCCCTTTCGGGTTTTCAACTTAGCGAGTTGATCTTTTTATTATTTTTAGGCGAAGTATTTCTTGACTGCATCTGCGTTCACAGGACGAGTGAACTCTTCACCATCCATAGTTGTAAGAATCAAAGCACCGCCCAAGAAGGCTCTCTTAACAAGGTATGAGCCTTCATAATTAGGAGTCCATTTGCCCCTAGAATATGGCTTGGAAGATAGAATCTTCTTGAGCACAAGGTCATGAGGTCTGACCTTCTTATCAAAAGCTTTCTTCATTCTCTGCTGGTATAACTGTTCAGGACACATGGCAGTCAACCTTTTCTCTTCAATCAAATTTAGTTGGTCAAATCTAGTCTGACACCATTCAGCCTCAGTCAACTTGGCTTCCATCAGCACACGTAATGATGGGATCTCAACCTTTACGGGGAGCACAACTTCCACGCCATAAACAAGTGAGAAAGGGGTTGCCCATGTTGAAGTGCGTATGGATGTACGATACCCGTGCAAAGCAAATGGGAGCATCTCATGCTAGTCCTTGTATGTTATAACCATCTTCTGAATAATCTTCTTGATGTTCTTATTCGCAGCTTCAACAGCCCCATTCATCTTGGGTATGTAGGGAGAAGAATTATGATGTGCAATCTTGAAGTCTTTGCAAAGAGCTTCCACCATATTATTGTTCAAGTTCGATTCATTATCAGTAATGATCTTGCTTGGCACACCATAACAGCATATGATCTGATTCTTGATAAACCTTACGACAACTTGCTTGGTTACATTCGCATACGATGCCGCTTCAACCCATTTGTGAAGTAATCAATAGCCACCAAAATGAAACGATGTATGTTCGAAGCTTTGGGCTCAATCATGCCAATCATGTCAATTCCCCACATGGAGAAGGGCCATAGGGAAGAAATGATGTACAACAGTGTCAGAGGAACATGAATCTTATCTGCATAAATTTGACACTTGTGGCATTTATTCACAAACTTGCAACAGTCAGATTCCATTGTCAACCAATAGTAACCTGCTTTCAACATCTTCTTTGCCATTGCATGTCCATTGGAATGAGTACCAAAGGAACCTTCATGGACTTCAGTCATCAATAAGTCTGCTTCGTGTCTATCCACGCATCTGAGCAAAACCATATCGAAGTTTCTCTTATACAATACATTACCATTCAGGTAGAAGTTGTCGGCTAATCTTCTCAAAGTCGTCTTATCTTTCAAAGATGCCCTGGATGGGTAAATCTGACTTTGGAGGAAACACTTGATGTCATAATACCATGGTTTTTCGTCTTTGATCTCTTCAACAGCAAACACATGAGCTGGACTATCAAGATGCATCACAGTCAAATTGGGAACCTCGTTCCAATATTTCACTACAATCATTGAAGCCAATATTGCAAGAGCATCTGCCATCCAGTTCTCATTTCGAGGGATATGATGAAACTCAACCTTTGTAAAGAAAGTTGAAATCCTCCTCGCGTAATCTCTGTATGGTATCAAACCGGGTTGATTCATCTCCCATTCACCTTTGATTTGATTCACGACCAAAGCTGAATCTCCATAGACGTCTAAATACTTGATTCTGAGATCAATGGCCTCTTCAAGCCCCATAATGCAAGCTTCATAGTCTGCCATATTATTTGTACACTTGAAACTTAATCTAACTGTAAATGGAAAATGCATGCCTTGAGGAGTAATAATCATTTCCCCAATACCATTACCATACTGATTAACAGCTCCATCAAACACCATGCCCCAACGGGAACCAGGTCTGGCCCTTCTTCAAGCAATGGTTCATCACAATCTTTCATTTTCAGGTACATGATCTCTTCATCGAGAAAATCATACTGCACTGACTGGTAATCTTCAATTGATTGGTGAGCCAAATGGTCAGCCAAGACACTAACTTTGATTTCTTTCTGAGATCGGTATTCAATATCATATTCTGATAACAACATCTGCCAACGGGAAATTCTCCCGGTTAAAGCAGGCTTCTCAAATATCTACTTGATTGGATCCATTTTGGATATCAACCAAGTAGTATGATTCAACATATATTCACGCAGACGCTTAGCAGCCGAAACCAATGCGCAACAAGTCTTCTCTAGTATAGAATACCGAGTCTCAAAGTTGGTGAATTTCTTACTAAGGTAGTAAATGGCAAATTCTTTCTTTCCAGTCTCATTTTGCTGACCAAGAACACAACCCATACTCTCTTCAAGCACATTCAAATACATGATTAACGGTTTTCCTTCAATAGGTGGAGACAGAATCAGAGGTTCAAGCAAATATTCTTTGATACTATCAAAAGCTTTATGGAAATCTTTGGTCCAAGACTGATCTTTCCAAAGAAGCTTGAATATAGGCGCACACGTGGCAGTCATGTGTGAAATGAATCTTGAGATATAATTCAAGCGGCCGAGAAAACCTCTGACTTGCTTATCAGTTTTGGGCGTAAGCATCTCTTGTATTGCTCTGACCTTGGCAGGATCAACTTCAATACCCTTCTCGCTGACAATAAAGCCCAACAACTTACTAGAACGAACACCAAAAGTACACTTATTAGGATTCAAGCGGAGTTTGTACTTCCTCAAACGCTGGAATAGCTTCAACAAATGCTCAACATGTTCCTATTCATCAATATATTTAGCAATCATATCATCGACATAGACTTCAATCTCTTTATGCATCATATCATGAAAAAGAGTAGTCATTGCTCTTTGGTAAGTTGCACCAGCATTCTTCAAACCGAAAGGCATCACTCTATAACAGAATGTTCCCCAAGGTATAATGAATATGGTCTTCGCCATATCTTCGGGTGCCATCTTAATTTGATTATATCCGGAAAATTCGTCCATAAACGAAAAGACTTTGAATTTAGTTGTATTGTCTACCAACATATCAATGTGTGGCAGAGGGAAATCATCTTTCGGACTGGCTTTATTCAAATCTCTATAATCAACGCACATACAGACTTTTCCATCTTTCTTCGGCACAGGCACAATATTGGCCACCCACTGTGGATACTCAGCAGTCACAAGGAAACCGACATCAATCTGCTTTTGCACTTCTTCTTTGATCTTCACTGCCATATCAGGATGAGTTCTTCTCAACTTCTGCTTGATTGGCGGGCATTCTGGCTTCAACGGCAATCTATGCTCCACAATCTCAGAATCTAAACCAGACATGTCTTGATAGGACCATGCAAACACATCTGAATATTCTCGGAGAAGATCAATCAACCCCTTCTTAACATCAGGATATAGTCGGGACCCAACCTTGACTTCCTTCATGTCTTCCTCGGAACCCAAGTTGACTAACTCAATCTGCTCTTTAAATGGCTGAATGGCTTTTCCTTCATGCTCAAGAAGATGAGATAATTCATCACTTACTTCCTCATTACTTTCCTCCTCAACCTCAAACACGGGGAATTCAAAATTTGGAGAAGGAGAAGGATCATTGTATTCAATGGGGTTAGAAACCAACCTGCATAATGATTTGATTTTTGATTTTAGAGAAGTGATATGTGACCAAATATTATTTATTTATGTTTTTTGTAATTACCATTTTCAGAATAAAGCAAAAAGTAAAAACAAAACATCATAGTTGTGGATGAATAAAATTGTATTTTATTCATGATCAAATTTGAAATGCCCAAACAATGTTCACTTCTCCCTTAGGCATAAGAGAAGGATTTTCAAAAAAACAAATAAAAGCAATTACTTAGATCGATGCACAATAACAGGAATATCAACAGCAGTCCAATTATTGCAAGCTTTTCCATGCATCATAAAATTAGTGCAGTATTCATCTTCATCATCCTCTAGCACAACAGCTAAGTGTTGTTCATTACCATGAATGAACCCTCCGCTACGGAAACTGAGTTGCACATCTTCAGATCTAACCACTGGTGAACCTTGTTGGAAACCCAATTTGGCTCTGCTCTTGTTGTCGGAGACCTCTACCATCAGTCCCCACCGATTAGACTGACCATCTTCAACAATCTTTAATGCATCTTTGAATGAGGACATAGGTGCCCCAACTCTCTTTTCCTCAGCAATAGATAAGGCTTGGAACGGAGTTCCAATCTCATCCTCAGCTTCTACATAAGAGAAAGATGACAGGTGGCTGACCAACATCACCTTCTCCCCGCCAACTATAACAAGCTTCCCATTCTTGACAAACTTGAGCTTCTGATGCAATGTTAAAGTAACGGCTCCTACTTCATGTATCCATGGCCTTCCCAATAGACAACTGTAGGCCGGGTGGACATCCATTACTTGAAAAGTAACTTGGAAGTCACTCTGACCTATCTTCACCAGAAGGTCCACTTTGCCAATCACAATTTTTCAAGAACCGTCAAATGCCTTGACGATCACGCCACTATATCTCATAGGCGCTCCTTAGTATGACAACCTTGAAAGAGTTGACTTCGGAAGTACATTCAATAAAGAATCGGTGTCAACCAAAACATTTGACAGAGCGTCCTCTTTATAATTCATTGAGATATGCAGAGCCAAGTTATGATTCCTACCTTTCTCAGGGAGTTCTTCATCACAAAAACTGAGATTATTTCAGGAAGTGATGTTAGCCACAATATGATCGAACTGATCCACCGTAACATCACGTTCCACGTAGGCTTGCTCAAGAACTTTTTGCAGTGCTTCTCTGTGTGCTTCTGAGTTCATCAACAGAGACAGTACTGAGATCTTCGAGGGGGTTTGGAGCAGCTGCTCCACCATATTGAATTCACTCTTCTTGATCAATCTGAGCACCTCATCATCATCATTAGGCTTCAAGCCGCTGGATTCACCAGACTGACACCTTGGAGCACTAACAGACTCTACCACTGGCATATCAACCTTCTTATTAACAGACAAATCTTCCATATTCTTTGGGAACACCAGCCCAAACACACGACCACTGCGGGTTACCTTGGTAACATCAGCAATGCTCACAACAGAACTAGCCGTAGGCAAAGGAACCTCTTGACCATTCTCCAACATGGTAGCATTATACTGATATGGGACAGCCTTATCAGATGCATACGGGACTAGATCCACTAACCGTATAACCAACGGTGATACCGATCTATTGTTGATGATGTTACTATTGCTGCTATCATACTGAATAACCACTCTCTCGGGAGTCTTAAAAACAGGGACTATGACATTCACATTGTCACCTAAGTGACGGGATTGGAATATTTGAATCATGCCTTCATCCATCAACCTTTGGATGTCCCTCTTTACAATCACACAACCCCTAAGGTTAACACTGCAGATTACACAACCATCATGGTCATCCTCATAATCACTCACCAAGCAAATATCCTTGTGCATCCTCACCAAGGATCTTTAGATGAAGCTTACATCGTATATTTTGAAATCCCCGGGACAACCTTCCACCCTATTAACAAATGAATTTCCATTGGCAGGTAGTGGGTTAGCTTTGACATTTGGAGCACGGTCCACAAAGGACATCATTCCACTTTTTACCAGCTTTTGGACTTCATATTTGAGGGGGTAACAATTATCTATATCGTGACCGGGAGCTCCTTTATGAAAAGCACAACGGAGTTCCGGTTTGTACCACCAAGGAAGTGGTTCGGGGATTTGCGGAGGATTTCTTGGTTGCAATAGGTTCTTGAGAACCAACGAGGGATATAATTTTGCACATGTCATCAGTATTTGGGTCAAAAGAGACCTTCTTCCTCTCAAAGTTTGATTGTTGATGATTGTTGGTATTGTTGTTGTTGTTGTAGGTGTTTGTTCGTTGTTGTGGTTGTTATTGATGTTGTTGTTGTTGAATTGGTGTTGACTGATTAGCTGAAAATACCGAAATCACTGATGATACCTGATGATGATGTTGACAGGGTGGTTAATTTCTTCTTACCTGAGGCCTCATTTGCCTCCCAACTGAAACGGCATTAGCTTCACTCTCCTTCTTCTTGCTGAAACGGTTTCCATATCTCTTGCTGGATGACACCTCCTCTCTGGATAACCGTCCCTCTCGAACACCTTCTTCGAGCCTCATCCCCATGTTTACCATCTCGGTAAAGTCACTGGGGGCACTGGAAATCATTCGCTCATAGTAAAATGAGCTCAGGGTCTTGAGAAAATTTTTGGTCATCTCCTTTTCCTCTAAAGGAGGGGTAATCTGAGTAGCAAGCTCTCTCCATCTTTGCGCACACTCCTTGAATGTCTCCTCGTCCTTCTGAGACAATGATCTCAACTGGTCTCTATCTAGAGCCATATCAACATTATACTTGTACTGCTTCATGAAGACTTCGCCCAAATCATTGAACATGCAGATGCTCGCACTATCCAATCCCATGTACCACCTCAGAGCGGCACCGGTCAGACTGTCTTGAAAATAATGGATCAACAGCTGATCATTATCCGTTTGAGTAGACATCTTTCTGGCATACATCACCAAATGACTGAGTGGACAGATATTCCCCTTGTATTTTTCAAAGTCAGGCACTTTGAACTTCACCGGGATCTTCACATTAGGAACCAAACAAAGTTCCGCAACACTCTTTCCAAACAGATCCTTACCCCTCAAAGTTTTCAACTCCTTTCGCAGCTCAAGGAATTGATCCTTCATCTCATCTATCTTCTCATACATATCAGGTCCCTCAGACGACTCAGAATGATAGATGGTATCTTCTACACGGGGCAAAGTATGCATAACAGGTGGTGGCACAGACATGACCGGGCTAGGTGTCGGTATGGAAGCAAATGTAGGCGCAAAGCCTTCAGGCACAAAGTTCGGAGGCATTCCCCACGGGAATTTGGAAGGCATGTTAGGTGCAAAGTAAGCAGCTGTTGCAGGAATGGTAGAGGTAGCAACCTCTGAAATGACAGTCCTCTGAGGAAGAGGAGTTGCAGGCGTTGGAGAAGACTGACTCTGAGCAGCTAAGACTGACTTCATCATGGCAGTCAGACGGGCAATCTCATCCTTCAGGTCTCTGTTCTCTTGCTCTAGGTGTTCCATGATCCTTGAGTGATTGGCGTGGGTATTGTATCGATGAGTCAGCTTGGCTGAAGCACAGAAGAAACACCAATAAGACATCTGGCGAAAGAGAAACCTGCTTATGCAAATGATGCATGAAATGCAATGTTTGATTGTTTTTATTTTTCAAGGAACTTACTATATTATATATATATATATATATATATATATATATATATATATATATATAATATATATATATATATATATATATATATATATATATATATATATATATATAATATATATATATATATATATATATATATATATATATATATATATATATATATATATATATATATATATATATATAACAACTGTAACAATTTGACATGACCATAAAAATGTCTTTTATTTATATAATTTGGAAGGATTACACTGAGTACAATTTCAGAAACCAAATGAAAATACAAGAGAAAAGGAGACTAGTCATCCTAAGGATCCCTAACAATGTCAGAATTTCTGGCTATAGGCGCGTACTTCCTTCGAATGCGTCGGATCTCGGACTCAAAAGAAACCTTCATTTGAGTCTTCTCGAGGACAAGCTGATCAACAATCTTCTTCCAAGCGACAGAAGGATGAGGCATACTAGAGGAAGATGAAACCTTTGGCTCTCTCTGTCTCTTTGTCACTCGGTCTTCAAGTAGCTCGATAAGGGCATCTTTGTCCTTAGACTCAAGCTCCAACTCCTCATGCTTTCGGCTCAAAGCATGGAAACGCTCTTCCCACATATCTTTCTCTTGTTTCATCTTGGCGAGCGCGTCTTCCAACTCCTCTACATCTTGGTTAGGGAGAGTTAATGGCTCAACCATAACCATAGAGATAGGTCTTTCACATGCATAAGGCATCTTCAACTCCAAAGCTCTCTTATTCATCCAAAGAGTGTAAGCTTCCAAAGCTACACAATTGCATGGACCAAGCTCGAATATTCCTTTCCTATGCACATTATGCCAAGCATGCATAATCTTCTGCTTCAAATGTTGGGGATCTTTATCCTCTTGATAGAAAAGACCTTCTAACAAATTGTTATTAGGTTTGTCTCTCAAGGGGAACCCAAGTTGACGACGAGCCAACGCAGGGTTATAGTTGATTCCTCCTTGTGTATCAATGAGAGGCACATTAGAGAATTTACCACAATAATCAATAATATCCAAACTGCTTAATGAAGGATCATACCAAACTATATCATCATTAATGAGAGACATAAGTCTTTAAGACCACCGTAGACATTGTTTGTTCTCCACAAAAGCAGGTACCTGAGGCAGTGCGAAATAAACCACTTGTACCGAAGAGGAACACAACATACAACTGTTCCACCACCCTTAGATTTCCTTAGATGCAAAGAGAAGTACATATCTCATAACAGAGTAGGCACAAGATTCCCAATCAAGAAGATTCTAATGGCATTAACATCAATAAAACCGTCAATGTTAGGGAACAAAGCCAAACCATAAATGAGTAGTATAAAGATAGCTTCAAAAGCATCCACACTACCGGCTTGAGCAAAGGCAGTATCTTCCTTGATGAGGAACTCAGAAGTCAACCCAAATAATCCTCCTTTCTTCACCCAATGAGACTCTATCTCAGACTTCTCCAAGTGAAGAGCTTCAGCAATAATATGAGATATGGGAATCTCTTCCAATCCACTAAAAGGCACTTTGCTAGAAACAGGTATTCCCAAGAGATGGACATACTCCTCCAATGTAGGCACAAGCTAATAATCAGGAAAAGTGAAGCAACGGTAGAGAGGGTCATAAAACTGAACCAACACACTCAAAAGTCCTTCAACCATATCAGCAGATAAGATATACAGAAGCTTCCCATGGCGTTATTTGAAGTTCAAGGGATCTAATACAAAAGATGATAGCTTCCTTAACTCTTTCAAGTCGGGACATATGAAACTGTACTTCTTAGTGTTCCTTCATCCACAATCCATGGTCTGAAAATATTTGCAAATAACACCTTAGTTCCTTGAAATTTTCGTGTGATGGATATCATGATGCGCATGAATGCAACAATCACAAATAAGGGATCACACATAAGGCAAACAAACAAAGGTCAAGGGATGAATGAAGTCTTTGTCAAGATCAACCATCCATTTTGGTGGATTATGGTTTACACCTTATCAACATCCAAGTTCCATTGATATTGACAAGACTTGATTGGATCAACCAAGAATCAAGGGTTTGTTGTGAGTCACGAGCATGGATAAAACCTGTAGATTGTAACACCCCGATGAAATTAAGATAATTGTTTAAATTAAGTTAATATTTTATTTATTAATTTAATTAAATAATTAGAAAATTATTGGATTATTAATATTATTATTGGGATAATATTATTGGGTTTTATTATTTGAGTATATAAGTTGGAATAATAAAAAGTCCTAATTTTTGGAAAAGGGTTTTCACGTGAAAAAGAAAAAAGAGAAGCGGCTGAAAGGGAAAGGGCAAAGAGGCAGAGCAAGAGAAGAGGAAAAGCTTGAAGCTAACGGAATTGCCGGATTAACTCAGGTAAGGGGGGTTTATCATCGTTTGATGGGTCTTATGGGATAGCATGTAATGGGTAGTGATGAACCTCTGAATTTGACTCTGATTGAAATGATATGTGATGAATTTGTGAAATATTGATGAACAAAATTGGATGATAATTGATGAAATTGTAGGAATTAGATGTAGTAAGGTTAGCGATTTGAGAAGTTGAATGTATCTGAGTTGTAATTGATAAAACGAACGAACGTGTATGAAAAACTGGACTGTGAGAGGTTGGATCTGAAGGATCTCGTAGCAGAGAAAACCCATAGCAGATCTGGAAAACTGGATTCTGGTCATACGCGTATGGCACTAGGCAATACGCGTATGGGATGGCTTGAAAATGGGGGTTTTGGCGCTGGTACGCGCCATACGCGTGTGATACGCGTATCCCTGGAGTGGTACGCGTATGGTGTATGCTATACGCGTATGAGTGAAAGAGATGATGTTTTGAACGTGAAAGCGTCTCTGTTGGTACGCGTATGAGGATGTGGTACGCGTAGCATACGCGTATGGGCGTGGGCGATACGCGTATGGGCATAGGCGATACGCGTATGGGCAGACTTGTGGTTTTTCTGAACAGTTGTGGTGCAGTTTTTAGTTGTTTAGGCTGAGTGCTGTAACTTAGCTGATGTATGACGTAGTGGGGATTATTTCCCGTTGTTTTGAGTAGTATAGGTATTAGTAGAGTGTGCTAATACTGTGTTTGATGATGAGGTATGATATGATATGCCTTGTGATAAAATGTGTTGATGATGCTGTGAATGTATTAGTTATGTATGCATTTGTGAATAGACTGCTTTATGGCTTAGAGTGTGAGCATATGTCTATTCTTGAGTTGTTGTTGTTGTTGCATTGCTAGGTGATTAGCATGCATATTGTGGCCCAATTGGGATGGTAGCTAATTCCCATGGTGAGGGATTAGTGAGTAAATCATTTTGATTGTTGTTGATGTTTGCATGCTAGGTGATTAGCGTGCATAGCATGGCCCATTTGGGGTGGTAGCTAATTCCCATGGTGAGGAATTAGTGAGTGAGTCACTATGTCTCAAATGAGTGGGACTAGTGAGCTTGGTAGCCGTGCCTGGATTTGGACGGTGAGGTTGAACTATATGTTCACAAATAGTCGGTACCGCATGCATGGAGTCTCATTGCATAATATATGTATGGCGTGTAATATGAATGGATGTATTCCAATATTACACGTGTATTTGTGTTGGTATTGTTGTGTGGTTATTGAGTATGATGTTGAATTAATATGCTGTTCCTGGATGTGTGTTTTGATTAGGGTGATGAAGTGTGTTGAATCACTTAACATAACATGATATTTTATAATACTCATTATATTGATTGAGGAACTCACCCTTACAACTATTTTTCAGGTAACGAGAAATGAGTTGAGTAGAAGCTAATTATTGGAGTCTAGTGTAGTCTCCGTAGTGGGTCGTGCTCTGATAGATGTAACATCGGGATGGGTTGTCTTAACTTATTTCGAATGTTTTATTGTTGGTTGAGAACCATTGTCCATGTAATGTTTTACATGATTGATGAAATTATATCCGCTGTGTTTTATGCAATTGTTTAAGTTTGAAATTAATAAAAGAGCATGACCGTTACATTGTTGAAAAATGTGGAAGATTGTGTGACACCCTTAATGGGCATAATTACTCTGATGTTATATTTTGATATTTAATTAAATTATTGGGGTATTTTAGAAGGGTGTTAGATTAGTGGTATCAGAGCATAGTCGGTCGAGTCGAGTCGTAATTATTTTGTTTCCCCTGTACGAGATAGGTGTTGTGTAACCCTATCAGTACTTATTGTTTTAGTTTGTTGGGTTTTCAGAATAGAGATGGCTGGGAGAGGTAGAGATGATGCTGCGATTGCTGAGGCTCTGGGTATGCTAGCTGGAGTACTTGGAGGAAATCCGAATGTTGTGGGAATGGGAGCTGCTCGTCAACTGAGTGAGTTCCAGAAGAACAATCCTCCAATGTTCAAGGGAGCATACGATCCAGATGGTGCTCAGAAGTGGTTGAAGGAGATTGAGAGGATCTTCCGAGTAACTGAGTGTGCCGATAACCAGAAGGTCAGGTTCGGTACGCATATGCTGTCAGAAGAAGCAGATGATTGGTGGGTTGCTACCCGCACTGAGTTGGAATCTGCTGGAAATGCTGAGATCACTTGGGCTGTGTTCAGAGAGAGATTCCTGAGGAAGTACTTTCCAGAGGATGTCAGAGGAAAGAAAGAGATAGAGTTCTTGGAATTGAAGCAGGGCAATCGGTCGGTTACTGAGTATGCTGCTAAGTTCATAGAGCTGTCGAAGTATTACACTCCCTATAATGAGGCTGCTGGAGAATTTTCAAAATGTGTGAAGTTTGAGAACGGGTTGCGTCCCGAGATCAAGCAGGCTATTGGGTATCAACGGATTAGAGTGTTTTCTGATTTGGTTGACTGTTGCAGGATTTTTGAGCAGGATTCCAAAGCCAGGGCAGAGAGTTATCAGCAAAGGGTTGATAGGAAAGGCAAGAGTCAGAATGATCGTGGAAAACCGTATGCAGCTGGCAAAGGTTTTCAGAGACAGAGTGGGATGAAGAGGCCTAGTGGGGGAGACTCTAGTGCTCCTGCTAAGTGTTACAGATGTGGTCAGGCTGGACATCGTATCCATGAGTGTACCAGTAATGAGAAGAAATGTTTCAAGTGTGGAAAAGGGTGGTCACTTGGCTGCAGACTGCCGGTTGAAGACTGTGACTTGTTTCAACTGTGGAGAGTTGGGTCATATCAGTCCACAGTGTCCTAAGCCGAAGAAAGAGAATCAGTCAGGAGGCAAGGTCTTTGCTTTATCAGGTTCTGAGACTTCTGCAGATGATCGTTTGATCCGAGGTACGTGTTATATTAATGGCTTTCCCCTTGTAGCTATTATTGACACAGGTGCTACTCATTCCTTTATATCTTTGGATTGTGCTGTGAAACTTAAGTTAGAGATATCTGAGATGCGTGGTAGCATGGTGATTGATACTCCTGCAAAGGGTTCAGTGACTACTACTTCAGTTTGTTTGAATTGTCCTTTGAGTATTTTTGGTAGAGACTTTGGGATGGACCTTGTGTGTCTTCCACTAGTACAGGTTGATGTTATCCTGGGTATGAACTGGTTGGTATTTAACCGAGTCTATATCAACTGTTTTGATAAGACTGTGATTTTTCCTGAGATTGAGGAAGGAAAGAATTTATTTCTATCTGCAAGGCAGGTGAATGAGGCAGTAGTAGATGGGGCAGAGTTGTTTATGCTGTTAGCGACTATGGAAGCTAAAGATAAACTGGTGATTGGTGACCTAGCGGTGGTGTGTGATTTTCCTGATGTGTTTCCGGAAGAGGTGAATGAATTGCCGCCAGAGCGTGAAGTTGAGTTCTCGATTGATTTGGTACCTGGTACTAGACCGATATCGATGGCTCCGTACCGTATGTCTGCTGTTGAGTTAACTGAATTGAAGAGTCAGTTGGAAGATCTATTGGATAAGAAATTTATTCGTCCGAGTGTGTCACCGTGGGGTGCACCAGTGTTATTAGTTAAGAAGAAAGAAGGTACTATGAGGTTGTGTGTGGACTATAGGCAACTGAATAAAGTGACGATCAAGAATCGGTATCCTTTGCCGAGGATTGATGATTTGATGGATCAATTGGTTGGTGCGAGTGTGTTCAGCAAGATAGATTTGAGATCTGGGTATCATCAGATACGTGTGAAAACTGAGGATATTCAGAAGACTGCTTTCAGAACAAGGTATGGACATTATGAGTATTCTGTGATGCCTTTTGGTGGGACTAATGCGCCTGGTGTATTTATGGAGTATATGAATAGGATTTTCCATCCGTATCTAGATCAGTTTGCTGTGGTGTTTATTGATGACATTTTGGTGTATTCGAAATCTGAAGAAGAGCATGCTGAGCATTTGAGAGTGGTTTTAGAAGTTCTCCGAGAAAAGAAGTTATTTGCTAAACTCTCTAAATGCGAATTTTGGTTAGAAGAGGTTAGTTTTCTTGGTCATGTGATTTCAAGAGGTGGTGTTGCTGTTGATCCTTCTAAGATAGAAGCGGTATCTCAGTGGGAAGCTCCGAAGTCTGTTGCGGAGATTCGAAGTTTTCTTGGTTTTGCTGGTTATTATAGGAAGTTCATTGAGGGATTTTCTAAGTTGGCGTTACCGTTGACGATGTTGACTAGAAAGGGGCAAGCGTTTGTTTGGGATTCGAAATGTGAAGAAGGTTTCCAAGAGTTAAAGAGAAGGTTGACTACTGCTCCTATTTTGATATTACCGAGTCCGTCAGAACTATTTGAGGTTTTCTGTGATGCTTCATTGTTGGGCTTGGGTGGTGTGTTGATGCAGAATAAGCAGGTTATAGCTTATGCTTCGAGACAACTGAAAGTTCATGAGAGGAACTATCCGACGCATGATTTAGAGTTGGCAGCTGTGGTATTTGTTCTGAAACTATGGAGGCATTATTTGTACGGGTCGAGATTTGAGGTTTTCAGTGACCATAAAAGTTTAAAGTATTTGTTTGATCAGAAAGAGCTGAATATGAGACAGAGGAGATGGTTAGAATTTCTGAAGGATTATGACTTTGGTTTGAATTACCATCCGGGTAAAGCAAACGTAGTGGCTGATGCATTGAGTCGGAAATCATTGCATATGTCTATGTTAATGGTTAAAGAATTGGATTTAATTGAGCAGTTTAGAGATTTGAGTTTGGTGTGTGAGAGTACTCACAATAGTGTTAAATTGGGAATGTTGAAGTTAACGAGTAATATTTTGGATGAGATCAGAGAGGGTCAGAAATCCGATATGCTTTTGGTTGATAAGTTAACTTTAGTGAATCAAGGCCAAGGTGGTGAATTCAGAGTTGATGAGAATGGTGTTTTGAAATTTGGTAATCGGGTGTGTATTCCGGATGTTACCGAACTTAAGAAGAGTATTCTGGAGGAAGGACATCGTAGTGGCTTGAGCATTCATCCTGGAGCTACAAAGATGTATCATGATTTGAAAAAGCTATTTTGGTGGCCGGGAATGAAAAGAGAAATTGCGAGTTTTGTTTATTCCTGTTTGACTTGTCAGAAGTCGAAGATTGAGCATCAGAAGCCGTCTGGGTTAATGCAACCGTTGGCTATTCCAGAGTGGAAGTGGGATAGTATCAGTATGGATTTTGTTTCGGGTTTACCGAGGACAAGTAGGAATTTTAAAGCTATTTGGGTGATTGTGGATAGATTGACGAAGTCGGCTCATTTCATTCCGATCAGAATGGATTATCCGTTAGAGAGATTAGCCGAATTGTATATTGAGAAGATTGTAAGTTTGCATGGTATTCCGTCGAGTATTGTTTCGGACAGAGATCCTAGATTTACATCGAAGTTTTGGGAAGGTTTGCAGAAGGCTTTGGGAACTAAGCTGAGATTGAGTTCTGCATATCATCCGCAGACTGATGGTCAGACTGAGAGGACGATTCAGTCACTAGAGGATCTTTTGAGGGCTTGTGTTTTGGAAAAAGGAGGTGTTTGGGATTGTTATTTACCTTTGATTGAGTTTACCTACAACAATAGTTTTCATTCGAGCATTGGTATGGCACCGTTTGAAGCTTTGTATGGTAGGAGATGTCGGACACCGTTATGTTGGTATGAGTCCGGTGAGAGTGCTGTGGTTGGACCGGAGATTGTTCAACAAACTACGGAAAAGATTAAGATGATTCAGGAGAAGATGAGAATTGCTCAGAGTCGTCAGAAGAGTTATCATGACAAGAGGAGGAAGTCACTTGAGTTCCAAGAGGGAGATCATGTGTTTCTTCGCGTTACTCCGATAACTGGTGTTGGTCGAGCTTTGAAGTCGAAAAAGTTGACACCTCGTTTTATTGGTCCTTATCAGATTTTGGAGAGGATAGGGGAGGTAGCCTATCGTATCGCTTTACCGCCGTCGCTTGCGAATTTGCATGAGGTTTTTCATGTGTCTCAGTTGAGGAGGTACATTCATGATCCGTCGCATGTAGTCCAAGTAGATGATGTACAGGTGAGAGATAACCTGACTGTTGAAACATCACCTATGAGGATCGAGGATCGAGAGTTGAAGCGGTTGCGGGGTAAAGAGATTGCCTTGGTGAAGGTAGCTTGGGGAGGACCAGCAGGTGGCAATGTGACTTGGGAACTTGAGAGTCAGATGAAGGAGTCTTATCCTGAGTTGTTCGTTTGAGGTATGTTTTCGAGGACGAAAACTCTTTTAGTGGGGGAGAGTTGTAACACCCCGATGAAATTAAGATAATTGTTTAAATTAAGTTAATCTTTTATTTATTAATTTAATTAAATAATTAGAAAATTATTGGATTATTAATATTATTATTGGGATAATATTATTGGGTTTTATTATTTGAGTATATAAGTTGGAATAATAAAAAGTCCTAATTTTTGGAAAAGGGTTTTCACGTGAAAAAGAAAAAAGAGAAGCGGCTGAAAGGGAAAGGGCAAAGAGGCAGAGCAAGAGAAGAGGAAAAGCTTGAAGCTAACGGAATTGCCGGATTAACTCAGGTAAGGGGGGTTTATCATCGTTTGATGGGTCTTATGGGATAGCATGTAATGGGTAGTGATGAACCTCTGAATTTGACTCTGATTGAAATGATATGTGATGAATTTGTGAAATATTGATGAACAAAATTGGATGATAATTGATGAAATTGTAGGAATTAGATGTAGTAAGGTTAGCGATTTGAGAAGTTGAATGTATCTGAGTTGTAATTGATAAAACGAACGAACGTGTATGAAAAACTGGACTGTGAGAGGTTGGATCTGAAGGATCTCGTAGCAGAGAAAACCCATAGCAGATATGGAAAACTGGATTTTGGTCATACGCGTATGGCACTAGGCAATACGCGTATGGGATGGCTTGAAAATGGGGGTTTTGGCGCTGGTACGCGCCATACGCGTGTGATACGCGTATCCCTGGAGTGGTACGCGTATGGTGTATGCTATACGCGTATGAGTGAAAGAGATGATGTTTTGAACGTGAAAGCGTCTCTGTTGGTACGCGTATGAGGATGTGGTACGCGTAGCATACGCGTATGGGCGTGGGCGATACGCGTATGGGCATAGGCGATACGCGTATGGGCAGACTTGTGGTTTTTCTGAACAGTTGTGGTGCAGTTTTTAGTTGTTTAGGCTGAGTGCTGTAACTTAGCTGATGTATGACGTAGTGGGGATTATTTCCCGTTGTTTTGAGTAGTATAGGTATTAGTAGAGTGTGCTAATACTGTGTTTGATGATGAGGTATGATATGATATGCCTTGTGATAAAATGTGTTGATGATGCTGTGAATGTATTAGTTATGTATGCATTTGTGAATAGACTGCTTTATGGCTTAGAGTGTGAGCATATGTCTATTCTTGAGTTGTTGTTGTTGTTGCATTGCTAGGTGATTAGCATGCATATTGTGGCCCAATTGGGATGGTAGCTAATTCCCATGGTGAGGGATTAGTGAGTAAATCATTTTGATTGTTGTTGATGTTTGCATGCTAGGTGATTAGCGTGCATAGCATGGCCCATTTGGGGTGGTAGCTAATTCCCATGGTGAGGAATTAGTGAGTGAGTCACTATGTCTCAAATGAGTGGGACTAGTGAGCTTGGTAGCCGTGCCTGGATTTGGACGGTGAGGTTGAACTATATGTTCACAAATAGTCGGTACCGCATGCATGGAGTCTCATTGCATAATATATGTATGGCGTGTAATATGAATGGATGTATTCCAATATTACACGTGTATTTGTGTTGGTATTGTTGTGTGGTTATTGAGTATGATGTTGAATTAATATGTTGTTCCTGGATGTGTGTTTTGATTAGGGTGATGAAGTGTGTTGAATCACTTAACATAACATGATATTTTATAATACTCATTATATTGATTGAGGAACTCACCCTTACAACTATTTTTCAGGTAACGAGAAATGAGTTGAGTAGAAGCTAATTATTGGAGTCTAGTGTAGTCTCCGTAGTGGGTCGTGCTCTGATAGATGTAACATCGGGATGGGTTGTCTTAACTTGTTTCGAATGTTTTATTGTTGGTTGAGAACCATTGTCCATGTAATGTTTTACATGATTGATGAAATTATATCCGCTGTGTTTTATGCAATTGTTTAAGTTTGAAATTAATAAAAGAGCATGACCGTTACATTGTTGAAAAATGTGGAAGATTGTGTGACACCCTTAATGGGCATAATTACTCTGATGTTATATTTTGATATTTAATTAAATTATTGGGGTATTTTAGAAGGGTGTTACATAGATCATGTTCTAAAAAGTTCCCAGAGTCTTAATTCCTTTTATCGGATATTATGGGTTAGGATGACTGACTCATCAACCCATAATATTCTCAAGAGAAACTCTTCTGAGTGTAGTATCGCGTAACAACTGTTATCAAGTTTACACTTAAACAGTCTCCGCCCTACATCCTAAATAGGCCAAGAGGGGTTTAATGTTCTACGATCCTCAGCTTCTCGAACCCCAAATCAGAGATAGTAATGCCTAACCACAAATACTTGTGTGACATTCCTAACTCCAAAAGGGTCTCCACTTAGTAGATGGGTCTCAAGCCAACTTGTTAAGGATTACTCCACACAAGTCGAACATGACTATACCATCCTCCTATCTCAATTGCACTCAAGTTCGGGTTAGAACTTATCTCACCACTCAGAGATCACCAAGCACAACAAGCAGATAATATCATACAAACAAATATACATACATCAAATATACAATTATATACACACAAAAAAGTAGGATAAACCCACTAGAGACTACTCCCCAGCAGAGTCGCCACTTAATTTCTTTAGCGGTAAATTCATGACCATCAAGCTATAGATAAGCTAGACGTCAATAAAACCAGAGTCGCCACCACGCTTTTATTGTTTCCAAGGGAAAAGGGAAAAGTACGAACAAAACCCAAAGATAAGAAGTTTTCAAATCAAACCACTCATGGAAACCTTTCTAGTAGGCCTTCACACATCATAATGCACATAGTCTAAAATTCCCTTTATTTTGTGCTTTTTAGTCTTGAACCGAACACGACACTATTTTTTATGTACACAATACTTGCACAGATCCATCTTGCAACTACGAAAACCCTTCAATAGATTTTTTTATGAAGTTTCATCATCCCACGCTCATTAAGATGATTCTGACGCATATAACATAGTTTGGCTGCATCATTATCAGACTCAACTAATGCAACATCACCTACAACAATGCTCCCTAATAGTTTGTAAATGTTACCTTCAGTCCTCCTAGATCTCATTACATTCAAGGAATACTTTATAACCTTTATTATATCCATGTTTCCATCGTACCTTTAGGAGAAACCATTTACCTTAGAGTACCTAGGGAAATTAAGTTTTTACTCAACTCTCGAACATATTTAACATTCTTCAATGTCACACACCACCATCTTTTATAGAAATTTTAATTTGTCCAGTTAGAGCAATAATATATGCTTTACCATAGCCCAGATAAACAAATCCAAAATTACATGACCTGAATGTAGTGAACCATTTATGGTGTGACACCATGTGGTAAGAAAAACGAGAGTCAAGCATCCTTGCATGTACGCGTTTGTTAGATGAAACACATAGTATATCTGTTTCACTACCAGAATCACTGGTTTAAACCATATTTGCATAACCGAAAGAACTCCATTTTCTATTTAGACATTCCCTATTATAATGCCCAATGTGTTTGAAACTATAATACTCAGCTACTTTTTATTCTTGGATTTATAACTCTTCTTTATAGAACCTATTTTACCCTTATTTTGTCAACAATCTTGACCTTTCTCACATACAAACTAACACGTTAATTTCCTTCCTCTATATTTTGTCTCATTTGAGAATGATACAAAAGTGTAGTAGTAATCACATCAAGACTAATAATGTATTTCTCGTAGGTAAGAGTGGTCACTAAATGGTCATAATAACATAGTAATGAGCATAATAAGATAATTGTCTTATCTTTGTCATTAATCTTCATCCCAAGCCTCGTCATAGAAGTAATTATACAATTGAATAAATTGATATATTGTTTTAAATCATATCCTTCTTGAATCTTTAGACTGTATGGTCGATGTGTTGCAAATAATTTGTTCATCAGCATCTTTGACATGTACTAACTCTCAATTTTTTCTCAAACCTCCATCGAAATTGTTAGATCCAAGATATGATATATCACATCTTCAAAAACACATAAGTAACTCAATCCTACTGTCTTCTCCTTCATATCTCCTCAATCGGTACTCTCAATGTCGGTCAATTATGTCTCACACAATGCATGTTATAAACTTTGTTAAGGCAACATATCTTTAACCCTCTTTTACCATTACTTGAAATTTCTCGTCCCACCGAACCTTGTCACATCAAATTTTGTTAACGCAGTTCGACCAATGGTGCCTACCTCTTATAGAATATTAAAGAGAAACAAAAGTAAAAGACAATGAACACGATTGATCTTTGTTAACGCAGTTCAACCAATGGTATCTACCTCTGCGACTATAAAACGGTTATAGTTCCCTTGGTTTCGATCTAATAAATATGGTTACAGTGTTGCGCCGCGAAAAACACCTGAGCGTATCGCACGCTCGAAGATACAACAGAGTCACCATCAAAAAATAATTATTCCCTAAGAAAAGGGAAAATAAAACTCGGGAAAAGAGAAACGGGTAAGAAAGTCGGTTATGCAAGGGGAATATATTAACACCCCTCACATTTGTTGTACTCAACAGGAACTATTTTGATTATTCTCTCCATTGATGGGTGTGCTTATCTAAAGGTTACTTGTGAATAATTTTAATTAGGGGGACAATAAGTTTTTAATTAATACGTTTGTCAAGATTTCGATATCATGTGCCTACGTATTTCCATAGTGTAATGAGAAAATCAGAGCTCCGTAGTTCATGGTAGAAAATACGAATTTGTTTATTGTTTCTATTGGATAATGCTAACGTTCACGTTATAGCAGTTAAATGTTGCTTGTATGCTCGCGCATGAGAGGTTTAAGTGTTTGCTTGTATTGCGGTAGAATGGATGCACTTGGATCGCATTCTAGCAGTTAAACGTAGCCTGTATGCTCGCACATGGGAGACTTAAGTGTTCTTTATATTTGCGGTAGAACGAAAATAACATGTCTTTTTTGAAAGATTTTGAATGCCCTAAGGCGAAAAAAATTGTATTTAATTGGTTGTGATTGATTTTAAATAGGAGACAAGTATCAGACCACAAGTTAAATACGTCTGAAAATCCAAGTACTCTGGAGCTTGAAGGATAAGTGCATCATGACCTCTCTTTTTAATCTTAAAAATCTTTTGTTTATGAAATTTTTTAGGCGAGTTTAATTGTTGAAACTTAGAAGGAAACTAGCATCTAACCACAAGTTAAGTACGATCGGCAATCAAAATACTCGAGAGCTGAAAGGACAATTGCATCCTAACCTTTGTTTTTCACTCGATGAGGACCGAATTAAATTCGTTTATTTTTTAAGTGTTTTGAATGGAAAACAAGTATTGGGCCACAAGCTAAGCATGACCGACAATCCAAGTACTTTAGAAATGGTGTGGAGAAGTACGTACACCCCATCCTTTTTCATCTAGTTTATTGCAAAATGTTTTGAAAATGACTTGACGTTGGATCAAGTGTTTGAGGTTGAATATAACAATTATGAATTAAATGGAAGAGGTACTTGACATTGGATCAAGCACTCGTGTTGCATTCAATTAAGTTTGATTTGGAAAAAACACTTGACGTTGGATCAAATTTATTTTTGTTCTTTTAGAAAAGATCATTTTTAACTTAATTTTGATTATTTCTAAATTAATAGAAGATTGATTGATCTAAAGGGTCAAGTATTGAATCAAGTGAAAGATCTAATTCAATTTAAGTGATCAGGGGATTTATGATCACTCAAATGGATGAAAATCTAAGAGAACATCAATTGATCATGAGAAGTCAAAGGTCTAATACTAAAGTAATTAATTGATCAAGAATGATCTTGATAACCGAGAGGATGAACATGTCAAATCATACACTAAGCATATGGAATTAATATTAAAAATTGGAATTAATAAAAAATTATACCTAACCTTAATTAAAAATTCTAATCAATTAATTAAAATTAAAATCAAAATTAATCCTAATTAGGGTCTAATCCAAGAATCATTCCATTTCATGTGTGTATTTTATTTAGTATTTTCATGAATTAAAAGCAATTTAAAAGCAAAACAAACAAAAGAATACTAGCTAAATACAGCAGGGGGTGCGCCTTCTGTGCAAGGGTGTGCAGCCTGGAAAACCTAGGCGATGGGCCTAACAGAAGGCCCAAAGTGTATGTGTTTGTAGCCTGGTTCAGGAAATGGGGTATGCTAATTAAATTGAGGGTGCATGGATGAAGTTTCATGGGCCTATGGCATGAAGCCCACACGCACAGCCAAGGGAGAAATTGAGTGGAGGAAACACTCAGTACAATTCCTTCATCTTGTTCATGTGTTTATGTTACTTCTCTCAAATATGCCTCCGCCGGAACTTCTGCTCCGCCGTGCCGGAGGCGGCGGAGTTGGCCAGAACGACCAAATATCACCACCAAAATGCTCCTTTCCACATCCTCTCTCTCTCTCTCAATCTCTCAAAAATTTCTACTAAAGACTAACTACTTCTCCAAATCGAATCAAAAAAGCTATGGGCCCTAACCATGAAAACTAAAATCAAACGGAGGAGGAGGGGAATCAAGCCACTCCACCTTGGGGCTTTGATTTCCCTCAACAAGAGCTACATTGCGGTATCAAAATTCAAGCAAACAAAGGAGGAAGAGAAATGCGTCACCGACCTGTAAGACAGAGGATTGCCTTGGAAGTTGTTGCAGAGTCAGAAATTGAAGACGAAGATGCTATTGAAGAATGAAGAGAAATCCAGACGTAAGCAATTCGAGTTCTTAACCTTTTCCCTTGCTGCAATTTCTTCTTCTTCTTCTTCTTCTTGAATTATAGCCTGTAGGGTGAACTTGTTCTATGGTTGTTGTTGATTACAATAGAAAATGTGGAATGCAGGTTTAGCTCAGTTGTGGCAAGCTTCAATGTCAAGCTTGCACCAACAATGGTGAAGTTGAGCTTTTAGTGATTGGTGAGGGGAAGATGAATTGAAAGAGTGATTTGCAGAAAATGATCAAAGTCCCTTGATGAATAAGGAGGAATATGATTATATAGATGAGTTCCCTAACTGTTTCGGGCACTTTTCCGGGCAGCTCTGTTTGAGGTTAGGGCACTGTTATGGTTAAGTTAAGTTGAATCCAATAGTAAGTTAGTTGGATCAATTAACAGAGTTATATTTTCTGTTAAATTGTCATTTGGAACGGTTGGAATTTAGGATTGGTTAATGAAGTGAAATGTTAGTTGCTGAATCTGTTCTGTGGTGCTAATTGATTTGCTAATTTGAAGTAAATTTTGCAACTGTTTTCATAACTATGCAATCCATGTTTTTGAGTTGAATGCCATGTGAAATGAGGTTTAGTTGTTTTGGAATGATGCAGGCAATTAACTGATTTGAATGTTACTGCAAAATGAAGTTTAGTTGCTGAATTGGATTGGATTTAGTGTAGGAAATGGCACTGCAATACTGAACATGGCGACAGGGCACAGGTGTAACCGGTTAACCACTTTGGTTAACCGATTACCAACATGACATCTTGCCTTAGTAGGCCATGTTTGAATGGATATGTTGAATTGGTGATCAAAAGAGGTGATGGCTGTATGTTGTTATTGTTGTTGGAAGTGTTAATGAATTGAAGTTAGTGAATTGGTTAGAAGAGTGAACTAGGTTAGTTTACTGTTAGTTAGATTGTTAGTTAGCTGCATTAGTTGACAATTGTGGGTTAGTTGGTTATGGAATTTTACTGGTTTCACTTGTTTGTCTGCAGTTACTTGTTTGAAGAGGTTCCAACATAAAATGAAGGTTTACATGGCATTCTGCTGCCAACAAAAAAGCATCAATAGCAACATCATGAGTTTCAACAGTGATTTCATTCTGAGAATGCAAATCTAAAGCCAAGCGCTTAAACTCAGAAGCACGAAGCTCACAGTCATGATAGTTTAAAAGTTGAAAATAATCTGCCTGAAGTTTGAAGTATTCAAACCTAAGGCCGAAATCTATGAGAACATTAGATAGAAACAATGGGTGGAATGTTTATCCACCACATGTTTGGATTCCGATATCACATCCGCATCGCGAGAAACAAAGATATTATTGTTAGGAACATTAGAATTGCTTCTCAATGAAATACCCTGCAATTCTGGTGGAGCGAAATGTAGATTACGGTATTCAACAAAATCAGATCTTCCTGCGGTTTCCGGTACCTGGTTTTGCCATCAGACTCATCTTGACTATTGAGCTTGGAAAAAGTAGCTCCTCCATTAACCCCAGAAGAAAGAAGTGAGACAGATGCAGCTTCATTTTCAGTTGGTCTTAAAACAGATTTGCAAAGGTCAACATCAGGTGGCGGTAACATGTGTGGTTTCAGTATCGAGAGAAGCACACTAGGAACCACAGACCCATGTCTCCATTCTGATTCCAAAGAAGGAAGAACAGGTGGCTTTGAATATATAGACGAATGAATTTCACCTCCTAAGCCAAAACTCTCTACTAGCACAATCCTTTAACAGCTCCTTCATAAAGATACTTTATTCCATGCGAAATATCAAGAGCAATTTACATCCTTGACATCCAAAGTAATTGCTTCCTTGGCATGTTATTTATTGTTTCTTGTTGCTTTAATCCATATGTTTTGACCTTCAAAGATAAGTGTGATAGTATTTGATCTTGTGCAGGTTTGCAATTGATAACTGGAAACGCGAGGGAACCTTCATCAATTCTCAGCTTCTTCAATGTGTCCACTTGTAACCAATCGGCGGCGCTCATTTGCAGTGACAGAAGCATCATGATTAGCAGACAAACAAATCCTTCCAAGGCCCTTCATTTTGTTCGAACTCTCAATCACACTCTGGACATTCTTGCCTTTGATACCTACAACAACTGCATTTGCAAAATATCTAAGAAATGGATCCAAATTTAACCGAGATTTCTCAGCTATTCAATCGATTTAAGGCTGCGTTTCTCAGAAACGACTTTGATTCCAGTTCGAATCTCCTTTCCCAGCTTAAAGTGTTACTGAAAGGGTTCAGAAGTCTTCCACCATTGTTTGCAGATACACCTAATGTTGTTCAGGAGTTAACAATAGCAAGGGATATGCATGAGCATGCTGTTGTCCTAATATTGGCACAACCTCCATGAAAGGTATGGGGCTTTATGAGGGAAGATTATTGCATATGTTCACCACAGTAGAAAGAGCAACTCTCTGTATGCTTGTTGAGAAGCAACCAATGTAATTTAAAATAGTCGTAACATGCTTTGCCAGCTTTACAAGCAATGGTGATATGCTTCTTTGCAAAGTCCAGTTTCTCAATATCCCTACATATCTCTTGAACCATTGTCTCCGCCTTATTTTTTTTGTTTGAATATGCATTGTATTCTCATGGTGATGAGAACTAGTTCAGGTATGTACGTGAATGGATGTTTGGATGTTGATGTCTTGTATGTCGACTTTTTGTAACTTGATTTCCAAGAAAGAATACCTTTCCCTCCGAAAACATGTCTTTTGAAAATGTGAGCAAAGAGATTGGTTAATAAAAGTCAATTTCTCATGGTCGACTTTGATTAGAGTCAAACTTGCGATCAACAAACAATTCCAATCCATGATGTAGTCCATAATGATCAAAGCCTAGGCCAACAATTAGGATTCCACAAAGATGAGCATCCCAAATTCATTTTAGCACAATTCCATAGACTTGATTTCCAAAATTCTCAAGTATGCTATAGAAGAACCCTAGACTTGATTCCCAAAATTCTCAAGTATGCTATAGAAGAACCCTAGCTTATGGAGTTTGATAGGTTACTTGTCATAATTCGAACACTTGTGTCATTAATAACAAACATTTGAATCAATGATACTTATTTAAAAATACAATTATAAATGAGTGTCATAGATGATTATGAGTATGCAGATGAAGTGAAGATTATGAGCTTGATAAAATAAAAAAGATAGGGTAAATTTGACACAGGACATTTCAGTCACAAACCTACGACAAATAGTTGGGTCTAAGACCCATTTGAAATGTATATATATTGTATTCCTCTTCGTCTTAATATGAGTCATACTCAATAAATTTGATTTTTAACTCGGTCGCTAAACATTATAGTGAAAATTTTAGTGACAAGTTTTCTAAATTTTCATATTACTTTGTTCTATTTTTTATTTTTCCAGATTTATTAAAATATTTCACGTTAAAAGTTTTGATTTTTTAAGAAATCTTTCCATCTTTTGCAAGATTTTAAAAAAATTAATTAATTGTGAGAATGATTTTGTAGGACGAAGATGAATATAAAATAACAAAATTAAATATAAAAGTAAAATGTTTAACAAAAATGAAGGATTTTTTTAAAATAACATAAAATAGTGACACGGTATGAAATAGCCATGTGTATGCCACATGTCTTTAAAAAAAACATTGAAAACATCTAACCTATTTTGTATAATCATAGGCCACAAGTGATAAAAAATTAAAGAATCCTCATATTACATGCTTAAATTTTTTTATTGGAACAAAATATAATTTGCTCATATGATAAAGGATAAAAATGATATCAATCCTAAAACAAAAACCGTTTAATGAATATTGTTATTTTAAATTGACTTTATTACAACAGTAGTTTTATAAAGGGTTATGCGTGTTATCTATTCTCGTAGCCTAATAATATTCGATGCTAAATAATTAAGATAGAAAAACTTTTTAATAGGAGAAAAGAATTGATACTTTCCGTATAGACAAGCAATCAAAATAACTCACCTAAGCTAATATTCTGCAAGAAAAATCCTAATAATAAATAATCATATCGAAATTATAATATTCACTATAAAATAAAACACGTTTAAACAGTTGATGAATAACTATTCTGTATAATTGTACAGTAGAAATTATTGATTAAAATAGCATAGTGATAGATTTGAGGACCAATATTAATTTATTAGCCTGTCCGGCTTGCTTAATTTGTAATGCTTGATGTCGTTAAGTGTAGGACGGTGGCCTTGCAATAAGTTTTAAATTTCTAAAATCTGAAGATTTTAGTTGAGCGACAGGAGATCAAACACATGGCTCAACTGTGCTATACTTTGACTTTGGTTACAACATTCAATAAAAATTGGAAAAGAGTAAATACAGAACTCTATATAAATATATATTTTTTTGAATGTTTTTTCTTGGTTTTAGTTTAAATAATTTTTAAAAGTAATGTTTTATTTTGAAAATTTATATGAATGATAAAATGTTACGTTTATGTTTTTATACAATATTTAAAAATATATATTTGATTAACTAATATTTATAAGAGTTACTATTTGTTAATGTGTATTTAGTAGAAATAAGGAAATCATGGATCACGTGGTTGTTTATTTTTAATATATTATGTTTTATAAAATAACATGTTTCGGGTCTAATAACAAATAAAAAATATGTTATTTAGAGCTTCATCAAATATCACCTGAGTATCTATCTTGAGATCATCAGTAAACTTCATTGTTTTCTCATTGACAGAGAATCATACAGTAAGAAGGAGCTAGCCAAGAAACATTCATCAAGGAATTCCTCGAAGTCGTTAACAATAGAAGGAAATTGGAAGGAAGAAAGACACATCCTAGGGTTCCGAGTCAGCGAGAATTTGGAAGGAAATCTTAAGGCGGCGCTTCCGTTAGTAGTGATCGTCACCATGGATAATCGCAAAGTCTAAAGAATTCTTATCGGCAACGGAAGCTTGTGCGAAGTGATGTACGCCAACGTATTTGTAAGATTGGAGCTAGACAAAGAGGATCATGCATCATATAAAGGTAAGAGTCTCTAAACGCTCAATGACTTCATCACCCACCCTTGCAGTATTAAAGAATTGTATGTTTCTATTGGAGAAGGAGGACGTTGTTGAATGTGTGTTTCTTTGTGGTCCATTCTGAAAGTGTTTATGGTTGCATTTTAGGAAGGCATTTTTCTTTGCAACGTTAGACGCAATGCTTCCACTGTCCACCTGAAGATGAAATACCATAAATGCTTCAGTGAATGAATTGTCATTCCGACTAACTTGCATGAAGTCCGCCTACTTCATGAGATAATTTCGAAATACACCATGCAATTGTCCTAACTCTTATAAAGAATGTAAATGAGATCCCTTCCCTCACCATTTGCACATTTGATATTGACATACACGAAAATGAAATTATGTCGAGTGACGAGCCTAACTCCCCAATGGATACCAAAGTGAAGACACTAAGACCGATTTCATACAGGAACTTTGATACTGTAAAGCTTGACGAAAATTCTATAGGTGCCTAAGAGAAAATGCCCAGTCGAGTGGCTAATAGTTAATATCATCCTCTTCATAATCTTCCCCGGCAAAATGTCTAGCATCGACTCTAACATAGCATGTCACCACCTGAATATCGATCATTCCATCTAATACATAGCGCCCAATGAAAGAGAAGATGATCCCCTAAGAAAGATGAAGGTACCATGAACATGATCTGAGGCCTGCTTCATACCAAATTTAATTTTGAAGTGAAATACACTGAATGGTTATCTAATATTGTCATAGTTAAAAAGGTGTTCAATAGATGGAGAATGTGTGTAGACTACATCGACCTAAACTAAGCTTATCTTAAAGATTTGTATCCACTTCCAAACATTAATAAGCTGGTAGAAAGTTATGCTAGCTAAAACTATTTGTTGTTCCTAATGGATTGGTCCTTTGAATTAGTTGCATTTAGCAAAATAACAACTTGGAAAAGTGTCCAAGTATTCAATATTGGTCTAGTCTTCTAAATTTGTATGGAATTGCGAAAGAGACACATGTTGGGTGCGATGCTCCAGCATGCTGGTACGACTTTTGGGCCTTGTGCAACAGGCACCAGATTGTTGCATTTTAACAGAATCTTTTGAGAAGATTCAATTATGTTTTATTATTATTGGTTTAGCAATATGATTATATGATTTTTTAGACAGCTATATGAACATAAAACAAAATTTAATAGAGATTTAAATTTGAATTTACAATAAACCAAATCATATATTTTTTTGGAGATATTCAATGAGCAAATCAAATATCCAACAAATTGTGCAAAAATTTTGGACGAAAATAACTATAAATCGACAAGGAAAAAGCCCAGAGTTATTTTTCTATATAATGAGCCCAAACCTAAGTTGGAAAGAACACATTCCCATTGAATATTTTAGAGTGCTAGGATTTACAAGAGTCCTTGTTAATTTTATGTACACCTATGTGTTTCAGTAACTTGGCATAGAAGGTTTGTCTAGTTGAGTTGTAAATTCAACATTATTATGTACACCTCTATGTTTCAGTAACTTGGTATAGAAGGTTTGTCTAGTTGAGTTGTATATTCAACATTCTTTCATCTTGTTAAGATTGAAGTTGATCACTAGAGTTTAGTAGTTGTTTACCCTTGTCATTGGTTGTGTGGCAGAGAAGAAAGTGAGTAGGTTCTCGTGTTTAGGGGGCTCTAAATAAAAAGTCATTGGGTAGTATTAGGAAGAGGCATTTAACAACATAATATTTCTTGTTTCTTGTAAGTCTAATTGTACTAAGCTACTATTAGTGAATTTCTTTTCTTGTATTGTGGACTCAGCCCCCAGATATATGAGTAGTTTCACAAAATTAGGTAAACAAATGATTGTGTTCTTTATTTCATTTCTGCTCCATTATCTAGTACTTGTTATTATAGTGGTTCTGATGTATCTTGTAGAACCGGTTGTTGAAGCATCGAGTTTGACATTTGTCCTCTAAGAAACATAATTTCAATTGGCATCAGAGCAGGCACCCTAGCTTGTTGCGTGAGCTCTAGGAAAGATAAGTTCTGCTCAAATGGAGATAACTAAAGATGTATGATTTGTCAACAAACTACCTACTATGGATGTCAGAAATTATGATTATTATAAGGTGGTGATGGTGGCTTTTCTCAAATCCTTGGAAAACAAACCATGTAAAGTTATGATGAAGGGACATAAACATCCAATGATTACCTCTAAAGATGATACAACCACCATAAAATTAGAGGTTGATTGGACTGATGTTGAAGATGATGAAGCCCTTGGGAACTCAAAGGCATTTAATGCAATTTTCAATGGTGTGGATAAAAACATGTTTAGGCTAATCAAAAAATGTTCAGAAGCTAAATAAGCATGGAAGATTTTGAAAATATGCATGAAGGCACATCCAAGGTTCGCATGTCGAGTTCTCAGATCCTAAAAGCAAAATTTGAGAACCTAAGGATGAATGAAGATGAAATTGTGAGTGAGTTTCACATCAGATTGCGTGACGTTACCAACACATCCTTTGCCTTAGGTGAAAAAATGACTGAAGAAAAGTTTGCCATAAAGATTCTCATATCATTACCTAAGAGGTTTGATATGAAAGGGATTGATATTGAAAAAGCTCAGGACCTAAGTAGTATTAAGGTTGATGAACTCATTGGATCGACTTTTGGGCCTTGTGCAACAAGCGCCAGATTATTGCATTTTAACAGAATCATTTGAGAAGATTCAATTATGTTTTATTATTATTGGTTTAGCAATATGATTATATTATGTTTTTAGACAACTATGAACATAAAACAAAATTTAATAGAGATTTAAATTTGAATTTACAATAAACCCAATCATATATTTTTTTGGAGATATTCAATGAGCAAATAAAATATCCAACAAATTATGCAAAAAATTTGGACGAAAATAACTATAAATCGACAAGGAAAAAGCCCAGAGTTATTTTTCTATGTAATGTGCTCAAACCTAAGTTGGAAAGAACACATTCCCAATGAATATTTTAGAGTGCTAGGATTTACAAGAGTCCTTGTTAATTTTATGTACACCTCTATGTTTCAGTAGCTTGGCGTAGAAGGTTTGTCTAGTTGAGTTGTAAATTCAATATTATTATGTAGACCTCTATGTTTCAGTAACTTGGTATAGAAGGTTTGTCTAGTTGAGTTGTATATTCAACATTCTTTCATCTTGTTAAGATTGAAGTTGATCACTAGAGTTTAGTAGTTGTTTACCCTTGTCATTGGTTGTGTGGCAGAGAAGAAAGTGAGTAGGTTCTCGTGTTTAGGGGGCTCTAAATAAAAAGTCATTGGGTAGTATTAGGAAGAGGCATTTAACAACATAATATTTCTTGTTGCTTGTAAGTCTAATTGTACAAAGCTACTATTAGTGAATTTCTTTTCTTGTATTATGGACTCAGCCCCCAGATATATGAGTAGTTTCACAAAATTAGGTAAACAAATGATTGTGTTCTTTATTTCTTTTCTGCTCCATTATCTAGTACTTGTTATTATAGTGGTTCTGATGTATCTTGTAGAACCGGTTGTTGAAGCATCGAGTTTGACATTTGTCCTCTAAGAAACATAATTTCAATTGGCATCAGAGCAGGCACCCTATCTTGTTGCGGGAGCTCCATGAAAGATAAATTTTACTCAAATGGAGATAACTAAAGATGTATGATTTGTCAACAAACCACCTATTAAGGATGTCATAAATTATGATTATTATAAGGTGGTGATGGTGGCTTTTCTCAAATCCTTGGAAAACAAACCATGTAAAGTTATGATGAAGGGACATAAACATCCAATGATTACCTCTAAAGATGATACAACCACCATAAAATTAGAGGTTCATTGGGCTGATGTTGAAGATGATGAAGCCCTTGGGAACTCAAAGGCATTTAATGCAATTTTCAGTGGTGTGGCTAAAAACATGTTTAGGCTAATCAAAAAATGTTCAGAAGCTAAATAAGCATGGAAGATTCTGAAAATATGCATGAAGGCACATCCAAGGTTCGTATGTCAAGTTCTTAGGTCCTAAAAGCAAAATTTGAGAACCAAAGGATGAATAAAGATGAAACTGTGAGTGAGTTTCACATCAGATTGCATGACAATACCAACACATCCTTTGCCTTAGGTGAAAAAATGACTGAAGAAAAGCTTGCCATAAAGATTCTCAGATCATTACCTAAGAGGTTTGATATGAAAGGGATTGATATTGAAAAAGCTCAGGACCTAAGTAATATTAAGGTTGATGAACTCATTGGATCGACTTTTGGGCCTTGTGCACTAGGCGCCAGATTGTTGCATTTTAACATAATCTTTTGAGAAGATTCAATTATGTTTTATTATTATTTGTTTAGCAATATGATTATATGATTTTTTAGACAGCTATGAACATAAAACAAAATTTAATAGAGATTTAAATTTGAATTTACAATAAACCAAATCATATCTTTTTTTGGAGATATTCAATCAGCAAATCAAATATCCAACAAATTGTGCAAAAAAATTGGACGAAAATAACTATAAATCGACAAGGAAAAAGCCCGAAGTTATTTTTCTATATAATTACCTCAAACCTAAGTTGGAAAGAACACATTACCATTGAATATTTTAGAGTGCTAGGATTTACAAGAGTCCTTGTTAATTTTATGTACACCTCTATGTTTCAGTAACTTGGCATAGAAGGTCTGTCTAGTTGAGTTGTAAATATTACATTATTATGTACACCTCTATGTTTCAGTAACTTGGAATAGAAGGTTTGTCTAGTTGAGTTGTATATTCAACATTCTTTCATCTTGTTAAGATTGAAGTTGATCACTAGAGTTTAGTAGTTGTTTACCCTTGTCATTGGTTGTGTGGCAGAGAAGAAAGTGAGTAGGTACTCGTGTTTAGGAGGCTCTAAATAAAAAGTCATTGGGTAGTATTAGGAAGAGGCATTTAACAACATAATATTTCTTATTGCTTGTAAGTCTAATTGTACTAAGCTACTATTAGTGAATTTCTTTTCTTGTATTGTGGACTCAGCCCCCAGATATATGAGTAGTTTCACAAAATTAGGTAAACAAATGATTGTGTTCTTTATTTCTTTTCTGCTCCATTATCTAGTACTTGTTATTATAGTGGTTCTGATGTATCTTGTAGAACCGGTTGTTGAAGCATCGAGTTTGACATTTGTCCTCTAAGAAACATAATTTCAATTGGCATCAGAGCAGGCACCCTAGCTTGTTGCGTGAGCTCTAGGAAAGATAAATTCTGCTCAAATGGAGATAACTAAAGATGTATGATTTGTCAACAAACTACCTACTATGGATGTCATAAATTATGATTATTATAAGGTGGTGATAGGGGCTTTTCTCAAATCCTTGGAAAACAAACCATGTAAAGTTATGATGAAGGGACATAAACATCCAATGATTACCTCTAAAGATGATACAACCACCATAAAATTAGAGGTTGATTGGACTGATGTTGAAGATGATGAAGCCCTTGGGAACTCAAAGGCATTTAATGCAATTTTCAATGGTGTGGATAAAAACATGTTTAGGCTAATCAAAAAATGTTCAGAAGCTAAATAAGCATGGAAGATTTTGAAAATATGCATGAAGGCACATCCAAGGTTCGTACGTCGAGTTCTCAGATCCTAAAAGCAAAATTTGAGAACCTAAGGATGAATGAAGATGAAACTGTGAGTGAGTTTCACATCAGATTGCGTGACGTTACCAACACATCCTTTGCCTTAGGTGAAAAAATGACTGAAGAAAAGTTTGCCATAAAGATTCTCAGATCATTACCTAAGAGGTTTGATATGAAAGGGATTGATATTGAAAAAGCTCAGGACCTAAGTAGTATTAAGGTTGATGAACTCATTGGATCGACTTTTAGGCCTTGTGCAACAGGCGCCAGATTATTGCATTTTAACATAATCATTTGAGAAGATTCAATTCTGTTTTATTATTATTGGTTTAGCAATATGATTATACTATTTTTTAGACAACTATGAACATAAAACAAAATTTAATAGAGATTTAAATTTGAATTTACAATAAACCAAATCATATATTTTTTTGGAGATATTCAATGAGCAAATCAAATATCCAACAAATTATGCAAAAAATTTGGACGAAAATAACTATAAATCGACAAGGAAAAAGCCCAGAGTTATTTTTCTATATAATGTGCTTAAACCTAAGTTGGAAAGAACACATTCCCATTGAATATTTTAGAGTGCTAGGATTTACAAGAGTCCTTGTTAATTTTATGTACACCTCTATGTTTCAGTAGCTTGGCGTAGAAGGTTTGTCTAGTTGAGTTGTAAATTCAATATTATTATGTACACCTCTATGTTTCAGTAACTTGGTATAGAAGGTTTGTCTAGTTGAGTTGTATATCCAACATTCTTTCATCTTGTTAAGATTGAAGTTGATCACTAGAGTTTAGTAGTTGTTTACCCTTGTCATTGGTTGTGTGGCAGAGAAGAAAGTGAGTAGGTTCTCGTGTTTAGGGGGCTCTAAATGAAAAGTCATTGGGTAGTATTAGGAAGAGGCATTTAACAACATAATATTTCTTGTTGCTTGTAAGTCTAATTGTACAAAGCTACTATTAGTGAATTTCTTTTCTTGTATTGTGGACTCAGCCCCCAGATATATGAGTAGTTTCACAAAATTAGGTAAACAAATGATTGTGTTCTTTATTTCTTTTCTGTTCCATTATCTAGTACTTGTTATTATAGTGGTTTTAATGTATCTTGTAGAACCGGTTGTTGAAGCATCGAGTTTGACATTTGTCCTCTGAGAAACATAATTTCAATTGGTATCAGAGCAGGCACCCTATCTTGTTGCGGGAGCTCCATGAAAGATAAATTTTACTCAAATGGAGATAACTAAAGATGTATGATTTGTCAACAAACCGCCTATTAAGGATGTCATAAATTATGATTATTATAAGGTGGTGATGGTGGCTTTTCTCAAATCCTTGGAAAACAAACCATGTAAAGTTATGATGAAGGGACATAAACATCCAATGATTACCTCTAAAGATGATACAACCACCATAAAATTAGAGGTTGATTGGGCTGATGTTGAAGCTGATGAAGCCCTTGGGAACTCAAAGGCATTTAATGCAATTTTCAATGGTGTGGATAAAAACATGTTTAGGCTAATCAAAAAATGTTCAAAAGCTAAATAAGCATGGAAGATTCTGAAAATATGCATGAAGGCACATCCAAGGTTCGTATGTCAAGTTCTCAGGTCCTAAAAGCAAAATTTGAGAACCTAAGGATGAATGAAGATGAAACTGTGAGTGAGTTTCACATCAGATTGCGTGACATTACCAACACATCCTTTGCCTTAGGTGAAAAAATGACTGAAGAAAAGCTTGCCATAAAGATTCTCAGATCCTTACCTAAGAGGTTTGATATGAAAGGGATTGATATTGAAAAAGCTCAGGACCTAAGTAGTATTAAGGTTGATGAACTCATTGGATCCCTACAAACTTTTGAGATGTCCATCAATGAAAGGTCAAGAAAGAAGAACAAATGTAGAACCTTTGTATCCAACATTTAGGAAGTTGGAAGTCAAGGTGTCAAAGAAGAAAGCTTGGCAGATCATATTTATCTTCTTGGGGAAAAAATTCAACAATACCTTAAAATATCTAGACAGGAAATAGAGGACCAATGTCCTGGGTAAAAGGTCCAACATCATTCCAGAGGACAAAGACATGAATGAAGAAGATCTCAACAGTGGGAAGGGTACTCACTACTTTAAATATGGAGGATATGGACACATTAGACCAGAATTCCCTAACTATATAAGGAAATAGAAAAAGGGGTTAACCGTTACTTGGTATGATTTTGAAAGTGAAGATGAAGGGGAAACTGCAAACAATGTAATGGCATATTCTAGAAGATGTGTGTCTGAAGGAGAGACCAATATTGAAGATATGTATGAAGTAGAGCTAGCTATTTCTTTCAGGATCATGTTAAACAATGGGAAATAAGCATGTTCATCTATAGACATCCAGAAGAAAACCATTGGTGCTCCTTCGAAGGAATCAAAGGAACTTGCTTCAACCATCTCAAGTGGAGAAAAAGAGATTTCATCTCTAAATTCCAAATTCAAAAACTTAATTCATTTTGAAAGTAAGTTTAAAAATAAATCAAGTTTACATGACGAAAAATAGAGTTTAAAGAGATAATCAAGGTTGAAGGTATGTGCATGGAAGATACAAACAAAATGATTCCCCCAAAGAAGGTTGATATTTATGGAGAAAAGACTAAAGATCTGAGGTTGAACCACATATCACAACATCGTGCTTAACATGTGGCACCTCATCATAGGAAGAATAAGAAGCAGACTCTGATATGTGACCATTGTGGAAAATATGGACATACAAAGCTCTATTATTTCAAATGGCTTAAGTTAAACATCAGAGGACAAAAAGGAAGAACTTGCCAAGAAGAAGTGGAAATGAAATGTTTCATAAACCAACTCCATAAATCATACATAACATAGAGTTTCCTCAAGGAAAGAATAGTATGGTACCATTCATATGGCCAAAGGTAAGACTGCTCATGGAAATTGATCAAAAGGAAGAATCAAGGGCTCAAGGAAAGTAGTTAATCATAGTCAGAAAAAGGTTCCACTAAGAAAAGACTTATCTACCAATGTGAACCAATTGTGTATTCAAAGGAAAAAAACGAACTTTAAGAGTGATGTAACCAGTAAGGGTCAAGAAGTATTTTTGAAGAAGGTCATATAGCAAAAGACATCAAGAATTTGAAAGACCTCGAGATTGATAAAGTTGGTTGGTATAAGAAGAAAGGTCTTCCAAGATGTTAGAAAAGATGTTCCAACATCTGTCTCAAGAGTATGATTCACATCTTAAGAATGTCTCTAGACTTAAGCAAGAAGTTTTCATTAAAGGGAAAGTTGATGGTCAGGATGGAGGTCCTCTCAACTTTGAACAACCTACCTTGGTTCAGATGAAGAAGCCAAATAAGAATAATGGTTATGACTCAAAATTGGTTAGTAAAGCTGAAAGTAATGAATTGAAATTGAACTACAAGAAGTATGAATTAGATAATTTCAGTCCATAACAAACCTTTTGATGTTGAGAATAATATAGATGCATATGGAGATATGAGTTTTGTTTCACTCAGGTATGGGCCTATGAGAAGTCTTCATGAAATCAAAATGTCCTTTGGTGAAGATTCCCAGAAAACCAGGTTGACAAATACTGATGGTGATAATGATATATCAGTCATCATGTTAAACATGTTAGATGATTATCAAGTGCATAAGGAAGTTGATGAACTTAGCCATGAAGATATTGAGGGTGATAGTGTTATAACTGATGTTGATTGTCAAGATCATGCATTAAAAGATGTGAAGACACATGGTCAAAGTGTGATATGCAAGAATTAAGCCATTCTTCTAATTTTCACTTCAAAGAATGATATGTCCCCTCAGAATGATGAAGATCAGCCCACAAGTGGTGATAGTGAGAAGCATGTTGTTTCCTTGATATTTACTGAAATATATGTGAATTGGTTCTTGAATGCTTCATATGACATTGCCATCTTAAGAGATAATAAGGACTTGTTATTACACACAAGGGTGGGAAGTAAGACAATGCCATATGTTCAACAAAGGGTGATTGAGTATGAGTTCAACATGACTGAAGATGTGAGCTACCTTCCTGATTTTCAAGAAGAGAAAATGAAGAATTCCTCATGTGGTTCCTTAGGAAGTAGCTGCACTCATCTTGGAGGGAGTAATCCTATGATCAAAGATGTCATCAAAATTGATAAGGAAGATGTTGTACAAGTTATGACAAATATCGTACGTGACAAAATGGTAATTGAGTTCCCAAGGCTGATGAAGAATGAGCAAGCTAGCCTTGTTCGTGGAGTAAAAAGAAGCCCAAAATCATACACAGATGCTGAAGCAAATGCCTTGGCCATTGTGAAAAGAATGAATGTCAAAGAAATCCTCACTCTCAAAGTGTCTTACTTGGTTGAAGAAAGTCCGTTAAAGAGAATGTGGTTGTATCACAAAAGGATATGCCTTGAGAGGAAGTTGTCAACAAAAGTTTTGAGAATTGAAGAAGTGGTAAAACTATTGAAAGAAGGATGTCGAATCTTGTCATTAGATAACGTTGATCATACAACTACTGGGAGTAGTGGTAAACCGTTGCTCGAGATAAAGTTAGTATTGAAAGAGAATAAAATAGAACAAGATGTTTTGACATTGTTCTGGAATATCCTAAGGGTTGTAAAGTATTCAACAATTCCAAATCAACAAAGAAAAAAATGAAAATCTTGACATGTGTCATCACTTCATTAGGGAATTTGTTGAAGAAAATGAGGAAGCTCTTGAAGACATGGCAACTGAAAAACAGTTGGATAATAATCTCACTAAGGCATTAAGATATACTCTTAATGCCTGCTCGTGTGAGAATTAATAACAGTCAAAGATAAGGAGGTTGCATGGGAGTCTATCTCCCACTATGTTTGTGCTGCACATGAAACAATACATAATTTGCTTGTTTTTATACCTCCTTTTATATGGAATTGCGTTACAAACAAGGATCTTAATCTTCTGCTATTTTTCTCTTGCTACCTTCACATATGCATTTCAAAATAAGTGAGGTGTTGTACATTCGAAACCCTCTAAAAGAATTATGAAAGAAAATAAGATTAAAAGGGTTAGGCCTTCTACAAATGGTGATTATGCAATGTCATCTATAGTTGACAAGAAGACTTTTACCAAGAGGAATTATGTGAAGAAGAAACATATTCAGAAATATGATTATGACTTAGAGGCTAATGAAAATTGTATTTCCTACAATAACTATAGAGGATGGATTTAAGAATAAGCTCAGATGTTCTGGCCCTTTTATGTTTTTGGATTTGTAAAGGCTCTATAGCCTATTTTATTTTTCTAATTTAAAGACAACTTTAATGTTGTACATTGTTTGATGTTGTTCTGGTTGTTTCTCATGTTTTTGGGTATGTATATGTTAACATAACCCTTGAATGGATGACCTTGTATATGTTATTCTCTATGCATAATGAATTCATTAAAGGACTAACCCTTTGCCAAATTATGAAGAAAAAAAAGGGAGTAATAAGATGGAGTGGTGTATATGTTGTGTGCATATAAACTTGGTGATTATTTAGTACTAGCTATTTAGGAAGTGCTAATATTATGTTCCATGCTAGAGCATCGGGCAGGACATCTGGTTCTGGTCCTTGTATTTGTGAAAACATATATATATGTGTTAGTAGTATTCATTGCATATTTTGATATTAACTACTAATTGATTGTGTGTGCATGACTAAGTATTTGAATGATTGCATACTGACATATGTTAGTTTGTAGGATTGCATGTTATTAACTGTGATACTGAATTCATGCATGACTAAGTATGTGATCGATTGCATGATTTTCTGTTTGGTTTGGAGCAACTTAATGGACTATGTGTAAGCATCTGTATTGATGCTTCTGACTTCTACGACTGCAGGTGCTTAAATATGATACATGGAAGTTGTTGTTGTTCCTGAAATGCTCTGAAGATCAAGTACATTTACTGGTTGTTACTTGTTCTCATGGAAGAAGTGCTTTTTATCTTGAAGAGTTATTTTGCCACAATTTTCCAAAATGGGAGATTATTGTTCCTAATTGATTGGTCATTTGGATTGGCTGCATTTAGAAAAACAACAACTTATAGAAGTGTCTAAGTATTCAAGATTGGTCTAGCTTGCTAAAGTTGTACGGAACTATGAAAGAGACACATGCTGGGCACGATGGTACGACATCTGGGTATTGTGCAACCAACATTAGATTACTGTGTTTTAACAAAATCTTTTAAGAAGATTCAATTATGTTTTATTGATATTGGTTTAAAAATATGATTATATGATTTGTTAGACAGTTGTGAAGATCAAATCAGATTTAAAAAAGATTTAAATTTGAATTTATAATAAACCAAATCATATCTTTTTTGGGAAGATATTCAATGAGTAAATCAAATATCCAACAAATTATGCAAAGATTATGGACGAAAATAACTGCAGATCCATAAGGAAAAAGCTCAGAGTTATTTTGATATATAAGAAGCTCAAACCTACATTAGAAAGAAAGCATTCCCATTGAATAATTTAGAGTTATAGGGTTTACAAGAGTCCTTTTCAATTTTATGTACACCTCTATGTTTCAGTAACTTGACATATAAGGTTTGTCTAGTTGAGTTATAAATTCAACATTGTTATGTACACCTCTATGTTTCGGTAACTTGGCATAAAAGGTTTATCTAGTTGAATTGTAATATTCAACATTCTTTCGTCTTGTTAAGATTGAAGTTGGTCACTAGGGTTTACTGGTTGTTTTCCCATGTCACTAGTTGTATGGTAGAGAAGAAAGTGAGTAAGTTCTCATGTTTAAGGGATGACTCTAAATAGAAATTCATTGGATAGTGTTAGGATGAGGCATTGAACAACATAGGATTTGTTGTTGCTTGTAAGTTTAATTGTACTAAGCTACTAGTAATGAATATCCTTTTTTAGGTTGTGGACTCATCCCCCCAAACGTAGGTGTAGCTTCACCGAACTGGGTAAATAATTGATTGTGTTCTTTATTGTTTTTTTGCTCCATCATCTAGTACTTGTTATTGTATTGGTTCTTGTGTATCTTGTTAAACAGGTTGTTAAAGCACCAAGTTTAACATTTGTCCTTTAAAGAACATAATTTCATTATTATCATTCATGGATGCGTACTTTAAACTCAACCAAATCCCTATGCACGAAGTAGATAAAGACAAAGTCGCCTTCATAACTAAACGTGTCAACTGCTGATATAACATCATGCCATTTGGCTTAACGAATGAAGATGCAACATATCAAAGGATGAAGAATAATATTTCTGAAGAATAAATTGGCGAAACACAAGTGTTGTACATGGACAACATGATCATAAAAACTAGCAGAGAATAGAAGCATGATGAACACCTTGCAAACATGTTCAAACGAGTTTGACATTATAATATGAGGCTTAACCCTGAGAAACACACCTTTGGGGTTAGGTCGGAAAATTCTTGGTTTTTTATTTAACATAGAGAGGCATGTGAGTTAACTCATACAAGTGTGAAACAATGATCAAAATGGAGGCTCTTACTACAAAGAAAGGGATAATGAAATTGAACAGGATGCTCACAACCCTAAATAAGTTCATCCTGTTATCAGTTCAACATATTTTGCTAGTATACATGTTGTTGAAGAAAGAAACAAACTTCGAGTCAACCCAAAAATTCGAACATGCGTTTGAATCACCAAAATAAACCATATATGTCCACCGACTTTGTCTAGACCATCAATCAAGGAGACATTATCCTTGTACCTAGAAGTATATATTGAAGTGATTAGTACCATCCTCACCCGAGAACCGGTATCCATTCAAAAGCCATTATACGTCATATTTAAACCATTAGCAGGTCTGCAAACGCTCTACCAAAAGATAGAGGATACCACCATAGTGTTATAACGACATCGATAAATTTAAGCCGCTACTTATTGGCACACTCCATCATCGTCCGAACCAACTTACCCCTAAAATAGGTTCTTCACAGGCTGGACGATAGAGTGGTCTATTGAGATCTATGAATTTGACATATCCTTCGAGCCAAGAAAGGCACTAAAGGATAAAGTGTTTGTGGACTTCCTAGCATAAATTAAGTTTGTCACCTTAGAGCCAAGTGCAACATAGACCATGTTCACAAACGGCTCATCCAAAAACAGAGGAAGTGGCACCAGCCTCACATTGGGAAGCGGGATTAGGTTGGTTGTTGAAGTATCATCATGTTTCAAGTTCACCACTACTAATAACCAGGAAATATATGAAGCCTTTATATTCGGTCTCATGCTAGCGTCTGATATAGGTGACGAAGAAATCAAGTTGCAAACAAACTCACAACTGGCTATATCTCAAGTCAAGGGAGGAAGCAAAAACCTAAAATCCATGACTACAAAAGTACGTCAACCTAACTAAAGAGGAGTTGTTTAGGTTCAGGTCACATGAAATCATGCATATATCGAGAGAGAAAAACATCATGGTATACTTATTGTCCAAGCTTCTAAGTACAAGAAATGCAGAGATCAACCACTTATGGATACATGAAACTTAGGCAGGCCTATCATCGAAAACCCTGAAGTGGTGATGGCAATCACATATGGTAACTCACAATATTCCTATATATCGTTGATAATTGCATATATCGAGCATGATATACTTCCATCTAACCCTACCTATGTTAGTCTCATGAAGAGGCTAGGTGACAAAGAAGTCAAGTTGCAAACAAACTCATAACTAGTTGTGTCTCAAGTTAAGGGAGAAGCAAAAACCAAAGATCCATTACTAAAAAGTACGTCAATCTAACTAGAGAGAAACTGTTCAGGTTCAAGTCACATGAAATCATGCATATACCGAAAGAGAAAAACATTATGGTAGACGTATTATCCAAGATTGGAACCACAAGAAATGCAGAGATCAACCACTTATTAATATAAGAAACCTTAGGCAGGTCTAACATCAAAAACCTTGAAGTGGTGATGGCAATCACATATGGTAACTCACAATATTCCTATATATCATTAATAATGGTGTATATCGACCATGGTATACTTCCCTCCGACCCTTACTATGTTAGTCTCATATAGATGATAATCAGTTTATACTCTACCCTATGATGGACAGTATATAAAACAGGCTTGTCAACCCCTCTCTTCAAATGTGTTGAAAGGTAAAAAGCCACACATATACTTGCTGAGGTACACAAGGGTATATTTGGGAAACACATATGGGTCATAACCTTAGTCGAAAAGGTTCTCAAAGTCTGTTACTACTCTCCATCCATGGTCCAAGATGCCAAAGCATGTGTAAAAATTATGAGCAGTGCTAGAAGCACGTGGATATCCATATCGCCCCTCTGACATAGCTCAGTTTGTTGATAACAACATGAGAAGTTGAAGTTCCTAACTATCATGGTTGATTATCACACTAAATGGGTAGAAGCATAAGCATTAACAAAGATAAATAAAACCAACATACAAAAGTTCTTCAAGCAATGTATCCTAGTGAGACCCATGATCCCACAATCCACTTTACCAATGATGAGATGTATTTCGCTGACAAAAATTTGAAAAAACTCTTTGAAGACTTAAGAATAATACATCACTTTACAACAATAGAACACCCTTAGGCCGCCATCCAGGTTATACTGAGAGGATTTAAAAGAAATCCTGAGGGCTCCAAGGAGAATTGGGTAGAAGAGTTCTCATATGTCCTCTAGGCATGTGGAACTACACCTCATAATATGACCGATGAAAATCCGTTTATGATTACTTACGAGACCGAAGTTGGCATCCCATTTAAATAGGGGAGATAAGCTAGAGAACAGTTCATCCTCTACTAGAGGAAAAAAACATGAAAACCATCATGGAAGAGCTATATCTCTTATAAGAAAAATTATGTTTTTCCGCACTCACAAATGCTACCGTGAAACAAGTTGCAGACATCAAGTACAACAAGAAAGCTATACCCCAAAGAATTTCCAACACGACGATCTTATCCGTGGAGGACCAACATCAGAGGGAAAACACTATAGACAATAAGTTTTCTCCCAAATAAAAAATTACCATATCAATTTTGGCTTAGCACAAAAAGCAAAGCCCTCGAGACTTTACATGGGGAAGTTATCCCCAGGACCTAGAGTTCCACCAAGTTAAAACAATACTTTAGCTAACTCATACCTAGTTTAAATAATAATGGGAAGGCAAAAAATCTGAAAAAATGTAATGACATTGAAATGAATAATTAAATGACTTTTTACCATTTTGTCTATCTGAGTTTCTTTTTTAAGGGAAAGAAGAGCATAGTAGTATGCTAACACAACTAAGCTTGGAATTTTGAAAGAAATATGGACAAATCCACACCATGAAAACCCTATATTTGTACTAGTCACTCCGTAACTCAAGTGATAGAGCCATGGGTATGTCGGTCTTGAATCGAGTTTTTACATGGGGTCGGGAATGGGATTTGCCCCTCTCCAGAGTGCGATCCCTAGAGACATCAAGATAATGATGAAATAAAATAATTAAAGATGCACAATGATAAAATAAAATCATTAATTATGCATAATGATGAAATAAACTCATTCACGAAGGCAAATGATAAAACAAAATTATCTGCACGAGAATGAGAAAGTATATCCACTTATAAAGACAAAGCAAAATTAACATTCATGAAAGATAACAATTATAATAAATTTGAGCAAACACCACAACCATCAACCAAAAGCAAAAAGATATGATTAAACAATAAAATAAATTCAATCACAGTCTTCAAGCTTCTTATGTAGGTCCTTCAGAAGATCCTCATAGGTTTCCACCTCCTTGGAATGATATTTTTTCTCCTTTTCCAAAGCGTCCTCCAACTCCGTCACCATTGTCGTTGAAGTATTGAGAGAGTCATGACATCAGCCAAATATTTTTCAACCTTAGCCAACAAATCCTCCTTCTCCTTTAACGTTCCATCTTGAAGTTTGACTTTAGTCAGACAAATGTTTGTTTCAGTATTCATTTATTCAAAATTCTATAGTGGTCATGCTTTTCTTTCTAAAAAATTCATACAAACATTATTTACTTTATCAGTTGTTATCGTTGTTGGCAGTCTAATATATTCAAGAGAAACAAAACCAGATAATCAGAATACTCATAGTAATCCAAAAGTTTGGAGTGTAAGGGAACTTCAAATTCTAATTGTTATTAGTCTCTTCTTACAAATGGTACTTATCTTTTTTAATATGAGGATGACATATATAGTTTATAAAAGCCTAAATTGGTACTCATCTCTAAAATATGTAAAAATTTCATTCCAATGAAATATATCGAAGCATTGAAACATATACTCAACGCCCATAACATTGATCTTCTTAATGTCAAGGTCTTCGTAATGCATGGATGAAAAAATAGAAAAAATATTGTGATTGAGTTAGAGACATATTAAGAGACAAATTTAACAACAAATTATCGGTCATTTTTTGAGTTTAATGCATTTTCTTCTTTTGCGACAAATTTAGTAACAAATTCAGGGTTTAACCTATGAATATTCACCATCTTTTTCTTATGCAACAAACTTAGCGTTCAAAGTATTTATCTCTATATAATTAATGATTAATTAATATAAAACGGTTACAAATTGCCATGTGGCACACCATCTCAACATCTTTTCCATGTTATCATGGCACATGGCATGACATGTCATCCTCAGTTAACTGAAGTTAATTAGAGGGACTATTATTATAGAAGAAGACTTTTTGGAGGACGAATGTTTGAAAGAAATATTTTGAGAGACTAGAAATAAAATATGGTATATTTAGGGGACCACAAACTTATTTAGCCTATTATTTTTTGTCATGCAAAAAATAAATCCAATAAAATATAGATACATTAAAAAAATGGTAAAGTACTAGTACCGAGTTCGTATCGATACTGGTACATACTATGTTGTATTTCATATTTTTCTTATTATTCCAATTCAAGAAAAAATTATATTAATATAATGGCTAATTTTTATATTTAGTTCTTTTTTCTTATAATTTAACACAATTTTGATATTTTGAATTTTTATTGTGAATGAAAAAATACTTACTCTCTCATATTTATATAAAAAAATATTTCTATTGATTTTAAAAAATATTTAATATATTTGTGATCCTTCTAAAAATATCAAACTTCACTTTTAGTCCATCATAAAATTTCCTTTAATGAATTATCCTCCTAATATTTTTCATCCACATTTTTGATTCCCCGTTTTAAGTGTCTCTAATAGAAGATGACAAAATTTTGTCATTTTGGCAATTTAAGTGATGACCAAGGTGAATTTAATTAGATGAAATTACAACATGAAATATATTTATTTAAACAAATTTGTTTTTTAGGAAATAATTATTAAAAAGACATCTTCCCTAATTAGTTTACCTTATGCCACCCTCTTCCCCAATTTTTGTTTCACTTTGCATGCAGAAACGCAGAAGTTCAACCATATTCGCTTCAACGTTCACTAGTGCAAAAAGGAGATTCAACATTAGTTTTTTAGATATTTAACATTGACTTTTTTATCGATGTTATAGTTACCGATATTGTAAGTCGGACTTTGACACCTATTTTGTAACTAGTATAACAAATACATTTAACAACTAATTTAAACCGGTGTGAAATGCTTATGAGCATGTGTAATATATGTCAATTTGGCACTACTGGACATTATTTAACGTCTATTATTACTAAAAGTAGGTGTTAAATGTTAGCATTCAACATATCTTTAGGATGAAATAGGTGTTAAATATCCATAATTTACACCTATTTTGAAAATCTAGTCTTGTATGTCAATATTTAATACATGTTCCAGTCTTTTATATATATATATATATATATATATATATATATATATATATATATATATATATATATATATATATATATATATATATATATATATATATATATATATATATATATATATATATATATATATATATATATATATTACACAATGTAAATACAAAGTTGATTATTAGACAACAAAAAAACTAAGTATAAGCTAACAAATCATCATTAATGTTGTGTAAAATTTGCACATTGTTTCCCTTACTATTTGGATTAATCTCTCTTGAGAGAGTCTGCCTTTACAAAATATTAGATACAAGAAAAAAAAATAGAAACTTAAACACATGGTAAAAACCACTAACGAAACATAATGAATGTTATCCCAAAATCAAACCAACTAAATACAATATTGCCACCAAAAAGGATACTTTGTCATACAGGCCTCCAGAAACCATTTGACAAGCTTTCGTTGTGGAGTTATCAACCTCCCTCTGTTCCTTAAGTGTCACCTAATACAATGAAGAAGGAATCAAAAAATTACAATGCAAAAATATGAGATTCAGTCCAAATTTAAATCAGTAGAAAAGCTTACTATGTCATTTCTAGACTCCCTTGTCTTTGACAAAGCAAAGTATGTTCCATTTGAATTTTGAACCACTATAGTTGACTGTCAAATTTTAGAAGCAAAAGTTGCATGGTTGAGGATAAGACTCGGTTGCATAAAATCAGTCGTACTCATTTCTCCCCTTAAAATGTCTAATCTTCCCCGCAACATGAATCCACACACTAATTAAAATTAGCCTAAACAAACAGATAATACAAACTATTTTTTTATAGATATAGAAAAAAAGCATAGGCAAACACCAACTAATCTTCCCTACAACATGACCCCATACAACTATAAAAATTAACTTAAATAATTACAAAGTACAAACTAATTGGTAGACATATATTTCAAATTTGATAATATGGAAACTTCTCAAAGTTGTTTCAACCATCTATCAAGTCAAAATTTGGCCCCATAGAGCTCCATAGTTGCATACCTGAATATAGTGTGTAATAAAATAATACCTTTAACAGTAGAAGCAGTCAGCCACAATGATAAGGCCCAATGACTCAGGATTCAATTGGAAGCATTATTGTGAGCCTTATAATACAAAATAATTCCACTGCATAAGATAATTAGATGATTAAGTTAGCAACAGGGACAAAGCCAAACTTAAGTGAATTGGTGGCAACTATAAAATTTAAAATATCCAACACTAAACATGTGAAAATAATAATGAAAAGGATAATTGGTTTTCTTTCAATCAGGGTTGCTCTTATTGTTATTTTTATATCTCTTTATAATCTTATACCTACCCAACTCCATTTATTTTCTTAAAAAACCAACACCATTTATTTCTTGCCTTCTCTATTTTCTTGGTCATTACAATAGAGACATAAGAAAATAAAAGTTGGGCATGAAATGTCATATTCAATAGAACAGATTTGAGTGTTAGATTTCCTCAACAAATTTCATAATCAAAAGTTAAGGAATACCAATTTCAATGATTCTAGGATGCCATATAATCACACAACTGCTAGTTTAATTATATATCTACACAGAAAAAACAAAACTCATCAGCAAGGGGAAATTAGTGAGACTAGATCTGTACAAAACAACTGTAATTGAAGTCTCTAATCACTTTAGAAAAATAAAAGAAAAAAGTCACAGAAAATGGTTAAAACTTAAATAGTACAAATGCAAATTAATTAATTGTTTGAAGCTATGACACGAAAAGAAAAGTGAATAACAAGTATATCGATTAAACCAAAAATACTCATCCACACGGAAATAACAGAACCACAAAATTATTGAGAGAGGACAATAATCATAAATATGAGCTTATACGCTATAATCAAAGGATTAAAAAAATTGATTGAACCATATTATAAGGCTTTAGGGGGAAAAGAAGAAAAATAATCTAAAAATAATGAGAGAAGGGACACTGATTTTGAGAGAGGATGAATTGAGAGAGTTATTGAGAGAGGTTATGAATAAATAGTAGCTTTATTCAAAGATTTTATCGAGAGAAAGGTTGATTCACAAATCTTATCGAGACAGAGAGAGAGATTGAAGTGGTTTTGAATATGTTCAATAGGGTTTTTTTAGGGTTTGATTGGTGACTCTGTTAGAGAGATAAACTAAGAGAGGAATCGAGAGAGGAATGCCAAATTCAAGGGTTTCAAATTTCGAACAAGTTCCGAAGTTGTTGGAAAAAGTGGTGTTTGAAGTGGCGGTGCATGTGTTTGATGAAGCAGAATAATCTTCACGTTTTTATTTTTTTAATTTTGGTTACTGGAACGAAAGTAGAGTGTGAGCGCGAGAACTTATCACACCTAATTTTCCTAAAATCATATATAGATTTATAATTACAAATTTCGCACTACTTTAATAATTAATTTATCACACTAGTTTTTTTTTTTTTGTAAAAAGAGGTATGTATTTATAATTACAAATTTTTCACTGCTTTATTTTATGCCTGTTTTTTTTAAATTAAGTGTCACATACTAACATATTTAATTTATTATAAATTTTACACCCTTTTTTTAATAAAAGAGATATAATATTAATAATTCTATTGTCATTTGTGCACTAGTGGTTATCTTCTAAGATAAACCCAACCAAAGTCATTTCCATGTCTTCCTAATCTATAAAAATTTGAGATGGAAATTTGTGTGGATGTCAGGTCGTATAGTTTTGTACCAATGCAAGAAGGGACCTAATAAATGAAGACTTTTTTGGAGATGTTCATTTTGGCGGGATGATAAAAAAATGTGGTTTGTTCATATGGGATGAAGACATGTGAGTAAATGTTATAAATGAAGATGAGAGCAATGTGAACGAGTTATAAGTTGTAGGTTATTTGAAGGAGTTGTATGAAGTTTCAAAGAAGAGGAACAAGTATTTGAAGAACAAATTGAATTCAAAGACATTTGCTGGAAAATAAAAAATATTATGTTTTGTAATCTCTTTTATGTTTAATGTCTAGTTTGTAATAAAATATAAATGTTGAATGAGCCTTTGAATTATATTTTTTTTTACCCAAAGCCTTTGAATTAGATTGTTAATGAGTGAACCCAGTTGTTGATTTGATGTTGAAACTACACATCATTGAAATTCATGTATTGATAACTATTTTTAATAGAATGTTGGTATTGGTTAGACAATTGATATGGTTAGACAATTTTTGACATAACCATGCATAATGTGTAGTCGACATGTTATCTTATTTTGACTTAATTTGACATAGGTTGACCTAATTTGGGACTGATATTTGCCTTTCTTTGACTTAAATTTACCATAATAACACTCTAATTTTAGACATATTCTAGCCTTAGTTTGGCTTAATCATTTTATAATTTGGCCAATACGAATAACAAAACCCTATTAGGACAGTGCAAAACAATATGTTATGATATCATCATTTAAAACCTATGACAATAGTAGTAATAATATTGCACAATAATTCAAGATGACATTGATGGTTTCATTTCATGAAAGAAACCAGAATTCTTATAGTAGTAATAATATTATAGGCTGTTACAGTACTAAACAAAAGTTGTTTTAACAACAGAAGATGGATTGTTGGATTCTAGTTCATACATCCAGATACAAAAGAGATATATGATGTTACTTAATCATCACAATACATTGTTCATGATGATACATAATCCTTATAGTACAAACATAGTCAAAACAAAACAAAAGTACATAATTCATTACTGAAACCATTGAGATAGGCCCTTGCAAATTTTATCTCAACTTTTCATTCTCCTAGCACTGCCACTAACTGTGTATTCTTCTTCTTCTTCAGGAATCACAACCGAATCTTCAACATGTTTTCCATGTCCTAATATGTCCCGTTTTTTAATGCCATAAGTCTATAACACTTTCAATAAGGATGATGCCATTTTTTTAAAATTATTATTATTTTTATTGTTATTATTATTATTATACTGCAAATTAGGTTTCTAAATGAACATGAATAAACTAGACATTCAAATTTCAGATTAATTGAATTTTCTGAACATTTTTGAAGGAATTATTCAAATATTTATTATTTCTAATGATCTTCACATCTTCACATTGAATGAAAGATAACAAAGTCAAAAAAATTTAGGTTTAATATATTTTTTGGTTCCGTATGTTAACATTGAGATTCATTTTGCTCCTTAACTTAAAAAATTAGCGATCGATTTTTGATATTTTTCGTCGCTAATTAAACAAAAAGGACTAACATGGTACATTTTAAAGAGTTAAGAAAGTCATATGAATTTTTTTAAAGTTAAATGAGCAAAATTAGCCTCATGGTTAACATACGTGGACCAAAAAGGCTAAATTCTACTACTCAATTATAAAATAATACAATCTCCATTATACTCATGCCCACAAGACAATCTCTTTACCATATCTCCACGATTCACAATAGAAACATGCATCCAATAACTTCTCAAAATTCTAAAAAAAATCTCCTTTATCTAGAAGCATGCCTCCTAAAATTATCCTTAAAAAAACTAAAACTACATTGCTACCATTTGAAATCTTTTAAGGAAAGTTGGCTTCCGAGACAAATAAAAAAATAAGTTTGCCTCTGTTTATTATAAGCACTTGTATCATACGATTCATTTTGATTTCTTCTCAAATTGATGGCTAACCAATTTAAAATTTGGTAATTTTCTCATACTTTGATAAATTTAGAAAATTTGTGATTTATTGTGATAAGATAGAGTAATAATTAGGAAAATTTAAATAATACTTGAGTTGAGACAAAATTGAAACAAAGAAAAATCATTAAATAAATCGATGTAAAAGAATTAAAATGGGCCACCATACTCTTTTTATAAATTAAAAATGATGATATGTTTTAGTGAAGATCGCTACAAGAAATTTGATTTCTTGATAAGATCAAAATATGGTCCAATCCATAACCAAATGATCAAATCTCTCAAAATCACACAATATATTTTTTTAACAAAATTCATCTTATTTTTTATTCATTATTAGCTCCATGTTTATAGATATAAGGATAGTATATTGATTTTAGAATAATATCTCATAAAATACTAAAATTTTAGCCATTATTATATCAATAATGGCTTGAGGCTAAAAAGTTACACATTAAAAGATGGTGAATGAAGTGGATATTAATTACTTTGATAAACAATATCAATTCATAGTACTTATATTGCTTGTCCTTTTCTTTTCTTCGGTCCATTCTTTATATGGAGTGCAAACTCAGGAAGTTTAAAGCTCTAGAAGCTTTAAAATCGTTATAAGCACACAAAAAAACAAGTATTTTGGACCAAAATTGGAAAAGTTGGCTCTAAAACATTTTATTACAACATGGTGAATTAAGAACATTAAAATAGAGCAACAAACCCACATGTCATTTCCTCTTCATAATTTTGGATCAGAATGACAAGTTTTGACACATTTCCTTTCAATTGATCCCTCGATCCCATTTATTTGGTCATGAATTATTTTAGGGCACCATTGACTCTCCTAGCATGTGTCCTTGTCATATGACCTACTAGGCTTTGAATTATTTTATTTAAATCTTTTGATGCTCAATTTCCTCACCACAAATTCTTGAAATGAGTTATTCACCGCGAGTCTTTCATGATATTCATTTTGCTCTCTTTGATTTCGCCTTTTTATAGAAAACAAATGTTTCACTCTTTTCAATAAGAACTGTGGGAATTATACGCATGTTATTATTGATAACATTACTTAGGCGAGGATGATTCCCTATTTCTTTTCCTTTTTGGTTTCTCTTAATTTGACCGAAAGAAAATTGTCTATGTGTGTAAGGCGGTCCGTATGTATTGCCGCTATCAGAGAGGATGGTTATAGACATTCTAAAATAAAATAAAAAATCATATAATGGTTAAATTATATAACTTTTGAATAAATGATAGTTTCTTTAACATTTTAAGAATTCATGGACACATGCTGTTTTTCATAAAGTCGTTAGTAAGTTACTTATCATTGTGAATCCTGGAGATGTAGTGAAAAGTTTGTCTTTTGGCATGAGTAAAATTGATATTGCATTGTTCCATAGTCGAGCAGTAGAAATTTTTGACCATATTCATTCCCTTGAGTATGTATGAAAATGTGAACACTAGAGATGATGAAGTTGACTAGAATTTAGAAAACTCAATAAATATATAATTTAGTCTCTAATTCAATAATTGCTATAAACAGTAACCGGTTTTTTTTTTTCAATTAGTGGTTGAATTTACTATTTATATAATAAAATTAGGGGAAATTATAATCATTTTTCTCAAAAAAACTATTAAAAGGACAATGACATCTCATATAGTTTTAAAAATATATATCAATCTCCATAAATTCTCATCAAATAAACAAACATCTTCTTCCTTCCTCAGAGTACTAACGTAAGTGTTTAGTGAAAATTAAAAAACCGTAAAAATATATGACATTTAGGGACCGTTTCACTTAGGGACCGTTTCGTTGATAAATATTATTGAAGTGTATGAAGAAGAGAAATACTTGTCTATTTTCGAAAAATATAAAGATGAGTAATGTGTATTTTAAAATTAAAAGGGTATGTCAATGTCATTTTAATTGGTCTTAAGAGAGATGACAATAATTTTCACTATTAAAAATAATAACTAACGTATTATTATTTTGTTTTAAAATTTTAAAAAAACACATAATCATCATTGTCAATAATGTTACGTTTTGCATTTAATTAAATTATTTGGTCACATGACCAATTAATATGGGAGACCAATCCTACTAATCTATATAGACTTATTTAACTCACAACTAAAGAAAAATTGAAGACTAAAAAATTGAAAATCGATCTGTTAACGAAAGCTAATAATAAATACTAAATTAAAGATTTTTTTTAAAAGGACCATTATTAAAAAAACATATTACAAAGACTAAAAATTAATTTAGACATATTTAAAGGAACTAAAAGTTTATTTAATTTTAAGTAAAAAAACTTATTTTTACCAAATAAAATAAATAAATAAATTTTATGCATCTATGTGATTGAGTTGCATATTTAACTATACGTATTTAACAATTTAATTATTAATTATACTAAAAATAATTAATTTATACTTAAAGGTATATTAGACAAATTTAATATAATCAAATTTAATATCCAAACATAACTTACAAAGCCAAAAGTCATTCAAACATTCCATTAAAGATTTGAATGTTAATTTGACCTACGTGGAAAATTAGTCCAATATATTAATCCTAATAATCATCATTGGTAATATTAAAAAAAGTTTATTGCATTAAAATGTTGTTGACCTTAAAAGCATATTTGACCATTACTTAATTAAAAAAATTTAAAGAATTTTGTAAAATTATATATATATATATATATATATATATATATATATATATATATATATATATATATATATATATATATATATATATATATATATATATATATATATATGGGTAAGATTAAATGATATTAAAATTCTAAATTAAATGAACATAAATTTCACCGTTAATTCACATCTATATTCAATGAGTCATATAATAATTTTGATATTCTAATGTTTATCCATAAGATAACAAAATCATAAATTTATCTTCATTCACTCAAAAAAAAAAAAAAGTCATACTATTAGTTTTTTTTCCTCTTAGATTCTCTTCTCCATACAAGAGCATAATTGTAATTTGTGTATGTTAAATATTATAATTTTTTTTTATCAAATTACAACATAATTATTGCTTGCTTCATACATACTAGATACTATGTTTTTTTGGGTATAACAAATCTATTAAATAGATCTTTGTTTCTTACTACTAGTCTTACATTGTTTTTTTTTATAAATTTATTTATTTATAAAATAGACTAAATAGATAAGCACATGCATAGAATTTAAAATAAGTAAAATTTTTTTATATCAACATCATAATTTACTTTTATTTTGTTTTAACACATCAACATCATCTATTCACTAATTATTAAAAGCACAAAGACAACATGCATGTTCCGATAAGTTGTAAAACTTAAGCTACTCAATTTTTTAACTTCACATGCTTAATTTTTTTTTATTTGTGAATATTTTATATTCTATACTTATTATTTTCCCGCTATATTAAATTTATACAACAGTTTATTAGAATATGATTATTATGTTAAATAATAGTAATTATTAATTATTAGTAGTATTTAAAAAGAAAACAACAGTTTAAAGAAAAGCAAAAAGCTGGTTCTTCTCTACACGGCGTGGAGTTGGCAAATAGTTTTCAATTTTTTTTTCTCTCTCAAATTCAACTTTCTCGGAAACCAAATATCCCTTTTGTCAGAAACTTTCTTTACCATTTTCTTTGATTGCTCTCACTCACTTCTTCTCCATTCCGCTACATCACCATCATCACTGCTCTGTTTCGCTTCATCTGCTGTTTGATCAGTGATTGTGATTCATCATCTGCTTTACCAATCTCCGATCATGTATTGGATTCTCTGAACTTCATCGATCGAGTTCATCTTCAATCGGAGAATCTAGGTTATTTTTTTAAGCTTCATTTTTTTTTGTTGATTAGTTGAAAATGATGTGAAATGAAAATGAGAATTGTGATGTTTAAGTAAGGTGCATGAACTGAACTGAACTGAATTCGATTTTGTGTTTTCTTGTTTGTTTAGCTGGTTTGAGCTGGTTTCTGTTTGTGGATGATTGAAGTAACACATTTTGAATTCCTTTTCATTTTTTAGTAATAGATGTTTAGGGAAATCGGAGGATCTGTTCGTGGAATTATTTTCTATTTGGTTTCAAGTGTTTTGATGATTTCGTTTTTGAATGGTGTTTATGTTTATGTTTATGTTTAGTTTCATGTCAGATCGGAGAGGCTTTGTGTTTGGTTAACTTGAAGGTGTTGTTGTTTGAGATTGGTCCCTATGAGATTAGGTTCAGTGGAAGTGAGAGTTGCTTTGTCTTATTGAGTTTTTACAGACTAGGAATCACGATGAGGTTGGAGTTGCACTTGTGAATAGAGACTTTTTAAGAGAGGTGAACACCACTAGATTGTAGAGTTTGTATCTTGAGCTATGGACCTATACGGTCCCCTCCATTATGTTTAACTGATTAAGTCATTCGATGGGACCGAGTTAAAAAGTTTGATAGGAACATTTGGTTGAAGAGGGAATCCTTTTGTTGTTTTTTAAGTATTTCTTTTGTTGGTAATGATTTTTGGTTGTGTTGTGGCAGAGCTATTTAAGGAAAAATGTCGATGGGATCCAAGGCTCTTCGAACTCTCCAGCCTATCAAATCATTGCCTCCTGGATTCAAGGTTAATGGTAATCTGACCCGTGATGGAATGGAAAGCCGGGGTGACACTAAATTGAGGAGTAGTGGTTTGGTTGGGTCAAGTAGTCCTGAAAATGATGCTCTTTCTGAAGAAGGTGAAGATCGTACGGGTGACATGGGTCTTTTCAACGAGGACTTAGCATATAGTGGAAAAGTTGCAGATGAAGACTTGGAATCTGTTCCTCTTCCATTCCAATCAATTTCAGCGTCCTCTAGGGAATTGAGGTGGAGTGATACAACGCCTTATGTTTCAAAGAAGGTACTTTTAGCTTCAGATTTCAATTAATCTTATTCTGGATGTTTAAAGCTTAAATTTGAAGTCTTGTGATTATTGTAGGTAAATTATATTGTCATTAACTTTTACATGATCTATAAAAAATAAACCCTTGAGCTTCACAATAGAAGAACTTCACATCTTATTGAAATTTGAAGTTAGTTTGTTTAACAAGAGATTGTTAAGACAGAGTACAGACTGAAATATCTCATATGTACAAGTACAAGTATCTAAGATTAAGAAACAATTATAAGATTATAAGAAGCCTCATAATCATATGGCTCAAACAAGTATCCCAAATTTTGATGGAAACATCCATCCAAGTTATATTTCAACTTTTCAGAGAAATGAAAGATTTATTTCAATTTCTTTGATATACATTAAGTTTGGAGGCAATTAAGATTGGGGTCAGCCATGGTCTTATTTGTCTTCTGCTATCAATTTAATACATTACAGTTTGTGTAATCTTTCTGCTGACGGCTGAGAGGGTCTTGTTATAAAGTGTTATTTATGTCAATTAGAGATTTGCTACTGTTTGTTGTTTGTCACTATTCTATGGCCAGACTAAATCATATATGCCTTTGTTGTTTCTATGTTATATTTTACTGGGGAATGCCATGCAAATATAAATAACTGTTACTTCGATTTATATTTTCTAAAAGATTCATAACAGGGAATACTATGTCAGCAATTCCAGAAATTAATTTGATGAGCTTGTTTGAGTTATCAATCATTATTTGATTGACTTAAATTTGGAAATTGTTATGTCTTTCCCTAACTTCTGATGCTAACTATTTCAGAAGCTTCAGTCTTGGTTTCAACTTTCAAATGGGAATTGGGAGCTGGCAAAAATAATAACAACTTCTGGAAAAGAATTAGTTATTTCATTGCCTGATGGGAAGGTAAGATACATAAGTTATGATATTTCTGAAGAGTGGCGTTCTTCATTTTTAGCTTTGTTAACTGCAGTCTCACCTTCTATGAGACTTATTATAGGTTTTAAAAGTGAAACAAGACAGTTTGGTACAAGCAAATCCTGATATTCTTGATGGAGTGGATGACCTCATGCAACTTAGTTATTTAAACGAACCGTCAGTTTTATATGATCTACAATATAGATACAATCAAAATATGATTTATGTAAGCTTTTATGTCATTTCAAAGTTTTTCACAACATTTTATCTGATAGTAATTCTTAATGTTTATTTGTGTAACTTTGTGTAATTCAGACAAAAGCGGGTCCTGTTTTGGTCGCTATAAATCCTTTCAAGAAAGTTCCTCTGTACGGTAACAATTATATTGAAGCCTACAGACGTAAGACAACTGAAAGCCCACATGTATATGCAATTACAGACACAGCAATCCGAGAAATGATACGAGGTAACTTTTTATTTCCTCATATGAGCATATATTGATAGAGTTTTAGAGCTTAAAAGTTAAGAGCTCTTCCATTAGTTTTAAGCAAGAACTTACTCTAACTATTGCTTTGTTTTCCAGATGAAGTTAATCAATCTATAATTATCAGGTCAGTTATTTTTGTTGAATTCAGCTTTAATGGGTAATAGTCATGACAGATTGTACACAATTTAATTTCTCTTAGCTGCTTTCATTAAAATTTTATTTTAACTGCAGCCTCCGTAAATACTGTATTAATAGTGATTTCATGTTTTCTGAGCAATTAACTGCTCAATCAGTTGTCCAAATAGTGGCTAATGTGTAACCAAACAAGGAATTTACCCCCCTCTAACCCCAAACAAAACTAGAAAACCTTGTACAATTAGTGAGTCTTCATAAATATCAAATATTTATGACATTTTCTGTTACTTATGACTTTCAAATTTATAGATGCATGTACTTTGTTGACTTTTTAATGACCAAGTTTCACATATATTGTCCCCCCTCCCTCTAACCCCGAAGAAAACTAGAAAACCTTGTACAGTTGATGTACTTTATTGACTTTTCAATGACTGAGTTTCACATATATTGTCTATTAGTCTAGTGGCTGCAATTTCACCTCTTAAAGATGAATAAGTGGGAAATTGCGGATTCGAACCCGCGCGCACCTGCGGTTGTAAGTCCTTGCATAGATACCAACTGAGCTGGCTTAACAGGACAATATATATATTTTTTAATATACTAGAACCACTCTTTGTGGTCTATTATTTGGGTGTGTTTCTTGCTAAGTTCTTCAATATTTATTTTCCATCTATTTTCCGTGATGTTTTAACTTTCTTAGAATGGAGAAATATTACCACATTTATTGCATAGAGACAAACATAACTTGAGGATGACCTCATTCTTACTTACCTGGTTCACATTATGATGGATATGCATACTTATTTGCACCGTATGAAGATTTTGTCATTATTGTGAAATGTTTTTGGTTGTTCTTATCCTTGTTTTCCCCTAAGTTGTGTTGTGCTTGAATTGCGGCATACAATAATAGTTGTCATCTACATATTCAGTGGTGAGAGTGGAGCTGGAAAGACTGAGACAGCAAAGATAGCAATGCAGTACTTGGCTGCTCTTGGAGGCGGAAGTGGAATAGAGCATGAGATATTGAAGACTAATCCAATACTAGAAGCCTTTGGTAATGCAAAAACTTTGAGAAATGACAACTCAAGTCGTTTTGTAAGATTTCTGACCGATCATATTAGTTCTTGAAATGATTATTTATGGGTTTCATGTTTGGATTCTCTCTATCTATGTTAAAACTGTTATTAAATATATTCTTCAATGATGGAAGTTCTCATAATTTGGTTAATTATGTGACAGGGAAAGCTCATTGAGATTCACTTCAGTGAAACTGGAAAAATTTCTGGTGCTAATATTCAAACATGTAGGTTTTCTGCTGTTTAATGGTTGAAACTTGAGACCAATGTGCCTTTTCTCCATCTAAAATTTCCAACTAATTATGATGTTAAATGCTTGCATCTATGTGCTGAATTCATCTGATGCTCCTGGCCTGACATCAACAGTTTTGCTTGAAAAGGTAATTATTCATCTTCTAAGCTAATTTTTCCAAGTTTTGTCCAGATTACATCAGCAGAGACTAATGTTTTTTGGTATCTGGACAGTCTAGAGTTGTTCAATGCAATGAAGGGGAAAGGTCATATCATATATTTTATCAGTTATGCGCTGGTGCACCACCATCTCTTCGGGGTATTTACAGGCTTGTACCCAACTATTTCACTTCTGCTAATATTTTGTTGCATATTGTGAATTTTTTATCAAGTCCTTATTGACGTTACGAGATTCCAGGAAGAAGAAATATCTGTATCAATACTAGTAAAACAGCTTGTTTGTTCATTGTAAAACAGAAATTCATTCTTATACTGTACACAAAATGCATGGCAAAAGGTTCTTTCAAGTGTTTCCCTGTACTAGTTGGATTGATTATAATGCTCCAAACTTTATTAAAAATATAATTATAAAATGGTTGCTTTTAATAATAGAACTTGGTAGAGTACATTTAGCTAAATAGAAAATCTAATAAGGCCTTATTTCCACTTGTGGCAGTATGAGGATGATCTTATCTGGGTTGTGATTCTGTCTAACAGGATACTGTGATGCCCATAGAGGTTATATTTGGTAGGTGTAGTAGGCATCTATCCTGTTATTTTCTTGAAGTCTGGGATACTAAACTGTTTGAGTAGGCCATTGCATGGAAGTTCGGCGTGATAGTGATAGAAACCAACTAATACACAAAAGTAAATAGGGAAAGTCTCTTTGAATTTCAGAACAGTACCGCAGAACTTCGAGGGTCTGCACATTCCCTAATGCCAAAATGACCCCTTTCCTATCAAATTCCAAGATAGTAAACACTCCCCTATCTTCCGCTATTTACTTGATTCCTTTATGAGAGTCTAACAGATAACTGCGGCATAAATGGAATGATGTGGAAATAGCAGGCAGATGGGATCTTCTTTCAGAAAAAAACTATACATTGGTTAACTGTGGGGACACACGAAGTGCACATCAATGACCTAAAAAGATCTCAAGAAAGGAAATTACCATGCTCTGAGTGACTGTTATGATCTAGAGCTTTAAATAACAAACACAAGGCATAGTGACCTGGGCTTTACAAGTCTGCAACAAGTTATGAGTGCTAATTCCAAGTTCTACTGTGATGCTGTTCAAAGAAAGGATTTGACTTTTGAGGGGGCCTTAGATTTCTAGTTGGGCTGTCAAGAAGAAATGGTGATTAGAAGAGTAAGCATTAAGCAAAGAAGGATTTCCAAGAAAACTTGTCTCACAGATCTAACATTTACACTCTTTTACCTGGGTTAGTTGACGAGGATGTTGTGTTGGATGTGTGATAAGACTACACGAAATAAGATTAGAAATGATAATATTAGAAAGGGTGTTGGAGTAACTCCTATAGTAGAAAAAATGGTGGAAAATAAGTCTAGATGGTTTGGACATGTAGAGCGAAGACCTGTGGATTTTACTAGAATCATTAAGTGTTACCTTTTCAATCAGGGCTTTACTCAATTCAATAACCATCGTGCTCTGAACCAACAAAAGAACTTTGACTTTGATCTATTTGATACTAATCACATAAACTCACCAATTAATAAGATTACACCAAATTTGGAACTGTTGGAAAATAAAACATCTCATAATATTATGATAGAATATCTTGGTTTATCTCCCGGGATCAGATTTCAATCTTTGCATGTCTTAGATTATCTCTTAGAAATATTTTCACATCCCTTACTTATTACTCCCCGGTCCCTTTTTACAGGCCCCTTTCTCACTTTTCACATATATTCAGAAAAGATTGTAGTAATTAATGTGTACATTCTTTGCATGACTATTACTAAAAATAGAAATTAGTATTTAGTCTTTTATATCAAGCTACTATCAAGTTATTATCAATAATATTCAAAACTCTTATTATTTTCTCTCCTCATTTGATCTAAAATCTAAAATCCCACAACTTCAACAGGAACAATACGTTTGATAAGCTCTGTATATTTGTATTTTTCTTGTCTGTAACATTTAATGTTCTTTGTTCTTGTTTATTTGACTTACTCCTCATTGATTATTTGATGTTTGATTTATTTGTTCAGAGAAGCTCAACCTAAAAAATGCAGAAGATTATAAATATTTGAAGCTGAGTAATTGTTATTCAATTACTGGTGTTAACGATGCTGAAGAGTTTCGCATAGTCATGGTACATTTGTTTTTGTCGTTTGAAGATGATTTACCTTTCGTAGATAGAGGCTTTACTTATTGTTCTTATCAATGCTTTTATTGACTGATTGAGTTTGAAATGATACTTTGACATAATTAATAATCTTTTTCTCACTATTAACAGGAAGCTCTTGATGTTGTCCACATCAGTAAAGAAGACCAAGAGACTGTATTTGCTATGCTTGCTGCAGTATTATGGCTAGGGAACATATCATTTACCGTCATTGATAATGAAGACCATGTTCAAGCGGTAGAAAATGAGAGTAAGAAATTTCCATAACCTCTACTGAATGCATGCTTCTTTTATGTGTGATGGGTTCCTAATTACTATTGAGACACTTGTTTTAACATATACTCTGGATCTTATGTTACTGCATGCAAATTTATGTCGAATATACTATAACGTGCCCGGACTTGTTCCAATAAGCATGGCTTGACTGGTGAAATGAATTGTCAATGATCAATTTTCTTAAAAGCTTAATTGCTTAATCAGCTAGGCAAGAAAAAACAAGTACAACAAACTTTTAAAATTACAGATTATACAAAGTTTACCATAATTTCCTCTTCAATCGTATAATATTCATACAGGCTTTATGATAAATGCTCATTGAATAAATGCTTAATTAAGTTGTTCACCCAGCCATCTCCATAAGCTTGTAAGAAATAAACTAAAGTGTAGGTTCCATAATATATAAATCTGGTATCATAACAAATGTATATCATTATGACATCACAACACACAATATCACTGATGACTGATGTATTTCTATTTAGAGTGTATTTTCTCTCTTTTCTCCTTCCCTACCTAAATTATACGATTTCAACATAATTCAAAGCCTCTATGATCACGTGATTAAGCGTTTGGTTCTTGTCCTTCCCGTTTCTCTAAATTAATTTTGAATTTCAGCACAAGATATGCTGAATCTTTGTATTGTCTACACTTCAAATTGCAAGAGTCATGCACGAGGGAGTGCGTTTCACATAAATTATCCAACAATTCTCGAGCTTTCACTTAAGCCTTTAAGAATTTTGCACGAGGGAGTGTGTTTCACATAAATTATCAAACAATTCTCGAGCTTTCACTTAAGCCTTTAAGATTTTTGCTGCAACTGTGGCTCGTTTTCATTATGATCTGATAGCTGTAATTTACATACGTACTGGGAAAATGGCTTTCTGTTCCAGTTGTAACGACAAGTTAGATATGTTGTATTTAATACCTGATATTTAATATAAATGTTTTTTGAATATATTTTTGTTGCCTTCAAGCTTTTCTAGTTAGTCATTACCTCCCTTATATTGAATCTTTTTCTGAATTCTAAAGGTTTGTTACACGTCGCCGAATTGATTGGCTGTGACCTAAAAGATCTCAAGTTGACTCTATCAACTCGCAACATGAAAGTTGGTAATGATAAGATCGTCCAGAAGTTGACATTATCACAGGTAAAATGGCTTGTGTTATATGTTTACATTTCTCGAAAATTATATATGGAAAAATTGTAACCTTCTATTACTAAAGGGGGTATCTTGGGAAAATGGATGTAATGCATCCCTTTATGCAAGTATTACAAGGAAAAGGAAATAAAATAAAATTAGCCGGTAATGAACACTGTCACATCACATGTTCTTTTTCTTCTTTGGATGCAACATTTAAATGTGAATGGTCATGGGTACATCAATCTTGTAAGAAGAAGCCCATCCCTATTGGGTAAATGTAAAAGACCACGTTAAGGGTCTCGGTATTATGACAACTGCTTCTGTGCATTTGTACCAATTTGTGATTTGTGTGATTTCTTTCTGAAGTTCCTGTATAACCGGGATTCAATACTATAATTTTAAAATATTATGGCTACCTCTGAGAGTTTGAATACTCAACAGCTTAACCTATTTTTTTGGATTGGGGTGGTGATGGTTTATATATTCTACATTCTAAGTCATAATATTGTGTTGTTATGTTCACCGAATAGAGTGGTTAGACTACCGGATAGAGTGATTAGACCTCACCCGCTTTGTAAAAAGCCAAATTAAATGAAAGCATAATAATGGATATAATATTTGTCAATATCTGACATATTATATTGTCTTATAGGCAATTGATGCAAGAGATGCTTTGGCAAAGTCTATATATTCATGCCTGTTTGATTGGTTGGTTGATCAAATAAATAAATCACTTGCTGTTGGCAAAAGACGTACTGGCAGATCAATCAGTATTCTAGATATATACGGCTTTGAATCATTCAATGTACGTCTATACTAAACCACATCTCATTCTTTCTTTGTATTTATCTGACTATCCTTTTCCTGTTTAAATTTTAAAGTATTTTGGCTCTTTGATGCTACTACATATCTCTGCAGAGGAACAGTTTTGAGCAATTCTGCATAAATTATGCAAATGAAAGATTGCAACAACACTTCAATCGTCATTTATTTAAGTTAGAACAGGAGGTATGCATCCCACATAAACTGAAGGTTCTGAACAAGTATTGATCGTCTTCATATCTTAAAAAAGGGAATATAATAAATACAATAAATACCAACCTGGGCAAGCCAAACATTTTCTTGTATTTATTGATTGATTGTATTCAGGAATACATTCATGATGGCATTGACTGGGCTAAAGTTGAATTTGAAGACAATCAAGACTGCCTTAATCTTTTTGAAAAGGTACAGAACTTCATTGTTCCCTCAGACCCTTTGCTGCACAATCTTTAGCGAGCTTGTAATTGAATGGTTGTAATGAGAAAGTGGTGACCAATCTTTTAAATTATTGTTGGCAAATATTAAAGGAGTAGAGCGTATAAGATAATAGATTCTGATAAATGAGCTCACACAGTTAAATGCAGTTACACCAGCTCTAACAGCTTGTAACTAACTGACTGAGGTACTGTGGTACATTAGTGAACTACATAAATGGAAGAGTTTGCTGTGATAACAACACTTATATTCCTAGACGTGAAAACTATGACATAATGATTAGAGATTAAAAATTCTAGTGTTGAATTTGACTTTTGATACATATTTGCAGAGGCCATTGGGGTTATTATCCCTGTTAGATGAAGAGTCCACTTTTCCAAATGGCACAGATTTGACATTTGCCAACAAGCTTAAACAGCATTTAAATTCCAAATCTTGTTTCAAAGGAGAAAGAGACCAAGCCTTTACAGTGTGTCATTATGCTGGAGAGGTAATAGTTTGACATGTTCACAGAACATAATGAACTACAGTTTTAATTGAAATCTCGTACGGGATACTTTAATAACTCCAAAACACTATCTTAACTCTTAAAGAAGAGGGTGGATTGTTGGTTCAAGTTTACTCATCCTACCTGACCGTTGTTTGATAGTTCTTTTTGATCATTTCCTTAGGTCACTTATGATACAACTGGGTTTCTGGAGAAGAATAGGGACCTATTGCACTTGGATTCCATCCAACTTCTATCCTCATGCACATGTCATCTTCCTCAAATATTTGCATCTCATATGCTTACACAGTCTGAAAAGCCAGTAAATGGCCCTTTGCACAAGTCAGGTGGGGCAGATTCCCAAAAGCTAAGTGTTGCAACAAAATTCAAGGTATATGAGTTTCATTATGAGGTGATCCAAAACATCAAGTATCATGAAATGGTCTAAAACTTTGGCAAAGCTAAAATCATGATATCCTATATTTTGTTATTTTATTGATAGTATTTATCTTAATCAAACTATGCAAAAATATTGCACTTGTGGAAAATAGGCTTTCTCATTTAAATATTAGCATACTGGTGATATGGCCTATACCAAGATGTTTCAATTTCAAATTAGTTAGTAATTAAAAGTCACAGTTTAAACCAAATAAATATTGTGTGTACCTTGGTTTAGGTTATCAGAAGTAGGAAATAATACAGTTGCAAAGAAAATTATTTTGTGGTGGTATTGCAAGATAGAGTATAGAATAAAAACTTCAATGTATCAAACCATGCGTCATACGAAAGCTAGACACATTATTAAACTTCTCCTCCATTTGCATGCAGGGTCAGTTGTTCCAACTAATGCAACGCTTAGAGAGCACAACTCCACATTTTATTCGCTGCATTAAACCCAACAATCTCCAATCACCTGAATCATATGAACAAGGGCTTGTACTGCAACAGCTGAGATGCTGTGGGGTGCTGGAAGTGGTTCGAATATCGAGATCCGGCTTTCCGACAAGAATGTCTCACCAAAGGTTTGCCAGAAGGTATATAACTGAAAGTAACTAATGATTTCAGTTACCTCTACTACCTACACCCCATCCCCTCTGCCCTGGTAGTTTTCTTATATTTAATTCTGACCTTTTTCTTATTGGATTGGGTGTGGTGAATCAGATATGGCTTTCTTCTCCTTGATAGTGCTGCATCTCAGGATCCACTTGGTGTTTCAGTTTCAATTCTTCATCAATTTAATATTTTGCCTGAGATGTATCAAGTTGGCTACACAAAATTATTTTTCCGAACAGGACAGGTAATTTTTTATATTATGAAAATTATCAGACAGGGTTTTTTTCTCACTTCCCAAAGCACTCAGCAGAATGATATATTTATGTAACAGTAAATTCACAAAAAAAATAATGTTGAATTCAATTTACTATGTGAATAATTATGAGCTAACAAGCTATCCTAAGTTGCATTGAACCTATTCTACTACTATAAAATGAATCTACTTGTATTATGTAATCCACACAAGTATGGTGCCTGTAAGACATATAACATAAAAAAAGGGTACTGATGAAGAATGCTATGTATATGTGTGTTTTGGTGGTGAAATAATATTAGATCCGCGTTCAGTTCAAAGCTATAGTTTGTAGCTTCTTGAATATCACTGTGAAAAGACTTAATACTGTGTGGTCGAGGTGATTAGCCGCACACTCAAACACAGGATAAAATTGATTTTAATTTTCTCAATGTTACCGTGTACGATTAGGTTTTAGTTGTCAAACAGAAAAATAGATCTTTAGTGATTGTGGATTTAAATGAATTAGTATTTCCAATTTGTATTTCTATTTATATCCAGTATTGGCTTCCTATATGAGAGGTCCGCCATCATGATTTTTATTTATTTTAAATTTATGCTGCTTTGACCACATTTCAGATTGGTGTGCTTGAAGATACTAGAAATCGTACCCTTCATGGCATCTTACGTGTGCAAAGTTGTTTTAGGGGTTACCAAGCTCGTCATTCTCTCAAGAAGCTTCAAGGAGGAATCTCTACTTTGCAGTCATGTATTTCCCTTTTCTCTGCCTCACTCTTTCAGCCTTTAAGATAGTCTTAATGTAAGTATTGCATAATGGAAACATATTATCTATGCATGCAGTTATTCGGGGAGAGAAAACAAGAAAGGAATATGCTGCTTTGCTTCAGAGACATAAAGCTGCTGTTATTATACAGAAACAGATAAAAGCTGTGTTTGTAAGAAACAAAGTTCAGACTGTTAAAGATGCTACAATTGTCATACAATCAGGTTAGAGTTTATATTTTGTAGATACAAAGATTCATAATACCATTGTTTATTTATTTTGGATATTTGAATTAGAGCTTACAACTATGATGCCTAACACAATAAGCATCTGACACCATGATATGCAAGTAAATACGTATCTGACAACTTGAAAAATACAGGATATGATTGAAGATACATATATAAGTAGATACAATAATTCACAAAATATAATGAAAATATTATTTCAGTGGCCAAGAATAGTGATCAAAGTTTGAATATAGGTGAGAAGTGTAATATAAATTGCATCTTATTAACATATATAAATGGGAAAATGTGGATTACTAGCTTAATGAATGAAGCAGTGATATAAATTGTATTTGTTGCAATTAACGGGCAAGAGTATCAACATCGAACATAAAGTATGTAAATGAGATGCGAGGAGTAATGAAGAGTATGAGTTAAAAGTGTCAATGGCATGTTGGGAGTGTATCGACAGTGTATCCGTATTTTTTTAAATTTTTTTTATCTCCGATATTGCACCGAAATGTACCAACAAGGTATTGGAGCGCATCAGAGAGTGTCATCAAGTACTATACGAGAAGAAAAATGAAGTATTAGTGCATATTAGGCTCCCAAAAATTAGACACCTTTTTTTTTCCAAAAAATAATAATTAATCTTATTTGTGAATTCTTTTTAAACAGAGAAAACTGAATTCCTACCTAGATGTGAAAATGATACATGGATACAAGTTTGCATTGCATCAGTATGACACTATGTTTGCAGTTCAAATTCTATTGTTAGTGCAATACAAGAGAATTATGCATAAAATGGCATTTTGTTCTAATGTGTACTTCTGTCTTTTCATTGACATTTTGGTAAATTTTCATAATTTTAGTCATTCTACTTTTTGCAGTCATTCGTGGATGGTTGGTAAGAAGATGCTCAGGGGATATTGGATTTTTGAAATATGGGGACATAAAGGTATTCTTTTTCCCTAAGTTCAGAAACTATTTAATATCTAAAACTTTTCTTTTATACAATAGGACATTTCTTATATTCTTCTTTTAGAAGCTTCATCTTCGTGATACTTACAAACATGAACTCCAAAACAGACACAAGATTCGGATGAGATTCTGGTCAAGTCATCTTTTCTGGCTGAATTACAGCGCCGGGTACTTAAGGCTGAAGCTGCCCTGAGAGAGAAAGATGAAGAAAATGACATCCTTAACCAACGTATCCAACAATACGAGAACAGATGGTCTGAGTATGAGTCGAAGATGCAATCCATGGAAGAAGTGTGGCAGAAACAAATGAGATCCCTTCAATCTAGCCTCTCCATTGCTAAGAAGAGCCTTGCTATTGATGACTCTGAAAGAAATTCAGACGCATCTGTTAATAATACAAGCGATGAGCGTGATTACAGCTGGGATGGGGGAAGTAATCACAGGCGCCAAGAAAGCAATGGGACAAGATCGACGAGTGCTAGTTTGAGTGTAATAAGCCGACTTGCTGAAGAATTTGAGCAAAGGAGTCAAGTATTTGCTGATGATGCCAAGTTCTTGGTTGAGGTGAAATCTGGTCAAGTAGAAGCAAGTTTGAACCCAGATCAAGAACTTAGAAGGTTAAAACAGATGTTTGAAGCTTGGAAAAGGGATTACACTGCAAGATTGCGTGAAACAAAGTTGATTATAAATAAACTTGGAACTGAAGATGGTGCAATTGAGAAAATGAGGAAAAAGTGGTGGGGAAGAAGGAACAGTACACGGATAAATTGATTTCCACTTTCTTACATATCTTATTTAATATTTTGGGTTCCCCTTTGGTCTGTGCACTCTTTCAAGAGCATTGCCAACAAAATATGAGAAAATGAGGAAAATATAATAGGAAAAGGTAAAAAATAGGAGTAATAGGAAAAGTCCACGGATGGAATTATTTTACTACTATTGGGTTATAGTTGTTGCTAGCCACCTTGCTGCATGATTTATCACACTAATGAAATAGAGGGAGAGAGAAAGAGAGAGCTTTGTAACACCATATTTTCTTATTTTTTGTTTTTATTTTGGCTGAGCTGTGAAATAAGGGCTATACTGCAGACCTTAGTGATTCATGAATTCTTTTCTGGTATGTGAATTGTATATTATTTATAATTTAGAGGCCCAAAAATGTAAAGTAGTACACAACGTATTGGCCGTGCTGCAGTTATTGTAAAATACTGATATTTATCGAAATTTATAGATTGATATTCTTGTAAAAGATACGAGGATTGGTTGTTAGCTGAAATGGTTGAATTATTATTTGCTCTCTTGTTCCCTTTATTGGTCCCCTCATCCAATTTTGTTGTAACTGAATTTTCCTTGTTATCCACTATTATGTCCATTACATTTCTCTCCCTTTAAAAAGAACTCTGAGTCCTCAAGGTTGATATTAGGATAGGCAGCATTTCAGTCAGGTTCTCCCAAGTAACCTCAGTAGTGGGTAGCCCAGTCCACTGAACGAGGACTTGATTCACTTCCCGACCCTGCAGCAAGATGGTACGGCGTTGCAGAATCGTGATAGGCACCAAAATCGGACCATTATGATTGGCGGCTGGTGGCAGAGGTAAGTATTGTAGAGCATGTGAACCTTTGCATGGTTTAAGGACTGAAATGTGAAAACCAGATGTACTTAAGCACTAGCAGGCAAGAGAAATTTGTAGGCAACAACACCAATGTGTTGCATCCCAGGAAACTGACCAAAATAATATAATCTAGGCTTTTGATTTTGGCGTAGAGTTGAGGGAATGCTGATCATAAGGCTGCAGTTTAACTAAGACCAGATCACCAATGGAAAATTCAGCAAAGCGTCTCTTAGTGTCATCCTGTTTTTTCATGAAGTTTTGGTCCCTCAACAAATTAGGTTTGGTTGCTGTAGTACAATGTCTCTCTTGGTTAGTAAGTCCTGAGGGATGGAGGATCCGATGCTACAGATTTATACTTATTTAATGACGAAGGTTCACAGCCATAAACTGCTTTGAAAGGAGACATGCCGACGCTGTTATGAAAAGAAGTGTTATACTAATATTCGGCTCAAGGTAAAAATTTAGATCACTGTTTCAAATTCTGCTCAAACATACATCATAAATACATTTCTAATGTGTACTTGTTGTCGGTACAATAGTAGTGACCTTGAATGCAATATGCAAAGCATGAGGTTTATAAGACTATGATTTTTGAACAAGTGATATATCCTCCTAGCCTTTGAGGTAGGTACACATAGCCATCCTTTACCTAATGGGACATGCAGAGTTTTAAGGCTATTTTCTCAGACTTGAACAACTCGACCCTGCCCCATTAGGGATCATGGTAGGTGTTATATTTGAGGAAGTCTCGTGATGTGGTGACGTTCCTTACGTGCTGAGCTCGTGATATAGTCCGCTGAGTCTCATTTAAGATCTCTCGTGCATCCCAAGTGATTGCAATTCAGTGGGTCGAGATCATTGATATCGTATGAGCATAGGCTATTATATACATGAAGGTCCACAACCCCAAACACGAGGTCTGTAAGGGCGGAGTGGTTTGAGAAAAAAATATGATGGTTCATAGCCCCAGACACAAGGCATGTAAATGTGAAGTGTTTGAGAATTTGATGTTGTTCCTTGATGATATTTATTAGGTCATATGGTATTTCAGGATCGAAGCTATCATGATCGTGGGATTTGAGATGTTTTCGATTCCCTATCTAATGGTTCCATGTGATGGTTGTTGGTATTCTCCATCAAACGGTTGAGATTAAATCAACTGTATCGAGAAAGACATTTGATCTAAACCTTTAGTTGTGTGTGTGCATGCTTGGAAGCAAATCCATTGATCTTCTGACAAAACATGACGGATGTTGGCTCGAGAACCCAATCGATTTTGCTTTTTCTCCTATATATTTTGTGACAAGTTATCATTAACTTCAACATTTTCCGTCTATACCTATTTTGCTCAAAGTATTTTTCTTCAACCTCGTTGCAAGCTCAGTGTTCACCAATGACGCCTGATTACGAGAAATTATATCATGTTTTTAGGCTTATGTCGCATGTTATTCGCATTTATTTCAATATATTTTATCACCTTTTAGTTCATTTTTATTCGTTGTGCAGTTGTTAGCGAGTTTCGGTGCGGATTCGAAAGCAAATCGAAAAAGGAGAAAAAGAGCAGCAAAAGAGCAAGATTCTGCTCATTCTGCCCCAATGATGTTCGCCATGTGTATGTGGCGTTCGCCATTGGCCTATCCTGATTACGAGAAATTATATCATGTTTTTAGGCTTATGTCGCATGTTATTCGCATTTATTTCAATATATTTTATCACCTTTTAGTTCATTTTTATTCGTTGTGCAGTTGTTAACGAGTTTCGGTGCGGATTCGAAAGCAAATCGAAAAAGGAGAAAAAGAGCAGCAAAAGAGCAAGATTTTGCTCATTCTGCCCCAATGATGTTCGCCATGTGTATGTGGCGTTCGCCATTGGCCTATCCTGCCACATCATTTAATGATCAAGGCAATGATGTTCTCCATTGCCCTAATGACGTTCACCATTATCATGCAGGATCAGTTTTCTGCGTGGGAGCGGTTTCTCAACTGTTTTTTCCACTTTCTTTTCCCTCCACTTTGTTGGCATGATCCAGAGGAAGTTACAAAGGGAAGACCTCTATAAATAGGATTCTTGGGGGTGTTTCAAAGGATCCAAGTTGTGCGGAAGCTCTGTCGAAATTCCTTCGTAGTCTTAGGCATAAATTCACCTATAAAAGTGACAATAACTCACATTGAGGGATTGTCACACTTGTTTTCTTTTAATTTTCATTGTACTCTTAGATCAAGAACAAGTTTGCCGGAATTTTCAATTCAATTTAAATTTTTGTTTTCTTTAATTTTAGGTTTTTACTGCTTTATAATTTATACTTATTATTGCCTTTACTACATTACATGTCATGTTGTTTTTAAGTTTAGTTGTTGTGATCATGTTTTTTTTAATTAAAATAATGTCTTGCTAAATATCCTTGAGTCCGGCGTATGAGGACCGTCGTTACCGATGGAACTCGATAGAAACAATGGGTGCGAAATTGTGATTAAATTCTGTTTTGACTTTAGTTTTCAATTGTATGATTTATTGTTTTGACACGAGAGTGAAGAACAAACTGAGGTTCTAGCCGATAGCGCGAGAGTTTGAGGAAGGAACCGGATAATGGAAACTATGCACCGATCCTAAAAACAGCGAGATCGCTTTGGGTATTGTTTAGGATCTCATTGGTTTTCAAAATATGCTTTCTAATTAAAACAGGCGAGCGAGAGCAAAATCTTGTGGTTAGGAGGTGTGGTTTTAGTCAATAGCTCGAGAGTGTGAGACGGAGTCTTTAAATCAATATTTTCTACGGAACTTAATCTAACCATAATTAGTACTCGAATTCTCTCCAATCCCTTAGGAACACGGAATCCATATTCGGGCCTCGATTTATCATCATTTTCAAACCTTTAGCAATTAGCGTTTGTATTTTCGTTCATATCCTTTTAACCTTTAGCCTTAGCTTTGCGTTGTAACGACAAATAACATTAGTTTGATTATTAGTCTCTTTGGGTTCGACAATCTTTTAAAACTACCCGATAAACTGTATACTTGTAGTTATTATCTGACAAACACGTAAGTCACGATCAACTCCCCTTATGTAGGTATTGTTTCTTATAATGCTCGGACTACAAGAATAGGAAGAAGAATTTTTTCAAGTGCATGGCGACGACAATTGCACAATGGCCATTTTTTACAATAAGGAAGACTATAGGTTTCTCACGGGCGACCCTGTGTCAATCAATGGATTTGATTAAGACTCAATAAGTATGAGAATGATGAAGTCAACCTTATAGAAAGATTTATATAATAAGCGTTACAGATCTAATGGAAGTGGAAGGTGACCTTGTGGGCCTCAACGCTTTCATACGTAAGTTCATTTTATGATTTCAATCTCACATTTTATTGTTATTATGTTGGACTAACCGTTTGTTTTTGAACATGTAGAAAGAATGGCTCATGCTTTAGTACCGGAAAGGAAAATTTTCCTTGAGAAGGCCAAAGTGAAGAAAACCCAAGATTTTGGCGCCAACTAGAAGAGTGATCTTGTTGGGGTGTTGATGTAGAGACCAAAGGAGAAAATGAAGAGGAGTTCAATATCATAAACGCCAAACCCCTTACCATTTCCACACCCCCAGGTTTTGGCGGGTCGAAGTCCTCGCCAACAAAGAAACAAAAGATCGATATGCGTGAAAATATTAAAGCGATGTGACAATCAGGTTTGTTATAGATGAGCCAAATGATGGAGTCCTACTTGCCGAGGGGCACATTGTTGGGGAAGATTATCATTGATGAGTTTTCCTCAATTCAAAAATATGAAGATGGATTGAATTCCAAAATCAAGAGCTGCATACGAGCTTAGAGGCACATAAAGTTGAAATGAAGCCCAAAAATTAAGAGTTGCAAACAAGCTTAGAGGCGCATAAATCTGAATTGAAGTCTAAAAAAGAAAACTTTACATCTATGAGAAGAAAGATAATGATTATTGGATCAAAGATCTAAAAGAGGAAGTAAAGTGTTTGAAGGAGGCAAACACATTTGATACCGTCACCCAGAGCAATCTCGAGGTTGAGCTGAAGGAGGCCAAAATGGACGCCACCTTTAACATGGAGTAAGGGTTTGAAAAGGCCAAAAGTCATGTATAATTATTCTCCCCATATCCTGCCTTAAGATAGCTTGGCCTCTTCAAGACAAAGGTGGACGGAAAGACTTTGGAGGAAGTGATCTCGTCTAACCAGAGCAACTAAAGCGTTATCTTGTTTGTTTTCACCTTTTTCCTATGTTTTTTTTGTGTATGTGTCATTGTAAAATGCACCATTTACTGTTTTATTAATGAAGTATTGCATTTATCCCAATTTTATTTTTTATTGTTTTATTGTGCATTACCCTTAATATTCCCTGATAGTTGATATTGGTCCCTTTGTGTTTCGTCGAGTTTGACTAGACATGTCGTTTAATTGCTTACAAAATATTGTTTATGTTCGTTTGTGAATTTTAAACATTATTAAATAACGTGGCGATATATTTAGGAATAATTTTGAGGTGTTATGATACCTCGTAGGGCACTATGATATCCCAAAGGGCACTATGATATCCCAAAGAGCGTAATGATATTGTAAATGGTGCAATTCATACCATAGAGGGTGCAATGATATATCGGAGGGAGCAATGATGCTACGTGTAATAAGTTGCATGATTTTCATGAGAAAAGGTGAGACGAGATAAAATTAGTAAATATTGTGTCTCGTTAAAAACCTTACAATTGTTGGAAAATAGAGTGTCACCCTGTCTAGTTTTTTTATGCTTTTAATCATGTAATCAAAACAAGTAATAATTCGTGGCGATTTAAACATCATAACTCATCATATTTAATGAAGAACATAGATTAGTTATAATAATACCTCAGTTTAACTGAGTTTCATGTCTCGAGGACATGATCACCATTCATATCTTCTAACTTGTAAGCGTCATGGGATAGTCTTTCTCGTACCTTATAAGGTCTTTCCCACTTAAGGAAAACATTTCCAATCATAATGGGTGCTACCACTTGATGTAATTAATTTCACAAGTGTAACACCCTAAACCCCGAAACTTATATAGAAAAACTACTTGACAACTTAAGGTGTCACTTCGACAACAAACCAACAAAACCTTTAAAAACATTTAACAACACGCAGCAAAAATTAACATAATAACAACTTCAAATTGAACTTCTCAAATAAAGTATTAAACTTCAATATCACAATTCGACACCAAATCAAAATATAACAAAAACCTCTCGTCTCCGATGTTATAGGAACATCGCACTAAACAACTAAATACAATAGAAATATGAATAAACTAAGGTAAGCTCCAAGAAGCCATCTTCCACTCACGACAACAAAAATCTACTCCTGCTTATCTGCAAGAGGTCCATGGTTGACAATATAAAGTAAAATGGGTAAGAATAAAATTCGATATAAAATGGTGTAAAGAATGTGAGGGTAGATAAACACGCAACACATCACACATTCAATACACAAACCACACATTACAATTTCACACCTTTTCCATCATAATATATACATATGCATGCAACATGACTCATGATATCAACATTATGCATTTGGTAACAATCAACGATGGTTCTTCATACGAACTGGGTTCACCCTTCTGAATCCTGAGTCCACCCTTCTAGACTCGAAACAAGTTACTTGTCCACCCTTATAGACTCAAAACTTTTCTCTTTCACAACAACGAAACAAATGATGTACGAGATATAATTTATGTAACAATAACAACCACATGCTTATGATCCCCCTTCGAACCATAAACAACATGCAACATAGCAACAACGTAGTTCCTCCTTTGAAACTACCACCATAATAAACAATAACTATGTACTCTCCACATAATCAAATCATCAATCATCATAATAATTCATCTTGAATCAATCACACATTCACAAAATTCCACCTAAAGAAATATTATATTCATATCATTAATTCTCATTCAGTTCCTTAAAACATTACTGGGGAAAATGTTACGCTTTCGAACTGCACCTCAAACGGAGTCACGAAACACAAGTTACACTTGAAATTACTCACTTAGTACAAAATCCAGGGAGCTGCTACAATCACCCGTAGCAGCTAATATGGCTACCCGTAGTAGCTGCTACGGCCCGTAGCACTCCCCAACCACTCCCCCCTTTTGGACATGCCTCTGGTATAAAAACCAAAGGGTTGCCCTTGTTTTCGCGATTTTGTGCGACTGCTCTTGTTTTCGAACCCTATATCAGACCCCAAACCTTGAATTTTGATTTCTAATAATCCCAAAACATACCATATATCATTATACATGAAAACATACGAAAATTTTCATCTTTCAATATCTAAGTCAATATCATTTCATCAATTGACCATATCCCTTATACCAAAACCCCAAACATGAACAACAATCTAATAACTTCGTACTTACAAAGAAATTAGCACATCAACATCAAAATTATCATACAATTATCACAACACATGGATTATATTTCACATATTTCTTTCTCAAACATATCAAGCATTCGACAATGGTGAAATATATAAAAAAAGCCTATAAAAGGGTGAGGATCCCTCTCTACCCTTCATAAATTAAACCAATATACGAAGTAGTCCTCCTTACCTAATCCAGCAAAAACTTTTCAACAATGATGATTTCCTTCTTCCTCCTCAGAGCCCTAACCTCTCTCAAGCCTTTGCCTCTTTTTCCCCCAAACTCAATTTCACGATCAGTGAAAAGTCAACTTCCCACACTTCTCCCTTTTAAATAGAAAACTGATTTTCCTCATTTAGGTTGTTCCTATCCTATCCTCACTTATCTCCCCAATCCCCATTTTATCCTTACTACCTTATTTTTCTATTTATTTTAATAATTAAATATAATTTTCACCAAAATAATTTTAATCAATTATTATTTCTAATTTTCCTTATTTTATAATACTTATATTATTTCAATTATTCTCCTCATTATAAAATTAATTAAAATTCTAATAAGTTCTACCACTCTCACCAACCCAATCACATGCCACATACTACACACATATTCACCAAAAATCAACCACAAACATATAACTCACTTAATAATTTAAATAAAATGCAACGAAATTCAATTAAATAAATTAATTGAATTCAGGATGTTATAACTCTCCCCCACTTAGAGAATTTTCGTCCTAAAAAATTAACTAAATGAAACAGCTCTGGATAAGACTCTCTCATCCGACTATCCTGCTCTCACCTCATGCTTCCACCAACAGGTCCTCCCTAAACAACCTTCACCAAGACGATCTCTTTACCTCTTAGTTGTCTCACTTCTCGGTCATGAATTCACACTGGTGATGCCTCCACAATCAAGTTATCTCTCACTTGCACATCATCCATTTAAACCACATGAGACATATCCGAAACATACTTCCAAAGTTAGGACACATGAAACACATTGCAAAGATTCAAAAGAGACAGTGGTAATGCAACTCAGTAGGCCAATTCTCCTACTCTTTTCATAATCTTATAAGGACCAATGAAACATGGTATGAGCTTTTGAGATTTCAAAGCACGACCAACACCTATCACTAGAGTGACTCGCAGGAACACATGATCTCCCTCTTGGAACTTGAGTGTTTTCCTCCTCTTATCATGATAACTCTTTTGGAGACTCTACGAAGTTGTCATCTTCTCTTGGATCACCTTGATATTCTTGGTAGTCCACTGGACAATCCCAGGTCCAAGCACAACATTTTCACCAGAATCATACCAACACAGTATCCTACACCTTCTACCATACAAAGCCTCAAACGGTGCCATTACAATGCTAGAGTGGAAACTATTGTTGTAAGTTAACTCAACCAACAATAATCAACAATCTCAGTTACCTCCATACTCTAAAACACAAGCTTTCAACAAATCCTCTAAAGACTAGATAGTCCTCTCTGTCTGGCCGTCCATCTGCAAATGATAAGTAGAAGTCAACTTCATCTTAGTACCCATGGCTTCCTGCAAACTCCTCTATAACCTCGATGTTAATCTCAGGTCTCTATTAGATACAATACTCGAAGGAATACCATGCAAGCTAACAACCTTCTCAATATACATTTCAACCAACTTCTCCAATGAATAATTGAGCTTAATCAGTATGAAATGAGGAAATTTAGTCAATCTATCCACTACAGCCCAAACTGCATCATTCCCCTTAGAAGTCGTAGGAAAACTTGTAACAAAATCCATGGAAATACCATCCTACTTCCATTTAGGAATATCCAATGGTTGCATCAAACCCAACAATTTTTGATGTTCAATCTTTGACTTCTGGAAAGTAAAACATGTATAAACAAAATCAGCTATATCCTTCTTCATTCTTGGCCATAAAAACATTTTCTTCAAGTCTTCATGCATTTTAGTAGCATCGGGATGAATACTCAAACTACTTCTATGACCTTCTTCAAGAATACTCTTCTTAAGTTCTGGCACATCAGGTACACAAAATATGTCACAAAAATGCATAACACCATTCTCATATATTCTGAAATCACCTCTTTTACCTCAATTTATTAACACTAACTGGTCAATTAATCCCAAATATGATTTCTAACCTTCTCTAATTTATTTGAGAATACCACTAGTCAGCTTCAAGATACCCAATTTTACATTGTTATGAGTCCTTTCAAACAACAGACTCATATATATGGATTACTAGATTAACTCAAATTCTCGAATCATAAGCATCGACATACTCAACAACTTTCTACTCAAAGCATCAACTATAATATTGGCTTTACCATGATGGTAACTCAAACCAAAATCATAATCTTTCAGAAATTCGAGCCCCCCCGTTGTCGCATTACGCGAAAAACCGGCGGGAAAACAAGAACAACAGAGCCGCCACCGTGCGTTATTTATCCCAAAAGAGGGAAAGGAAACGCTCGAAGTAAACCTAGGAAAAGACATGGTCTCACGACCAAAGAGAATGGGATCGGGAGTCGGTTATGCGAAGGGAAGGTATTAGCACCCCTATGCATCCGTCGTACTCGACGGGATCCACGCACAAAAGGAAGGAAAATGGTTGCTAAAACGCTGCTCAAAAACAAACAAATACTGGCTGAAAGAGACACAAGAAAACAAACAAGACTGACTCGGCAGGACATCGCGTCCTGGGCCTACTTAGTCTATCAAGCATAGACATCAGAGTCAAAGTAGTTCGGACTGGGGAAACAACACATACTCGCTAGGATGTCGCATCCTATGCATACGTATCTTCTTGGACGAAGAAGAATCAGAGCATTCGTAGCTCGGCTAACGCGCACAAACAAAACAACACAGGAAATCGACTGCCAATCGCTGGGCTTACGTCAAACTCCACACAAAAATGGGCAAACATGGAACCCGAATGCCAATCGCTGGACTTATATCAGCCTCCGAACCAAACACACCCACACTGGAACCCGAATGCCAATCGCTGGACTTACATCAGCTTCCAAGCACACAACAAGAGGATACGGAATGCCAATCGCAGGGCTTACATCCATCTCCTACTCACGCAAAGACAAAACAAAGACACAGGCGCCCGGAGAGATCTGCTCATCTCCTGCCTATGTACCTCATCTGGTATGAGGATCAGGGTGACGTAGTTCCCCTACGGAGGGATAAAGGACTGACCTAACCAGATAACAGAGGGAGACACAACTAGGGAGACTACGACTCAAGCCTAGATGTTATCATGCAAAATCATCCCTAAGTTAAAGTTTCTAGCTAACTTGCACAGGGAGCAAGCTATCCTAAACATGACTTGCACAGGAAGCAAGCCAAACTAAACCTAACTTGCACAGGAAGCAAGCTAAAGCAAACACACAAGCACAAATAGCACACACTATATGCAATCAATGGGCTCAATCAAGGTTAGGTTTTAGTCGAGGGGTCATATCAACCTCAACAAACAAACCACTGTAACAGGGTAATGTTAGCTCTTAACCCTAACATTGAGAGTTAGGGTGAAGCTGATGAAAGGTGAGTGAAGATGAGACTTCACAGCTCTTATCCCTGGCCTGGGAGAGCTTAAGACAAGAATGTATGGGTTCAGAAAGTGGGAACCCTTCTACACATATGACTGACTCAACTGTACAACTGTACAAGATCTTGGGTTAGTATCTGCAATGCATCAACACAGTGGTGTGAGCAAAGCAGATGACACACAGAATAGCAGGGGATGGATTGCACATCCCTGGTATCTGCCAATGCCTCTTCGCTTAGGAGGTCTTTGGATATGTACAAGGACAAATGTAAACAAACACAAACATTGCCTCTTAAGGAGGACTTCAGACAGGTGCCTGGCCAAGTAACAGGCCAGGTCTTCCAGACTACATGGAGTTAGGATGTTATACCTCAATGCTAATGCTATCAAGCAAATCAAAGCAAGTCCTCAATAGAACTAAAGCAACTAAGGTACCTGAAATCAATCCAATATAATCAGTACTCAGGCAAACCAAAACCAAACAGCAAATGGTTAACAATTAACTATACACAGACAAACACAAGTCAATGCACAAAGGTGCAAGCTTTAAGGCACAAGGCCAGGTTTGAAAACCTACAAAACAAACCAATGATCAGTCATAAACAATCAAGAAAGCAACTCCAAATGAGGCACACCATCAAGCATAAGCATTTGTGCTATTAACCTGAAACACAACTCAAAAGTGAGAGCACAAACCACTAGTCCAAGACTAGGGTCAAAATGAGATCAAATCAACAAAACAGAACATGAAACGTATCCAAAATCAAGATCAAACAATTAAGAATCCAATCCAAGTGGTTTCACATTCATATCATCCATTATTATCATTTCATGAAGCAAACAGCACAAAACATGCAATCTAGAACCTCAAAGGACCAAACAGAATGGTTCAACCCAAATCTAATCACAAACATTTCAATAAATCTTCCAAAAATTCATGATCAAACATCATCCATAACATGATAAGCACACCAAATTTCAGCTCATTTGGATCAAGGGAAGTAGGTCAATGAAATTCATAAAGTCAACACAAGTTCAAGCAAGCTTATACAAGGCATCAAAACAAGCATCAACTTCAACCAATCATAAAACAACAATCAAACATGATAAATGAATGAGACCAAAGCCAAAATGCACTTTAAGATGTCTCCAAATATACATGCCAAATTTCACATCTGTCCAATTAATAACCAGAATTTCACAAATCAAATATAAACATGTCTCACAAAAAGTCAACAAATGACCAAACAGGGGAGAAAATTCCAATAAAATAGGAAATGCCTTCAAAAATTCCAGAAAAATTCACATGTATTATAGACATTCACAAGTATTCTCATGCAAAAATCCAGCTCAATTCAAGTTCAAATGGCAAGGCAAATAAAATCAAGAACTTTCACAAAGCATGGCATGGCACAAAATGTAACACATACAAAGATCATGTCATAACTCTCAATCCAGGAACTCAAAAATTACAAACCACATATCAAAATGTTCCTTAAGGTGTCTAGAACACACTTGCAAAGTTTCAAAAATTTCTTATTAGGCATCAAGATTTTATGATCAAAATGGTGAGCATGGTGCACAAAATGACACATTCAAACAAGCCCTAGCCAAATAATTTTTCCACAAGTGCACAATTTTATTAAAAATGTTCATAAAATCCAGCACATCACCAGGAGAATGGCACAAAAAATTGCATCAAATTTGGATTATTTTTGAGTGAGTTATTGATTTTTTAGTGAGGAAAGAAATTAAAAAAAAAAGAAATGAAGATGAGGAACATGTGGAATATTTATGAAGAAAACATGCTAAGGTCACATGATAATGCCACTACACGGTAGAATCAAATTGTGTCCTTTCCAAAGTGAAGCGCGTTTCTTACTGTAACGCTGCGTTTCAGTAATGACGTGGCTCCACATGACTCGCTGCATGGTACAAAAACAGGCTAACGCATGCAAAGGCAAACAGGATGGATCTAAATGAATTCTGGAACGAAAATTTGCACAGCTTCATCGTGTTCTTGACCAAATTTCCAGCCATGAACGAACTTTCACAAAAATGGACAAACGACATATCACTGTGTTCATCTCATCACGTACATCAACAATCCAACAATGATTTCATCTAATTCTAAACATATCAACGGGATCGATCAAATTAAGTTTCGACATCAAACATTCAAATCAAGATAACTCACTCAATTTTTAATGAAATGCGATGGTTCAAGTTGCAAACTACTCTACAATCAAAGACCTACAAGATGCATATCACAATTTAAGCAATGCCTATGGTCGAAATTTTACCTACAAATGAGGACAGTGATGGAATCGCGACTTTTTGGCCAAGATAAGTTGAAACAGCAACACTTTGATGTTTAGGTTGATGAATGGAAGTAGAATTTGGAGCCCAGCTTGCACGATCTAGCTCCAATCAAGAGCTGCCATGGAAGATGTTTGGTGTAGCAGTCTTGGATTCAGCTGGAAATGGTCGACCCCTTGCTTGCAGAAGCTACCACAACACTTGCAGATGATGAACCAATGAACAATGGCACAAGCTCTTAGGAATTTTTTCAGAAAAAATCAAGATGAAGAATTGAGAGTTTTTTCTTTTTTAGATCTAGATCTGAGTAAGAGTGGATGCTAAGTGTGTTTTCTGTTACCATTAACTATATGTACCAACTGTTAATGCATTTTGTTAATCAAACTTAAGCCAAGCCTTGGTAATTAGTGAAAATGAGCATTATGTGCAAATTGCTAAATCAACTCATTATGCATGGGGGTGCATGCTACAGTGCACGAAAATGGGCTTAGGCACACTCCAAATGTGGTTTTTGATCATTTGCAATTGGTAGAAAGTGTAGACAATGATTAATTTGAAAGTCAATTTTTCACCTCTCCCTTTTTAAATTCAAACCACTTGAAAAAGGCCATTTTGATTGGATGATTTTTGATGAAATGTGATGAAGGATTTGGATAGAGCATGTCAAATGTGACTTGTAGCAAAAAACCTCACTCAATTTGGCCAAATGGTTTGAAAGCTATCTCACTTTGAAGTTCAACTTTTCTTGAAAATGATTTGATCATAACTTGCCAACCACAAATGAGAAATGCGTGTTCTTAGACTTTTTGGAAAGGTGAGACCAAGATCTTCAACTTTCATGTTGGACAAAAATTCATTTGAAGCTTGTATGATGATGTAAATTTGAGGAGAAGAACTTTCCATTTTTGGCAATTTCCAATTACAGGTCACCTGCTATTTTTGGAAACTTTTGATCTGACTTTATTTTCTCCAATCTTGATCTTTGAAATGTCAAATGAGACTTGTATGGACATGAATGAACCCTTTCAAACCATCTCCCACCTTCGAATCCTTGATTTCAGGCACAGTTGACCATAGTTGAATTTCTAGGGTTTCTGGTGGATTGAACAATGACTGATGACTTCTGAGCATCCAATCTTTGACCAAACCACTTCAAAAGGACCCCTAGGTCATGTGAACATGTTGGACCAACCCTAGGGCCTTGCTTCTTTGAGAAATGCATTTGCTTGCTTGCTTGACTGATCCTCCTAACCAATTGACCTAATCTTGTCTGATGGCTTGCACTTGGGCAAAGGACAATGCAATGTTATGCAGTGGACTATGTTATGTTAATGACCTAATATGAAAATGTATGTACAAAATGGTAGGTGCAAATTTGAGGTGCTACAACTGCCCCTATTCAATCAACTGGGAACCTGAATGGATGAGAGCAACGGCTGTCAGACTTTCAGGGTAAACAGGGATTGAATACCAAGAACCGTAGAATTTGCACAATGCAGGGATCCACCAATGGAAACGTCCACTGGGATCTGATATTTATTACTGGGTATTTTTGGTTTTTCTCTTCTTTTTTTTTTAAAGATACAGTCACATCCAGACATCACAACACGGTGAATGGGAACAGGAATCACAACTAGATGCCAACGGACAACTAGGAAAAACTCGACGTTTACCAAGACCAACGGAGAGGTAAATCTACTGGGGACGACCAGGAAGGGGTACAACCATACGTCAGCGGACGACATGGGAAAAACTCAACGTTTACCGAAACCAACGGAGAGGTAAATCAACTGGGGACGACCAGGAAAAACTCGACGTTTACCAAGACCAACGGAGAGGTAAGCCAACTGGGGACGACCAGGAAAAACTCGACGTTTACCAAGACCAACGGAGAGGTAAGCCAACTGGGGACGACCAGGAAAAACTCGACGTTTACCAAGACCAACGGAGAGGTAAATCTACTGGGGACGACCAGGAAAAACTCGACGTTTACCAAGACCAACGGAGAGGTAGCCAGACATCAAAGGATGAATGGGAAGACTCGACCAGACGTCAACGGACGAACGGGAGAAGCTCGACGTTTATCGACACCAACGGAGAAGGAGAATCAACTGGGGACGACCAGGAAAACTCGACCAGACGCCAACGGACGAAAGGGAGAAGCCACTTCACTGAGGAAGGGTACAACAACCAGAAACCAAATAGGATGTCACTAACGACTCTACTGAGGTTCTGGCTGGGAATCAACCAGACATTAACGAATGACTGGAGAACTAGGGTATACAATCAGACGTCAACGGACGAATGAGAAAAACTCAACGTTTATCGAAACCAACAGAGAGGTAAATCCGCATGGGGTAGGTACAACTAGACGCCAACGGACGACTAGGAAAAACTCGACGTTTATCGACACCAACGGAGAGGAGGAATGCTTCACTAGGGAAGGAGGACACAACCAAATCATCAACGGATGATCGGGAAAAACTCGACGTTTATCGACACAAACGGAGAGGAGGACTCTTCTGGGGAGAGAGAACACAACCAAATCATCAACGGATGATCGGGAAAAACTCGACGTTTATCGACACCAACGGAGAGGAGGAATGCTTCTAGTGGAAGGAGGACGACGTTACGAACATCGAAAGATGATGTTTACCGACATCAAAAGAAGACCAGACACTACGCATGACTGGGAAATCACCGAAAGATGGTGTTTACCGACACCAAAGAAGACTAGACACTTACGCATGACTGGGAAATCACCGAAAGATGGTGTTTACCGACACCAAAGAAGACCAGACACTTACGCATGACTGGGAAATCACCGAAAGATGGTGTTTACCGACACCAAAGAAAATAACACACGCGGGTGCTGACAGGATACTGACATCTACATGTGTCAAGGCAAGGCTACACACTTGCTGGGGTCTCACTGGGGATCAAGGTCACGACAACGAGCAAATCGGGAGGAACACCAAGGATACCGGGTTGTAGGTATGAAACGGGTGACCGACCAAAGCGTGAATTGGCTTGTATTCTAAAACACTCATCATCCTGAAGAGGGCTAGAAAAGCAGTCTTGTTAAAGGATGGACATCCGATTCCACAGGGAATACGAATCCTACTCAGCTGGGGAGGACGACTTCGACCCAAGAGCGCATGAAACATATTATCTATAGCTGTCAAAACATAGATAACACACTCGCATGGAAGATTATCCATAACCGGGTTGTAGGTTGTTAAATGGATAAATCGACCGACAAGAAAGGCCTCAGGGTACCAAGACTAGGTATGCAAAGATGACCAATCAAAAGGGGATAAAGTTGCTTACTCACAGCAAATATCCGAGAGGTGAAAGGAATATCAATACCGAGATTGGGTAAAGATAACCACAAAGAGGGGATTACATCTACCGGTTAGTAGGCAGAAAACCACAGAAAAGCAACCATCATCGACTAGGATGAGCACAAAGGGTTAACTCCACAAAGGGGAGAACGTGGGGTTCACATCTACCGGTTGACAAGTAGAAGACCACAAAGATAGGACTTACAACTACTGGTTTGTAGGTAGAGGCCACAAAATCCGCCCACAATCAGAATGAACCACGAAGGTTACCTCTGCTAGGGGATGAAAGTGGGATTTTACAACTACCAGTAGTAGGTAGAAAACCACAAAGATAGGACTTACAACTACCGGTTTGTGGGTAGAAGCCTCAAATTCCGCTGAGGATAAGATGAATGAGTGCCGGTTAGTGAGCAACTATTCATTTATACTACAGGGAAGCACAAGAGACAGCCACAAGGAAGCCAGTCTAGGATCGATCCGACAAGGCAAACTGAATCAAGACATCCTAATGAGGAAAGAACTCAATAGGGAAAACCCATCCCAAGGGGAGGGAACGGAAACAACCGTCATCCACGAGGATCTAACTCAGTGGGGAGCGCAGAAGGAAATGATCGACACTTTCTGCCTAAGGGGTCGATTCTATATGGAGAGATCAGACACACCCACATCTGCTAGGGGAGAAGATCCAAGCTGGCAAGATGCTACCAATTGGGGAATAACAATGCTGGGGATACCCACTCGACTAAAGAGTCACTTGTTGGGGAAACACTTCTTTCGACCCTACTGGGGAACCCAATTCTGAAATCGATCCAAGCGAGGCTGAACTCTTTCCAACAATCCATTCTCGGTCACCATGGCTAAGGGCTAATGGATATGCTTGCAATGCAGATGCATGAGAGTTTTTTTTAGCGCAATGCCCCATGATCATGGAAATGCTACGCACTAGTGATGCAATATGCTATGCTTATCTAAATGATGAATGCATAAAACACACGTCTCCTCCAGAGACAACACCGGGGAGCTCCAGGAACTGTGCTGAGGGTCTCATTACCACGTCAATTTCCACCCTGCTGGGGAAAGACAAACCTCGCTGGGGATGACCTCCATCGAACCCGAACTGCTTGGAGATTACCCTGCTAGGGGAGGCAGCCCATGCTTATCTCTACTGGGGATGATTTTCTCCGAACACGATCCGCTTGGGGACCTCGCCGAGGGAAAAGCATCAACACAAACTCTGCCGGGAAGGCAGCTTCAAACTTGGAAAACAATCACAACTCCGCTGGGGATATGGTAACCTTCAGGCTTGCTGAGGAGGCACCGATCTCGAATCTTCCAGGGAGATGACACTCTCAAACCCATTGGGGGAATACGGCCTATCGGACACGGGCCGCCCTTCGACTCGTCGAGCACTGGCATTCACCATCCTACCACAGTGTTGACTTTCCACTTTTGAGAAATCCCAGGCTCATCTGGACTTTTCTGATCCATCCCACGAAGATCGAATTCCTGGGATTCATACAAACTTTCCCGTCCTTAGACTTTGAAGAGTCTTCTTGATTAACTCCTTCCAGGATCGTCGTCCTTCTTTCGCCGTCTTTTACGTTCTTCTATCCCTTGCCCCTGGTTGGACTCTGCGGGGATTTCTTTTTTCAAAAGGCTTCATATCACCACCTGTCAACGAATGAAGATATCTAACAGCACCTGCACAAGAGATTGTTAGATAAAAGCGTGCCCCAGGCGTGCTAACACTTCAACATCTTGGTCGCTCAAACTTCCGAATAAGATTTCCAGATTTCAATCTTATAGGCAAGCATCGGAAGGGACCTCTATGTTTCAAAATGCAACTATTCTTATCAAAACAAACGGATGTTTTTGCAATCAAGGCGGTAATGAAGACAAAAACAAAATTATCTGACTGAACACGCATTTTATTGACTGAAAAAGATAGCTCAAAACCGAGCAACACACAGGAAGCAATCCCTGAAAAGAGGTGATTGCGCATAAAAGTGAAAAAATCTACCCTAATGGCAATGTGAAACCATGATTTCATCGGGTTCCAACTCGGTTACGCCCCATATGTCCTCAAGACTTTCCGCACTTTCTGTCTTCTGAACAAGACGCTTCCGATCGATCTCGGTCGGAGATTATCCAAGTCATATCTCAAGCACAAACGATCATGCTGGACGCAGTTGTTCGTTTCAATCCCTCTTTTGCCTGGACCGCCCTTTCGGGTTTCAGTCCACCGGGATACCCTTTTTTGCCCAAGCCGCCCTTGTGGGGTTTTTGACTTGCCGGGTGTACAGTTCTTTTCTTTTATTATCCCTAACTTTTGCCCGAACCTTTTCTCTTTTTCTTTCTTGGTTCGTCGGGATGCCCTTTTTTGCCTGGACTTTTTTTTTTTGTCCAGCGGGTCAATTTTTCACGAAGTATCTTCTAACTGCGTCTGCATTCATAGGGGATGGAAAATCTTCGTCATCCGTGGTCGTCGACAACAAAGCTTTGCCAGAGAACGCCTTCTTGACCACAAATGGACATCCATAACCGCGTGTCCACTTTGCCCCACGATCGCCTTGAGGAGGAAGGATCATCTTCAACATCATACTCACGATACCCACGAGGTCGCCCTTACTGGCTAACAACACGCTTCATTCACTGGGTACAACTGCTCCAGGACAAGTAACTGCCAGTCTCTTTTCCTCAATCAGGCTCCATGCGTCATACCGAGTCCTTATCACCTCAGCCTTCACTAACTTCTCATCCATCAGGACTCTCCCCAATGGGATCTAGTCTTCAGTAGATAATATCAGTAGGTAATATCACTTCCCCCATACTGAATGAGAAAGACATTGCCCCAGTAGACGCACGCATCGCGGTTCGGTACCCAGGATGCCAACTTCGTACTCAGCCACCATCGTTGGTGCATTCGGGGAAACACTAACTCATTCACTTTAAACTCTCCCCATCAGACATCAGAATCCGTTCGGATTCAGGGTCAGGTCCCTCCTCCGGGATCGGTTCCTCACAATCTTTCGATTGGAGCACCTCGAGATGTCCTCATCAGGGAACTCAAACTTCCTTGATTGATAATCCTCAATGGTATACCGTATACCACGAATCAGTTAGAATTACTTTCCATCTCGCAACCCATCCAGTCGATGCTGGCTTATCAAGCACATACTCGATCAGATCTATCTTGGAAATTCACGAAGTGGTATGAACCAACATATACTGTCTCAGTCGGCGAGCAGCCTATGCCAAAGTACAACGAGTTTTATCGAGCAGTGAATGTATTGTTTCACAGTCGGTAAACTCTTTGCTAAGGTAAATTGCATGCTCTTTTCGACCAGACTCGTCATGCTGACTCAGTACGCACCTCATAGACCCCTCGAGGGCTGTCAAGTACCAGATTAACAGAATCAGAGGTTCCTGCAACCTATTCTTTTTCCAATGCCCCTTGGCAATCATTATCCTACCTGACCGTTTGATCTCTTTTTGTTTTCGGTTCAGGCATTTCTTGTATTGCTTTTTTTTTTTTTTTTTTTTTTGCAGGATCAACCTCGACTCCTCTTTCGTTCACAATAAGCCTCGGCAACTTACCGGACAGCACTCCACAAGTGCACTGGTTCGGACTCAACCTCAGTCTGAGTAGTTTCGATCCGGTCAAACAATTTGCCCCAGATCCACCGGATGCCCCTCTTCGGCTTGGGACTTTGCTATCATGTCGTCAACATAGCATTCGATTCTACGATGAATCATACCATGAAATAGAGTCATTCTGATACGTGGCACCGATGTCCTGCTCCTCTAGAGGACAGTCTTCTCTCCATTGTAGCTTGTGTATAACGACATTGGTACCCAACCCTGGCGTATCCTGATACGACCAGGCGAAGGTGTCCACATGCTCCTACCATTCTGCCCTCAACTCGCCTCTGAAGCGGCCTCAATTTTCACTTTCTGACCTCGGTGGTGTCTGGAGTATCAATCTTGAATCGCTCCTCGTGCGGTTGAATCACCCTCTCCTCTTGTCTTAACAACCTAGCTCCAACAGATCACAATCTTCTTCGCCTTTTTCTTCGGCATGATAGAGCGGATTGTCGAAGTCATACAAAGGTGTAACCGAATTGTTATCAATGAGATCAGGAGGATAACCACTTTTGAGGTCGGAACAAAATGAATCAAAAGGAAAGAAAAATGAAAATAAACATTGCCATTTTTATTTTTAAACTGCAAAATAATTGAAAAACAGGGAACACCGCTTTTAATTACAAAAACATCCATCCATTACTGATGCAAAATGTTGCATGATGAAACACATGAGATGGCCCTTACAATGGACCATTACGTTTCGGGCAAAACGTATGGCTTTCATGCAAACAAAAATTGAAAAACAGAAATACTACTCTTCAGGATGAGTGACAGTGATGCTTTTGGAGTCCTTCCAGTTTCCTGGTACGCACGACCTTATCCACAACTCGAGCTCGCGGTCACAGTCGATCTCTCCACTCACTGAACAAGCGTGATCAGGATCCAGCATTCCTGCACTGACAAAGGGGTACGGTGGACGACATCCTCTGTTTGGTCTAGACGACTCTTGATCCGGCTGATAACCGACCCCAAACATGTCTGCTTTTACCACGATGTCAATGATCCTTCCCCAACCTTGGGCCTCTCTGTTCTTCACCACTTCCAGAGCTTGTTTATAAGAAGAAATGGACAGCTTCTTCTCTTTCTCAGCAACAAGGGCATTCTCCATCTGGACGGTCTTAACTGCTAGACTGGGCGCTTTACATCTTACATCGTCCATTTCTACTTTCTTCATCTTTTGGGTCATGTCTTTCATCAATACACACCCCTCTGTGGTGATGGTCGCACAACAAAAATCAACAACAGGGAAAGCTCCATCCTGCATCAGAGGTTTTGAGACCACGGACATTGGAACCTTTAACTGATTCTCCTCAGTCGCCCTCATTCCTTTCTTGTCCTCTTTCACCACCTTCACCTTGACAGGACCCTGCCTTGGTACGGGGTTGGCCTTACCATTCATTATCTGTGCCAAACTGATAGCTTTAGAGTCCACCATGTCCTGGACGACATGTTTGAAAGCTCTACAACCCTCAATGTTGTGTCCGGGCATCTCAGAATGAAACTCACACCTGGCATTTTCATCATAGTTTGGAGGCCTCTGCTGCCGTTCTATGGGAATCAATATCCTTGGCCGGACTAACCCCAAATCCCTCAATCTCTTGAACAAAAGGGGATGGTCACAGGCGGCTCATCGAACTGACGATCCTCCTTCTCCTTCTTGACTTGGCTCTTAGCTTTCAAAACTTTCTGTTGAGGCAGTGGTTGTTGCTGTGGTACAGGTGGATTACCGACAGGAGTGGTTACAGTGGCAGCATACGGGTGATACCGATCTTTACTGCGTTCTTTTCGGACAGGCACACCACCTGATTCGACCTTCTTAAGCTGACTATCGCCAGAGGATTTCTGTACCACAAATGACGGAGCATCCCCCTGAACTTTCTCCTTTGTCATCCAGCTTTCAATCCTATCCAACTTCTCCGCAATCGCCTTCTGCCCCAAGGCGAGCCCCTGCACGGCTTTGAACAACTCCCCTATCATCTCCTTCAACTTGAAGATGTCGGCGTTGGGAGGATCCATTAGTCTGAGCTATTTGAATGGAAGAGCTATGCGCACCAATTAGTCACTGACACCTACAAAACAGCAAAAATGTTAGTATGACTCACGCATGCAATGTCTATCCATACCAGGAAAATTCTGTCCTTTGATTCTGGCGTCATCGAGACATATAATTTTTCATCAATAACATTCGGACATCTGGATGTCTCTCAACCAGAATCTTAATCAAAGATGGACCCCGAGTACGGATCGACACGGGTTGAATGCAGATGAATGCGAAATGATAATGATGCAAATGCATGAATGCAGGCCACTGCGCCACCAAGTCCTCTGAAGACCCATCAAATCTCTGAACCAGTCACAGTCATCTGAGGGACTAAGTCACCATAAATCCGACTTGGGGAGGTTCCGAAATAAACGGAACCGAAGGTATATCATTACCATTACAGGAACATCTACTGAACGGATGACAGCCAGCTCCTCTGAACAAGTACTCTCAAATTCAACCCGGGGATCCGAAATAAACGGAACCCGCTGATAAACCATGAATAGAACTCCGGCGTCCCAGAAATAAATGTCCATAATTCACAGTCACCGTCAGTACCAAGAGTCACCAACAAGTCACCAACTGTACCTGTACTGATCATTCCCTCCCCACTCACGGGTGTCATCTAGGTCAGGGCAAGGTCGAGGGAAACGCAGCATAAATAACCTTTCGCAGAATATCATCATATACACACCCGAAGTGTGCGACGATAATATCCCACCAGGGTCTGAACTGCTCGTGATATCAATGTTCCGCTAAGTGGCGCAATACCACCCGCTTCCCATGAATCACTCTATTCCTAAGTATCCTAGATTTCACTCATGGCCTGGGTATTGGGCCTTTTACCTCGAGTAACTCCCACCCCAAACAGAGAAACACGGCACATCCAGCAGATGAATATGAATGAATGCAAACATTAATGCAAACAATAAATGCAAACAGTAAATGCAAATATATACAAATGAATGCAATAAATACAACAGCAAACAGCAACCAAAACCCTAACCTAGAGAGCGCTAGGAGAGACTCGCTTAGGGAAGATGGACCAGCAAGAGGTCAACTTCCTGTGTATTCCCCAGCAGAGTCGCCAGCTGTCGCATTACGCGAAAAACCGGCGGGAAAATAAGAACAACAGAGCCGCCACCGTGCGTTATTTATCCCAAAAGAGGGAAAGGAAACGCTCGAAGTAAACCTAGGAAAAGATATGGTCTCACGACCAAAGAGAATGGGATCGGGAGTCGGTTATGCGAAGGGAAGGTATTAGCACCCCTACGCATCCGTCGTACTCGACGGGATCCACGCACAAAAGGAAGGAAAATGGTTGCTAAAACGCTGCTCAAAAACAAACAAATACTGGCTGAAAGAGACACAAGAAAACAAACAAGACTGACTCGGCAGGACATCGCGTCCTGGGCCTACTTAGTCTATCAAGCATAGACATCAGAGTCAAAGTAGTTCGGACTGGGGAAACAACACATGCTCGCTAGGATGTCGCATCCTATACATACGTATCTTCTTGGACGGAGAAGAATCAGAGCATTCGTAGCTCGGCTAACGTGCACAAACAAAACAACACAGGAAATCGACTGCCAATCGCTGGGCTTACGTCAAACTCCACACAAAAATGGGCAAACATGGAACCCGAATGCCAATCGCTGGACTTATATCAGCCTCCGAACCAAACACACCCACACTGGAACCCGAATGCCAATCGCTGGACTTACATCAGCTTCCAAGCACACAACAAGAGGATACGGAATGCCAATCGCAGGGCTTACATCCATCTCCTACTCACGCAAAGACAAAACAAAGACACAGGCGCCCGGAGAGATCTGCTCATCTCCTGCCTACGTACCTCATCTGGTATGAGGATCAGGGCGACGTAGTTCCCCTACGGAGGGATAAAGGACTGACCTAACCAGATAACAGAGGGAGACACAACTAGGGAGACTACGACTCAAGCCTAGATGTTATCATGCAAAATCATCCCTAAGTTAAGGTTTCTAGCTAACTTGCACAGGGAGCAAGCTATCCTAAACATGACTTGCACAGGAAGCAAGCCAAACTAAACCTAACTTGCACAGGAAGCAAGCTAAAGCAAACACACAAGCACAAATAGCACACACTATATGCAATCAATGGGCTCAATCAAGGTTAGGTTTTAGTCGAGGGGTCATATCAACCTCAACAAACAAACCACTGTAACAGGGTAATGTTAGCTCTTAACCCTAACATTGAGAGTTAGGGTGAAACTGATGAAAGGTGAGTGAAGATGAGACTTCACAGCTCTTTTCCCTGGCCTGGGAGAGCTTAAGACAAGAATGTGTGGGTTCAGAAAGTGGGAACCCTTCTACACATATGACTGACTCAACTGTACAACTGTACAAGATCTTGGGTTAGTATCTGCAATGCATCAACACAGTGGTGTGAGCAAAGCAGATGACACACAGAATAGCAGGGGATGGATTGCACATCCCTGGTATCTGCCAATGCCTCTTCGCTTAGGAGGTCTTTGGATATGTACAAGGACAAATGTAAACAAACACAAACATTGCCTCTTAAGGAGGACTTCAGACAGGTGCCTGGCCAAGTAACAGGCCAGGTCTTCCAGACTACATGGAGTTAGGATGTTATACCTCAATGCTAATGCTATCAAGCAAATCAAAGCAAGTCCTCAATAGAACTAAAGCAACTAAGGTACCTGAAATCAATCCAATATAATCAGTACTCAGGCAAACCAAAACCAAACAGCAAATGGTTAACAATTAACTATACACAGACAAACACAAGTCAATGCACAAAGGTGCAAGCTTTAAGGCACAAGGCCAGGTTTTAAAACCTACAAAACAAACCAATGATCAGTCATAAACAATCAAGAAAGCAACTCCAAATGAGGCACACCATCAAGCATAAGCATTTGTGCTATTAACCTGAAACACAACTCAAAAGTGAGAGCACAAACCACTAGTCCAAGACTAGGGTCAAAATGAGATCAAATCAACAAAACAGAACATGAAACTTATCCAAAATCAAGATCAAACAATTAAGAATCCAATCCAAGTGGTTTCACATTCATATCATCCATTATTATCATTTCATGAAGCAAATAGCACAAAACATGCAATCTAGAACCTCAAAGGACCAAACAGAATGGTTCAACCCAAATCCAATCACAAACATTTCAATAAATCTTCCAAATATTCATGATCAAACATCATCCATAACATGATAAGCACACCAAATTTCAGCTCATTTGGATCAAGGGAAGTAGGTCAATGAAATTCATAAAGTCAACACAAGTTCAAGCAAGCTTATACAAGGCATCAAAACAAGCATCAACTTCAACCAATCATAAAACAGCAATCAAACATGATAAATGAATGAGACCAAAGCCAAAATGCACTTTAAGATGTCTACAATATACATGCCAAATTTCACATCTGTCCAATTAATAACCAGAATTTCACAAATCAAATATAAACATGTCTCACAAAAAGTCAACAAATGACCAAACAGGGGAGAAAATTCCAATAAAATAGGAAATGCCTTCAAAAATTCCAGAAAAATTCACATGTATTATAGACATTCACAAGTATTCTCATGCAAAACTCCAGCTCAATTCAAGTTCAAATGGCAAGGCAAATAAAATCAAGAACTTTCACAAAGCATGGCATGGCACAAAATGTAACACATACAAAGATCATGTCATAACTCTCAATCCAGGAACTCAAAAATTACAAACCACATATCAAAATGTTCCTTAAGGTGTCTAGAACACACTTGCAAAGTTTCAAAAATTTCTTATTAGGCATCAAGATTTTATGATCAAAATGGTGAGCATGGTGCACAAAATGACACATTCAAACAAGCCCTAGCCAAATAATTTTTCCACAAGTGCACAATTTTATTAAAAATGTTCATAAAATCCAGCACATCACCAGGAGAATGGCACAAAAAATTGCATCAAATTTGGATTATTTTTGAGTGAGTTATTGATTTTTTAGTGAGGAAAGAAATTAAAAAAAAAGAAATGAAGATGAGGAACATGTGGAATATTTATGAAGAAAACATGCTAAGGTCACATGATAATGCCACTACACGGAAGAATCGAACTGTGTCCTTTCCAAAGTGAAGCGCGTTTCTTACTGAAATGCTGCGTTTCAGTAATGACATGGCTCCACATGACTCGCTGCATGGTACAAAAACAGGCTAACGCATGCAAAGGCAAACAGGATGGATCTAAATGAATTCTGGAACGAAAATTTGCACAACTTCATCGTGTTCTTGACCAAATTTCCAGCCATGAACGAACTTTCACAAAAATGGACAAACGACATATCACTGTGTTCATCTCATCACGTACATCAACAATCCAACAATGATTTCATCTAATTCTAAACATATCAACGGGATCGATCAAATTAAGTTTCGACATCAAACATTCAAATCAAGATAACTCACTCAATTTTTAATGAAATGCGATGGTTCAAGTTGCAAACTACTCTACAATCAAAGACCTACAAGACGCATATCACAATTTAAGCAATGCCTGTGGTCGAAATTTTACCTCCAAATGAGGACAGTGATGGAATCGCGACTTTTTGGCCAAGATAAGTTGAAACAACAACACTTTGATGTTTAGGTTGATGAATGGAAGTAGAATTTGGAGCCCAGCTTGCACGATCTAGCTCCAATCAAGAGCTGCCATGGAAGATGCTTGGTGTAGGAGTCTTGGATTCAGCTGGAAATGGTCGACCCCTTGCTTGCAGAAGCTACCACAACACTTGCAGATGATGAACCAATGAACAATGGCACAAGCTCTTAGGAATTTTTTCAGAAAAAATCAAGATGAAGAATTGAGAGTTTTTTTCTTTTTTAGATCTAGATCTGAGTAAGAGTGGATGCTAAGTGTGTTTTCTGTTACCATTAACTATATGTACCAACTGTTAATGCATTTTGTTAAGCAAACTTAAGCCAAGCCTTGGTAATTAGTGAAAATGAGCATTATGTGCAAATTGCTAAATCAACTCATTATGCATGGGGGTGCATGCTACAGTGCACGAAAATGGGCTTAGGCACACTCCAAATGTGGTTTTTGATCATTTGCAATTGGTAGAAAGTGTAGACAATGATTAATTTGAAAGTCAATTTTTCACCTCTCCCTTTTTAAATTCAAACCACTTGAAAAAGGCCATTTTGATTGGATGATTTTTGATGAAATGTGATGAAGGATTTGGATAGAGCATTTCAAATGTGACTTGTAGCAAAAAACCTCACTCAATTTGGCCAAATGGTTTGAAAGCTATCTCACTTTGAAGTTCAACTTTTCTTGAAAATGATTTGATCATAACTTGCCAACCAAAAATGAGAAATGAGTGTTCTTGGACTTTTTGGAAAGGTGAGAGCAAGATCTTCAACTTTCATGTTGGACAAAAATTCATTTTAAGCTTGTATGATGATGTAAATTTGAGGAGAAGAACTTTCCATTTTTGGCAATTTCCAATTACAGGTCACCTGCTATTTTTGGAAACTTTTGATCTGACTTTATTTTCTCCAATCTTGATCTTTGAAATGTCAAATGAGACTTGTATGGACATGAATGAACCCTTTCAAACCATCTCCCACCTTCGAATCCTTGATTTCAGGCACAGTTGACCATAGTTGAATTTCTAGGGTTTCTGGTGGATTGAACAATGACTGATGACTTCTGAGCACCCAATCTTTGACCAAACCACTTCAAAAGGACCCCTAGGTCATGTGAACATGTTGGACCAACCCTAGGGCCTTGCTTCTTTGAGAAATGCATTTGCTTGCTTGCTTGACTGATCCTCCTAACCAATTGACCTAATCTTGTCTGATGGCTTGCACTTGGGCAAAGGACAATGCAATGTTATGCAGTGGACTATGTTATGTTAATGACCTAATATGAAAATGTATGTACAAAATGGTAGGTGCAAATTTGAGGTGCTACACCCTTCTGTCTCATATTCAACCCTTTTCTGATCAAACAAGTACTTTAAACTCTCATGGTCACTAAACACTTCAAATCTTAAATCAAACAGATAATGCCTCCAAATTTTTAAAACAAACACCACGACTGAGAACTCTAGATCATGCGTAGAATAATTCTCTCATGAACTTTCAACTGTCTAGAAGCATAAGCCACAACCTGAGCATTCTGCATCAACACACCACCTAGACCCATCTTCGAGGCATCATAATACACAATAAAAGATTCACATGGACTTGCCAAAATCAAAATTAGAGCAAGCGTCAACTTCCTCTTGAGTTCCTTAAAGCCCTCCTCACACTGCACATCCCAATCATAAGCTTGACCCTTTCAAGTCAACTAAGTTAAAGGCAACACCAACTTCGAAAAGCCTTCAATAAACCTCCTATAATAACCAGCTAAACCCATAAAACTTCTGATCTTAGTAACAAAATTCCGAGTTTCCCATTGTAACACAAAATCGACCTTTGATAGATCAACAATAATACCACCACTAGAAATTACATGCCTGAGAAAACTCACCTCTCATAACCAGAAATCACACTTGGATAACTTTGCATACAACTTCTTTTCTTTCAAGGTCTCCAACATAACCTTCAGATGCTTTGCATGCTCTTCATCAGACTTACAATATATGAAAATATCAACGATGAACACAACAATAAACTGATCTAGATAAGGATGGAAAATCATATTCATATATTCCATAAACACACCTAGCGCATTAGACACACCAAACGGCATCACAGAATACTCATAGTGACCATATCTTGTTCTTAATGCAATCTTCAAAATACCTTCTGGTTTCACAAGAATATGATGATAACCCGACTGCAAATCAATCTTACTGAATACGCAAGCACCAACCAACTGATCCATCAAATTGTCAATTCTCGGAAGAGGATACTTGTGTTTATAGTCACTTTATTTAGTTGGCGATAATCAACATACAACCTCATGCTACCATTTTTCTTCTTAACTAGCAACATCGGCACTCCCCTCGACGAAGCACTCGGTTGAACAAACTTTTCTCAAGCAACTCTTCCAACTGTTTCTTCAACTCACTCAGTTATAAAGCATACATTTGGTAAGGATCCATCGACATATGACTAGTACCAGGTACTAAGTCTATAGCAAACTCCACCTTACGCTCTGGCGACAATTCACTGATATCATCTGGCAATACCTATGGAAAATTACACACAAGTGGCAGCTCCGAAATTTCAGCTTTACTGTCGATTTTCAAAGAAGAAAACATTGCAAACACCTGATCATCATCCTTCAAGAATTCTTCTACTTTCTTAACAGATATAAACATCATCTCTCCATTTTCTCCAATCTCAGGGAACATCACAGTCTTGCCAGAGCGGTTGATATGAACATGGTTGAACTCCAATCAGTTTATTCCAAGGATGACATCAAGTTGATTCAACGGTAGATAGACTAGGTCCATCCCAAAACTCTTACCATAAAGAGTCAGTGGACAATTCAAACACATCCAGGAAGTAGTCACCTAACCATTAGTTGCGGTATCAATAACCATACTCCTAACCATAGACGACAACTTTAAATCCAACCTCTTAGCACAATCAAGCGAAATAAAAGAATGTAAAAACACATACCTCGAATTAATCTATCAAAACTAGTAGGTTCTGATCCTGACAAATCAAAAACCTTCCCTCTAGACTGGGTATTCTTTGGCTTCTGGCAATTAGTACTAATGTGACCTTGCTCTCCACAGTTGTAGCAAGTTAAGACATTACTCTTACAATCAACAATGAGATGTCATGTCTTTCCATATTTGTAGCATTTCTTCTCATAACTCGTACAGTCGTTTGTATGATGACCCATAACACCACACTTGTAACACTTAATATAAGAAAAGTCTCTCCCCACTTGGCCTTTTCTCACCTGAAGCCTTATGCTTCCCTTTGTCAGCTAGAGCACTATATGGTTTCCCACGGTTCTTATCCTTCCTTTTTTTTCTCTCTGATACTCTTATAGTGAACAGATCAGGCCCTATTATTCTCATCATATATCATGCACTTATTCACCAACACATAAAACCAACGAATATTTTGATACTCAATACCTTGCTTGATCTTGGGTCGTAAGCTGCTTTCGAACTTGATACATTTTAATCCTTCATCTTTCGCGTTATTATAGTGTTAAAAAAATTCACCAGCTCTTCAAACTTAGAAGCATACTCAATAACTGTCGAATTCCCTTGTTTCATCCCCAAGAACTTTATCTCCTTCTTATTGCGCATGTCATGTGGAAGGTACTTCTCTAGAAAGTTAGTTCTGAACACAACTCAAGTAACCTCAGTAAATTCATCTTCCATTCTCTGATGCACATTGTTCCACCAGTCTTCGGCCTCCTCCAATAATATATTGTGCGAAACAACACCTTATGTTCATCCATTCAAGCTATCACTCAAAAAATATTCTCAATCTCTCTGAGCCATGTCTATGCACCTTCTAGATCATATATTCCCTCGAAGGTCGGCGGGTTGTTTCTCTGAAACTTCCCCAATCCATAGAATTATTCGCTGGTCTGATTCTAATGACCCTGCAGAGCCTGAGCCATCTCCTCCTAAGCATCAACAATAGATTTGTCATTTCTTCCTCCATCCATATCTCTGCACACCAGCAAACAACTATTAGAAGAAACATTGCACCGACAGTGTTCATACACTTGTCACTTACCAAAGAACATACAACATTAAAAAATGTGGCCAGATAGACCAACCAGGCTCTAATACCACTATGTAACACCCTAAACCCCTAAAACTTATATAAAAATAATTACTCGATAATTTAAGGTGTCACTTCGACAACCAACCAACAAAACCATCAAAAACATTTAACAACATGCTACGAAAATTAACATAATAACAACTTCAAATTGAAATTCTCAAATAAAGTATTAAACTTTAACATCACAATTCAACACCAACTCAAAACATAAAAAAAACGTTCCATCTCCGATGTTATAGGATCAGAGCACTAAATAACTAAAATACAATAGAACGATAAATAAACAAAGCTAAGCTCCAAGAAGCCATCTTCCACTCACGGAAGCAAAACTCTACTCCTGATTATCTACAAAAGGTCCATGGTGGACAACATAAAGAAAAAGGGTGAAAATAAACTTCGATATAAAACAACGTAAAGAATATAAGGGTAGATAAACACGCAACACATCACACATTCAATATACAAACCACACAATTACAATCTCACGCCTTTTCCATAAGAATATATACATATACATGCAATGTGATTCACGACATCGACACTAGGCAAGTGGTATCAATCAACGATGATTCTTCATACGAACCAGTTTCACCCTTCTGAACCCCAATTCCACCCTTCTAAACTCAGAACAAGTTACTTATTCACCCTTCTAGACTCGTAACTCGCATATTTTACAACAACGACACAAATGATATATGGCATGCAATTTATGCAACAATAACAACCAAATTTTTATGACCCCCCTTCGAACCATAAACAACATGAAACATAGAAACAATGTAGTCTCCCCTTCAAAACTACCACCATAATAAACAAAGATTATGTACTCTCCACATAGTTAATCATCAATCATCATAGCAATTCATCTTGAATCTATCACACATTCACAACATTGCAGGGGATACTAAACATTATTGGGAAGAACACTATGTGTTAGCTTTCCAACACTTTGAAACACGGCTCGAACAGAGTCACGAAAATCAATTTACGCTCGAAACGACTCACTTAGTACAAAATCTAGGGAGCTGCTACAGCCACCCCTATAAGTTGTTACGGCCACCCGTAGCACCTGTTACGGCCCGTAGCACTCCCCATACACTCCCTCCTTTTGGGCACACCTCTATTATAAAAACCAGAGGGTTGTTACGGCTACCCGTAGCAGTTACTACGACCTGTAGAAGTTGCTATGGCCTGTAGCAGTGCCCAGTAAGCCCAAAATATGTTTCGCGGTTTTATGCGACCGCTCTTATTTTCGAACCCTGCATTAAACCTCAAACCTTGATTTTTTTTTCTTCTAATCGTCCCCAAACATACCATACATCATTATACATTAAAACACCTGGAATTTATCATTTCTCAACATCCAAGTCAGTATTATATCATCAATTGACCATATCCATCATACCTTAACCCTAAACATGAACAACAATCCAATAAGTTTGTACTTACAACGACATTCGCCCATCAACATTAAAATTATCATACAATTTTTCACAGCATATGGATTAAGTTTCACATATTTCTTCCTCAAACACATCAAGCATTCAACAATGGTGAAACATATAAGAAAACCTAGAGGAGGGTGGGGATTCATCCCTACCCTTCGTAAACTACACCAATATACGAAGTAGCCCCCTACCTGAATTTACAGCAACATCTTTTCAATAATGGTGGTTTCCTTCTTCCTACTCAAAGTCGTAGCCTCTCTCAAGCCTTTGTCTCTTTTTTTCACGATCAGTGAAAACTCAACTTCTCACACTTCTCCCTTTTTAATAGAAAACCTATTTCCATCATTTAGGTTGTTCATATCCTATCCTCACTTATCTCGCCAATCCCCATTTTACCCTTAATACCTTGTTTTTCTATTTATTTTATAATTAAATCTAATTTTCACTAAAATAATATTAATCAATTATTATTTCTAGTTTTCCTTATTTTTCTAATACTTATACTATTTCAATTATTCTCCTCATTATAAAATTTATTAAAATTCTAATTAATTCTACCACTCTTACCAACCCAACCACATGCCACATACTACACACATATTCACAAAAAATCAACCAGAAGCATATAATTCACCTAAAATTTAAATAAACCATAACTAAATTCAATTAAATAAATTATTTGAACTCATGGTGTTCAATGAGCCTCATATATATCTATGTTGGAGTTGATACCTCACTTATTTTCTTAAATTAATTATAAATGTCAATAAAATATTCAAGTTGTGATCTTTAGGGATGTCAACAAATTGAAACCGGGGTTGACCAAAAATAGACGGGAAATGGGCAATTAAAAAGGTTTCAACAAATATTTATTTTATACCTCTTTAACCAAATGTTTCATATTGCTAAGTAGGCGTATCTATTTCGACAGGAAACGTCACATCATAACCTTACACCATTTTAAAGGGTGTTTCTTTTGTAGAGAAGTGAGGTTTCGTGTGATATGATCATAATACCTCATATAGTTGTTTCAACCATAATCACTTTGCTTCTTCCAATTTCTTCTTAATCCCATAAAGGATGACCTTGTTGGCGGATTCAGATTAACCATTAACTTTTGAGTGTTCGACCAAGAAAATTTTGGTATGGATTCCTAAGTGTTGGAAAAATTCCTTCACTGTCGACTTGTGGAACTAAGTTTTATTGTCTGAGACAATGAATTTTGGTAGTCCAAATCTACGGATGATTCACTTCTAATAAAAACACCTTACTCTCTCTACAATGACCTTTAACACCGCCTCCGCTTCTCTCTACTTAGTAAAGTAATCCAACCTACAAGTAAGAATTTTGGTTGCTTGGGGCCAAGAGGAACTGTCCCAGAATGTCAACTCCTCAAATGTTGAATGGCCATGGAGAGGTCACTGGATGTAGGACCTTGACTGGGGTGTGACATAGGTCTGAAAATTGTTGACACTTATTGCATATTTTTTTACGAAGTCTATATTAACCCTTTGAAAAGTTATTCAATAGTACTCGATCCTCAGTAGTTCATTCAAAAATGTTCTTCCTCCTATAGGGATTCCAGAAACACCTATGCATACCTCCATTAGTACCAATATTGTCTCGTTCATGCAAAGACACCTTAACATTGGCGTGGATCTTCCTATTATGTATAATTTTCTTGCAACCAATGTATATTTTGCATATATCTTTTTCAATTTTCTCGCCTTATCCTCATCTAAAGGTAAATTCTTGCTTGTCAGGTTTTGGATTATAGGCGTCACCAACTCTTATTGATGTTGTTTATGTATTATTTTTTTTGGTCTTAGTTTCTTGATGATGACGAGTTTTGATAGGAGATATACCCGGGAGTTATCTTTTCGAAGTGCATATGTTTACCTCAAGAAAGTTAAAATGCCTAGCAAACTCCTAAACCTTTTGCAAACATTTAACCATTAAGGTTCCTATTTTTGGTACTTACCAAGGACTTAACTGGTTACTAATTAAGAGTCGTTTCTTGCTAAAAAATTGGATGTGTCCATCTTCTTTTCTAACGTAATTCTTACTATAAAGGTTTTGTATTCCCCTGATTATTGCTTTTGAATTTAAATACAATAATTATTCAATCAATATCTCTCACGGGCCTTCCAACATTATCCTGAATCTTCTCCTTTTTTAGATTTGATGCTCAACTTATGAATAAGATTTTGTAAGTATAGAGTGCACCTAAGAGGGGGGGGGGGTGAATTAAGCAATTTGATTGATTTTTCGGCCTATTGAAATTATGCTTTTAACTTTCTAGTTTGGTGGTGTTTTAGAAAGCAATAAAATACAAAAATGTAAAGAACACCGGCGATATATCCCGGTTCCCCTTACAATCCGAGCGTACTTCAATCCCCTTACGCAGTAAGAGATTTTAATAAGTGTTAGAATCCTATACAAGCCTATCGTAGCCACCATACACAAGTTACTAACTCAATCAATAAGGACAATCCCTTTATGATCTTTACAAAGTGAAAGAAGAGAGAAATCCTCTCTTTTTCACTCTCTTGCTTCCAACAATCCTGGTGTCATACCCCAATTTTGTCCGGGCATATTTAAATTTTTGTAAAATCGATTTCATTTTTTAATTTGCATCATATGCACAGCATGACATGCATTCCATCATGAATAATAACTAAAATATCAGTCAGAATAAATATATTGAAAATACAGACAAATCGGTTAAATCATTTCTCAAGAACGTGCAAAATCAGCGGATAAAAAGTTTCAAAATTAAAATTACAGACACCAGTATTATTAATCTACAGTTCACGTAGTTTAACCTGGTGTGCTCGTTGTTTATTTTAGTGGCTGTTTCGGTTGCATTTTGACCCGTCTGAGCCTTTTAACCGGTGAAAATTTATTTCAGCATTTGAAGAAACGATGTATTTTTTCAATAAGTATATTTTGTACTGATCATTTTAATGTGTCTGATTTAATATTTCGAACAAATTTTCGTTCGGCTTCTATTTATAATCGGTCCTTTTATTTTGTTTTAGTATTCAAAATTAGAGATTTATCTTATTATTATATTTTTCTAAATTAAATTATTATCTAATAAATATTTTTAAAAAAAATATATAATAAGAATACTTCACGTTTCCTCTCTCCCTCACGTTTCCTCTTAACCACATCCACACTCCACCCCACCTCACCACGTTACCTCTCTCTCTCTGCTGATAAAAAAAGAAGAAACAAAAGAACAGGGCCTCACACGTTATCTCCTCCCATTCTCACTGCAAAAAGTTGATCCTTTCCTCTCCATTTTACTCCATCACCTTCGTCTCTTTTCCATCTAACCTCATTGTGAAGGAAGCATCAAACCCTTTCAACCACCACAATCCGCCTCCATCTCCTCTTCCACACGACACCGCTACTTCTCTCCTTCCAACCCTCACCCACACGACAACCTTCCACACGCCGCCACACAACACCAAATCGGCACCACGAGAACCTCCGGTCATAACTACGTTCGACCGCGACTCACTCACCATCGCATCTTCTTCACTCTCCCACTGTCGTTACCATCGATCCACAACCTTCTCATCACCGGCAAAGCAGGTCCACCTCGATGCAAATCTCGCACAAGCAACCTTCTCATCACCGGCAAAGCAGGTCCACCTCAAACAGTACTGTACTTGGATGAATTGATCTTTTTACGCCATTTTAATCATTGTTTTAATTGTACTATTTTAGAAAGTATTTTAATTTGCACTCTTGATAGATATAAAAATAAACGTGGGAAGTCAATCAATGCCTACTAAATTCTTGCGGACCATTCCGCAACATTATTGAGCATTTTTTTTAGTTAATATCATTAAGAATAAATTGGGATTATCTAACCACTTCTTCCATACACATTAGATTCATGGACATTCTGTGCACTCCTTATACATTGTGAAGAATTTTATTGTAAATAAGTTGGTTGTTGTTTCTTAATTACATTGCGACAAAAATCAATTTCTTTATTCAATGGATTCGACTTCTACATGTCGGTATGCCACCCAAAGATATAATACATCAATTGTACATTTTCACCGTGTTAAGACCTCGCGTATGATATCGACCATATTGTCATTTCGGTCTAACTGGATTCTTAAGCACATTTTGTAACCGATTCTATTCAATTTTGCAAACCAACATCATCACATGCTTCCATTCTTTTGATTTTAATAAACTAACCAATGTAAATTTTGTTTAATCAATTAAATAATTTTAATTAATTTTAATTAACATGATTATTTGGGCTCAAACAAATAATTTTGATAATTAATTTTAATTAAGTTAATTAAACGATTCAATCAAACCTTAATTAATTTGTTAGGTTAATTAAAAATGCATTGGTTTATTTCACTCCAACTCACCATCAATTCAAAATTGATTTCAAAAATACAAACCACACAATTCTTGATTTAAAGTCGAGCCTAGTTTCAAAACACATTTGTAAGTTGATCGCTTTTATGCATCGCCATCAACCTCACATAGCTTACTCTTGGGCTTTCTTACAATGAGACCTATTCGATTTTAATCGAGTAGATGATTGATTCACTAAATAAAATCCATTTCATTCATAAACACAAAATTAAAACCTCGATCCAATATCGAGTACTTTCATTCAAATCAAATTAACGTATCCAATCACAATCAAATACCATTTCATTTGGAAATGAAAAAGGGGGATGGTTTTGAGTTTTCAACTCCTCTCCTCGATTATTTGAATACGAGTTCTTTTACTCGGTTAGTCGAATAGTCGTCATTTCTATCCACCTAAACATAAACAAATTGAATCATTTTTATAATAAGAAACGAAAAGGGAGATGACTTTGAGTTTTCCATTTTTCTCCTAGATTATTTGAATACAAGTTCTCTTACTTGATTAGTCGAATAATTGTCGTTTCTCTACAAACTTCCAAACCCCGATTAAATCAAACTATTTTCATAATAACGAAATGAAAAAGGGGATGACTTTGAGTTTTCAACTTCTCTCCCCAATTGTTTGAATACGAGTTCTCTTACTCGGTCAGTCGAACAATTGTCATTTTTCCGCAAACATACAACTTAATCAAATCATTTTCTTAACAAACTATACGAAAAAGGAGATGGTTTTGAGCTTTCAACTCCTCTTCTCAAATGCTTGGATATGAGTTGTCTTACTCAGTCATTCAAGTACTTGTCGTTCATTCTAAAATACATCGACCATACATAAACCTATTTTCATAAATACTCAGATGAAACAGAAAACGGTCTAGAGTCTTCTATTCCTTTTCTCGATTATTATGATACGAGTTGTCTTACTCGATTATCCGAGTATTCGTCATCCATTCAAAACACCTTAATTATTATCAAATCCTTTTTATAATTAAGGATGAAAAAGAGGGTGGTCTAGAGTCTTCTATTCCCTTTCCCGACTGTTAGGATACGAGTTGTCTTACTCAATTACCGAGTAATCATCATCCAACCAAAAATATCTCAACACATCAAACCTATCTTTTCTCGCCCTCATGCGATCATAACCAATCAAACAAAACACCCAACATATTGAGTCAACTTGTCACCCCCGTGTGACCAAAACTCTTTTCAGAAAGAACACTGTTAATCCTTTCTAATGCGCACAACAAACCAATGCTTAAGCCTACGCCGAGAGTAGACAAGCCAGCGTTTAGCCATTAGAACGCGATTTAAAACAATTGTTCACTAGAAAACACCAATCAACCGTAGTCCCCGAACTACGAATGCTCTGACTTCCTTATTGCACCATAAGGATACGTAGGTAGGAGATTTTTGTATCTTCGCGAGCACACTAATGAAAAACCTCCCCTTTCTGATTCTGAAGTTCTCATCCATTTCTATTTTCAATATTTTATAACCCAAAGATAACAAACAAACATAAATTAACACACAAAGTGCAAATTAGAACTAAAAGGTTCCCGTTGAGTACAACGGACGTAAGGGGTGCTAATACCTTCCCCTTACGTAATCCACTCCCGAACCCGAATCTGGTTGCGACGACCATTATTCCATTTCCTAAAGGTTTTATCGATATTTTCCTATCCTTTCATTGGGATAAATAAAGTTCGGTGGCGACTCTGTTCGAACATAATTTTTTCCGCGACCATCGCGAGGAATCGTATTTTTCGAGATGCGACACCTGGACAACAGAGTATTCACACGTTTCTGAATTTTTATACAATAAGATAAAGTTGGATGATATGTATCAATTGCTAGAATTGATCTTCTATTTCAAGCAAGCAATTCACAAGATGTTATACAAGTTTTCATAAATAATGTTGGAACTTAAATGATGTAATGAAGTTTAATGTTATAAGTTTCACAAAATTTTGTATCACAAGACACTTGTTTGAAAGTTTTAGAGAGTAAAGAGTTTGAATTGCAATGAAAGAGGTAAGGATACAAAATCCGATAAGTAGGGCATTTATACTACTATAATAACTATCTGAAACTGCATGTAATCATATAAAGATGACATTCTAAAGGGTTGTAAAAATAAGTTCATTAGAGTCATATTTTGAGTGAAAAAATGTCACGACTTCAGTGGTAATCGATTAACACAATAGGCGTAACCGGTTTCCAGAAATGGTGTAACCACTTACACTTGACATTGTAAACCAAAATATTCAAAAATGCATTCATGTAACCGGTTACCAAAAATGGTGTAACCGGTTACACCTAGCTTGTTTTTGAAAACTACTTAAAAATCAGTTCCAAACATGTGCCATATGAAGTAAAAATGAATGTATGCAATATGTGAAACTTGTACCTCATAATGGATTACCACTGAAGTCGTGACATTTTTTTAACTTGTGCACTATTGTATAACATAATGGATTTGTAACTTGTACCTCAAAAAGATGCGATCAAACATTAAGTTTCAAAGCTAGTCTTCATAATGTTGAATGTGATAGAACACTTGATGCTTTAGCTTTGACCTCGATGATTTTTCCATTCTTTGGCTATGGCCAATGTCTTCTAAGTTGTCTTCATCAAAACCAATAGTTGGAGAAGCTTGACTTCACATTCTCTCCTTTTTTATGATGACAAACTGTTGAAACTTCGACAATTTATGATCCCCCTAACAATGTTAATCCCCCCTTAATCAATGCCCCCCTCTCTTGATATTTGAATGAGAGGTTTTGAGAATTTGTTGCTTGCTGCAAATGTTAGAGAAAAGCAAAGACATACACAAACATTTTCTCCCCATTTTTCATTAGCAAAAAGGATGGGAAAAGACTTGACAATTTATGAACATACATGATGCAAAACAAAATGCTTTGACCTAACAATAGCATAACGAGACATGGTGGAAGATAATGATAATAACATAATAAGTCTTACAACATAAAGCATAACAAGACAACATCAACATTGTACGATACAAAAGGAAGTTAAACGGAAACGACATAACATAGAGATAGTTCTATAACATAAGAAAATACATAAAGAAAAAAAACATAACAATATATAGCAATGTAATGACCTTTAATCAATTTCATCCTCGTCCATCTCTTCTTCCTCATTTTCCTCAACATCTTTCGCTTGATTTTAGTTTTTAAGAGAGTCTATCTCAAGTCGGAGTTCACGGATGCCGGTTGACACAAAAGTTTCTAAAGAACACATTTTGTTGTAGATAGCCTTATTTGTGTAAGTCGCCTTTGGGTTCGGGTGGAGCAACATCTCTATGATTGAAAATTCCATCATTGTCTTTGTAAATTCCCATATTTTTCCCGGCTGCCCCAACATGGATTTCAAACTCTTTTGAACTCGTCTTATTCTTAGATTCACCTCTTAAGTCTATATCATAATACTCCATAATCCATGTTACCAATCTAGCATAAGGGAGTCCACCACTAAGACCTCTTTGATGTTACATATGGTTCATGATGACATATGCCCAGTTCACCTTCAAACTATTTTTTACTGCATAAACGATTTGCATCTCGATATCATTAATTTGTGAGTGGTTGGAGTGCTTGGGCATGAGGATATAATATATGAAGTAATGAAGCATCCTATCAATAACAGACAGGTTTTTGGCGGATAAAATCAGTCGGTTTAAGGCAATGTTATGAGCTCTCTTGTTGTTAATCTCATGCTCAGTTAACCTACTAATACTAAAATAATGGTTAATCTTGTTATAACAAGGCCAATCAATATTGTACCCGTGACAAATCCTTTCATCTTCAGATGGAACATCTAATAATTTTCCAAATTCCTCCATAGTTAAAACAATCTATTTTCCTTTAACACGAGAAGAAAAAATACAACCCTTACCAATATATAGATTTTCATAAAAAGATCTAACTAAATCAGGGTATATTGGTCCTGAGTCAGCAATCAAAGTATCGAACCCTTGAAAATGAAATAAAGTTGGAAAATCAAAGCTTAAGGATGGAAAAGTTGACATATTACCATACTTTTGAGGAGTGGGAGGGCGATTTCTAAAATTGAGCAACAACTTCTTCTCTCTTGGAGTGTCAACCAATCTTCCAAGGTTAAGTGGATCTGGAGCTGGAGAACCTTCATCAGATTTTCCCTTGCCTTTGTCTTTTCTGGATGGAGCCAATGATGGACCTTGAGAGGGAAGATGAAAAGTTAGGGTTTGCTGACTTGAGAAAGTGATTTTCAGATTCTAGCTTTTTGAGAGGATATGAGTTTGTTTTGAGAAGTGAAAATGATGTATGAAAGGTTTTGATGAATGGAGATTTCATGGATTTTGTTGGTAGTTGTTGAGTTATGAGTGGGTAATAAAGGATAGTGCTTATGGATTTTGTTACCAAGATAAAGTGGATGTAAGATTGAAATGAATTTTGACCAAAATCATAAAGGCCATTAAAATCTCTTTAGAAAAGTGATTTTAGGATAGTGTAACCGGTTACAGGGTTCGTTTTAACCGCTTACCACAACGTGCAAACTGAAAAAAATTAACTAGAAAACATAATTTTTGAATTGGTAACCGGTTACACCAAAATAGGTAACCGGTTACATGCAGAAAAACTTTGAAAAATGTCAAAAATAATGAATGAATCATGTAACACAAACATATTTTATCATAAGACTAACACTCATAAAGGTGGACACAATAGTTCTAACACATTAATATCATATAAAAACAACAAACAAACATAGTTCATGGTATTTAAAATGAAAATTCATCATATTAACAAGAGTAATTCACAAATGGAATTGTGAATTGACATAAAATTTAATGAGATAGCATGTACCTTGATGTTTTTAAGGATGATTGAACAATGTCTTTGTATAGAATTACACATCATGCTAATCTAATATGCCAAGTTCTCTTAGAATCTTGTAGAATGATTCCTTTGCAAGCGGTTTTGTGAAAATATCCGCAAGTCGGTTATGCGTATCCACAAATGTAACTTCAACATCACCTTTAAGCACATGATCTCGAAGTGCATGACTGGATTATTGGTTATGTTTATGGCACTTATATTATCACAGTTTAATGGAATGCGTCCAAGATTCATGTTGTAGTCGCAAAGTTGTTGTTTCAACCAAAGTATTTAAGTGCAAGAACTTCTTGCAGCAATGTACTATGCTTCAGAAGTACTAAGAGCCACACATTTTTGCTTTTTGCATGACCACGATACGAGTGTGTTTCCTATAATATGACATGTGCCACTTGTGCTTTTCCGGTCTATTTTACAACCTGCATAATCTGAGTCAGAATAACCAATTCAGTCACATACACTACCTTTAGGATACCATAAGTCGACGTTTTTTATTCCTTTTAGATACTTCATGATTCTCATCACGGAGGCAAGATGTGATTCCTTCAGATTGGCTTGAAACCATGCACAAAGACAGACACTAAATAGTACGTCAGGACGACTTACCGTAAAATATAGTAATGAACCAATCATACCTCGATATTTTGTGATATCAATTGAAACACTGGATTTATATTGATCTACATAAGTACTGAATCCCATTGGAGCAGCCATTTCTTTACAATTGTCCATGTCAAATCTTTTTAACAACTCTTTGCAATACTTGGATTGGTTGATGAATATTCCATTCTTTAGTTGCTTAATTTAAAGTCTAAGAAAATAGTTCATCTTACCCATCATAGAAATTTCAAACTCTCCTTGCATCATCAATGAAAATTCCTCACAAAGTTCTTTGTTTGTTGAACCGAATATGATGTCGTCGACATAGACTTGAACCAATAAAGTATCTTTTTTAATTTTCTTAATAAACAGATTATTATCAATTTTACCCTTTTCAAATCCTTTTTCACATAGAAAGTTGCTAAGTCTATCATACCATGCTCTTGGTGCTTGTTTCAAGCCATAAAAAGCCTTTTTTAACTTGAAGGCATGTGAAGGATTCTTGAAGTCTTCAAAATCAGGAGGTTGTTTGACATAGACTTCCTCATTGATGTATCCATTCAAGAAGGCGCTCTTGACGTCCATTTGGAATAACTGAAAATCTAATGAACAAGCATAAGCAATTAATAAACGAATAACGTCTAACCTTGCAACCGGAGTGAATATTTCTTCAAAGTCGATTCCTTCTTCTTGATTGTAACCTTGAGCCACCAACCTTTCTTTGTTTCGAACAATTATAACATTCTCGTCAAGTTTGTTATTAAACACCCATTTGGTACCTATGATGTCTTTACCATTCGGCCTAGGAACAAGTTCCCAAACTTGATTTCTTTCGAATTGATTTAATTCTTCTTGCATGGCAAGTATCCATTGGTCACCTTTTGAGTCTTCATCAATTTTGGAAGGTCCTATTTGAGAAACAAATTCCATATTCAAGCAAGATTTAGTCTTGTTGCTACACCTTGACTTATATCACCAATAACTTTGTCAATTGGGTGATCACGACGGGTTCTCCATTATTTAGGTAGATCACTATGATTTGTCTCTTGTTGAATTGGTTTCTCTTTATGTTCCGATTGATCATCATTGTTGACTTTGGAAGCATCTTCCGTAGGAATTTTTAAATATCATCATCATCATCACAAACAACTATATCCTCCTTATAGGGGTTTGATTCATCAAAAGAAACATGCATCGATTCTTCTATTGTTAAATTTATTTTATTATAAATTCTATAAGCTTTACTAGTAAGAGAGTAACCAAAAAAATACCCTCGGCGGATTTCTTGTCAAACTTACTGAAATTGTCTTTGTCATTGTTTAGGACAAAGCACTTGCATCCAAAAATGTGAAAGTGAACAATGTTTGTCTTTCTTCCTTTGAAGAGTTCATATGGAGTCTTTTTCAATATTGGTCTTATAATTACCTGATTACTTACATAGCATGTCGTGCTTACTGCATTTGCCCAAAAATATTTTGGTAGATTTGAATCATTAATCATAGTTCTTGTAAGTTCTACTAGATACCTATTCTTTCTTTCTACCACTCAATTTTGTTGTCGAGTCCTTGGTGCTAAAAAATTGTGGAAGATATCATGTTCTTCACAAAACTCTTCAAATGGTTCATTTTGGAACTCTTCGCCATGACCGCTTCTTATGGAGGCAATTTTTAGTAATTTTTCATTTTGAACTTGCTTTGCATATCTCTTGAATGCCTTGAACGCATCACTTTTCTGCACTAAAAGGAATGTCCAAGAAAAAAAAACATCAACAATACCTAAAGCATATACATTACCTCTGAAGTTTCTCATTCTTGATGGACCAAACAAATCCATATGCAACAATTGTAGTGGTCTTGAAGTAGACACCACATTCTTAGGTTTGAAATTTGATTTGGTTTGTTTTCCCTTTTGACAAACATCACATAATTTATCTTTGACAAACTTTATCTTAGGTAAACCAATTACAAGATCATGATTGACTAGTTTATTTAAATGTTTCATATGAATATGAGCAACTCCTTTATGCCAAAGCCATGAGTCATTATTGTTTACCATGATACATTTTACTTTCAAATATAAATCATCTAAATAAATCATGAAAATATTATTAAATATTTTACCTTTGAGTTTTACCTCATGAGTGGCTTCATCTTCAATCAAGCATTCATCCCTGATGAACTTGATCTTGAAACCTTTGTCACAAAATTGGCATATACTTAGAAGATTGTGCTTTAGTCCTTCAACATAAAGAACATATTCAATGGATGTGAAAAGTGGTGCTCCAACTTTGCTTATGCCAATAATTTTTCCTTTGTTGTTGTCTCCATAAGTGACATATCCATTGACTTTAAGCACTAGATTTAAAAATTTGTTGATATCTCCTGTCATATACTAAGAGAAACCAATATCGAGATACCGTAGATTTGTAGTGGTTTTCAAGCATATCTACAAAACAAATTAGGTTTTGTTAGGTACCCAAATTGCCTTGGGTCCTTCATATTTAGTTCCTTTCTTGACCCACACATAATGCCCACTTGTAACATTAAAGTTCCTTACATAGAAAGCATTAGGTGTATGACCAACTATACCATAATAAAAACAAGTCGGAACAAAGTAACATAAGATTTCCTCTTAACAAAACTTTTCTTTTTAAGATAATGATGAACAATTTTTGCTTTGTTCACTTTCTCTTTAGTGGATTGGTCACTAGCCTTAACAAAGATAGATTTTCTAGAACTTGGTTTACCAAATTTAGAATGACCAAGTCCACTTTTATCATTAGAATACCTTTGTTGACTAAGGACTCCCTCCAATCCAATTTGTCTTTTTCCATATCTTTAAAGAACTCTTTTCAATTGGAATATTTTGAAAGAAAGTGACTCACAGTCTTTGCATACAAAATTATATTTTTGTTCATTAGAATGGTGTGATGCCATCAAATCAAGATTTTCACATTCTTCACTTTTTGGGTCGGATGATGAACTTATTTCGTTCTCTTCCCATGAAATGTAGGCTCTTTTGGATTTTGTCTTTTTTCTACTTTTGAAGTCGTTCTTCTTGGTGAGTTTTGGACAATTTGTCTTTATGTGTCCTTGCTTCCCACATTCATAGAAAATGACAATTGGTGTTGAAGTGGAAACATCTTTTTTCTTGAAAAATTTCTTTCTTTTTGCATAATTCAAAGATTTTTGATTATTGCCAAATAACTTACCAAGTATTTTCACAAGGAGCATGAAGTTTTCAGCTTCTTCCATAGAATCTTCTTCTTGTTCTTCTCTTGTGTCAACTTTCAAAGCAATGCCTTTGGATTTCTTGTCTTGATTCTCATGCTTTTCAAGTCTTTCAAATTCGAGTTCATGCTCTTGAAGTTTTTCGAATGAGGATGCGGACGTCATGGTAGAAAGACTTTTCTTTTTCGATATTACTGTCACCTTTGGTTGTCATTCTCTGGTTAAAGACCTAAGCATTTTAAGATTAAGATCATCGTTAGTAAAAGTCTTACCGGGAGCAATCAAATGATTTGTCAAGTGTACAAATCTCTTTTGCAACGCAACGATTGGTTCTCCGGACTGCACTCTAAACATCTCGTACTTTTGACTTAAAGTATTCAATATAGATCTCTTCACTTCATCAGTTCCTTCATGAGTTTCTACCAATGTATCACATATTTGCTTTGTTGTTGTACATTGAGATACAGAAAGAATTCATTCATGCTAAGTGCATTTTAAAGTATGTTGATTGCTTTCTTATTGTAAAGGACTTTTTCTTATCATCTTCATCCCACGAACTCTTAATCTTTGGTGTCCCAACCCCATTGACAACACTTGTAGGAACAAATATACTATTCTCCACAACATCCCATATTTCTTCTCCATGCGCTTCTAAATGAGACTTCATGTAAATTTTCCAAAATTCAAAGTATTCACCATAAAATAGTAGAGGTTTATTGTTGCTGACACCATCTTTGAAAACAGGATTTGCACTTAAGGAAGTCATTCTGGATCTTTAGGAACAGGTTATCTTCAACTTGCTCTGATGCCAATTGTACGTACAGAGTGCACCTAAGAGGAGGGTGAATTAGGTACTTTGATCTATTTTCGGTTCATTAAAATTATGCTTTTAACTTTCTAGTTTAGTGTTGTTTTAGAAAGCAGTAAAATACGGAAATGTAAAGAACACCGGGCACATATCCTGATTCCCCTCATAATCTGAGAGTACTCTAGTACCCTTACACAGTAAGAGATTTCAGTAAGTATTAGAACCTTGTACAAGCATATCCTAGCCACTATACATAAGTTGCAAAGTGAAAGAATAGAATAATCATCTCTTTTTCACTCTCTTGCTTCCAACAATCCTGGACAACAAGGTATTCACACTATTCTGAATTTTTATACAAGAAGTTGAAGTTGGATGATATGTATCAATTGCTAGAATTGATCTTCTCTTTCAAGTAAGCAATTCACAATATGTTATACAAGTGTTCATAATTAATGTTTAAACTTAAATGATGCAATGAAGTATAATGTTGTAAGTTTCACAAAAGTTTATATCACAAGACAATTCTTTGAAGGTTTGAGAGAGTAAAGAGTTTGAATTGCAATGAAAGAGGTAAGGAAACAAAATCAGATAAGTAGAGTATATATACTACTATAATAACTTTCTAAAAGGGCATGTAATCATGAAAATATGCCATGCTAAAGGGATGTAAAAATAAGTTCGTTAGAATCAGATTTTGAGCGGAAAAATGTCACTGCTTCAGTGGTAACCGGTTAAAACAATAAGCGTAAGCGGGTGCACCTAAAGCACTATACTTTAAAATTGAAAATTTTGTATATGTAACCGGTTACCAGAAATGGTGTAACCGCTTCCACCTGACATTGCAAACCAAAATATTCAAAAATATGTTCATGTAACCGGTTACCAGAAATGGTGTAACCGGTTATACCTGACTTTTTTTTAAAAAATGCTTAAAAAATCAGTTCCAAAATGTGCCATATGAATTAAAAATGAATTTATGCAATATGTGAAATAATCAACATAATTTTTTGAGCACTATAGTATAACATAATGGATTTGTAACTTGTACCTCAAAAAGATGTGATCAAACATTAAGTTCCAAAGTTGATCTTCATAATGTTGAATGTGATAGAACACTTGATGCTTTAGCTTTGACCATGAGGATTTTTCCATTATTTGACTATGAGCAATGTCTTCTAAGTTTTTTACATCAAAACTAATAGTTGGAGAAACTTGACTTCACAGATTCCCACATGAGGAATTTCTACACCAACAAGTGACTTGAATTCTAACAAAAGGTCAGAAAGACCTCCGATTTAATGCTCCCACACATAACAAAGTTGATGTCATACTATAGAAGATCTACCGAACAAGATACCATTTTCTCTGCTAGTTCGGGATTCTTTAGTACCTAGAAAACAAGGTAGTTTGTCTTAATTACTATACATTGGGCTTGAAAATACAACCTCAACTTCCTCGCTAACGTCAGTCTTTATGTATTTTAATACCTCAACTTGGTTCCCTTAAATACCTTCCTTATAAAAAATACTTGTCTTTCTAGGTCATCCAAATACTGGACCATCACAAAACTCTGGTGTTGTCTGATACTGAGAGGTATAAATACAATGACACGCCTTCTCTCGGGCGAGTTAGGGTTAGGGATGTCGCCGAAAAGGTTTTCAACTTTACAAAATATTCCTTTTATTTCTCTATCCAATCTTAAAATTCTTCCTCTTCTTCAATGCGACAAAGAAATTTAAAGCTTTGTCGCATGCGCATGATATGAAGGAAGATATGACGGTTATCCACCCGATCAACTATTGAACTTTTTTTACTATCATTGAGTTTTTCATGTTGATTATAGCTCAATACTTGTCTCGGTTGGCTTAAATTTCTATTGTGGTCAACATGAAACTAAAGAACTTTCCTGCTTGGACCTTGAATGAGCACTTAGTAAGATTCAATCACATGCTATATATCCTAACAAATCTTAGGATTTCTTCTAAGTCATCACAATGGTTCTTTTGTCAGGTGTCTTCACCTTCATATCATCTATGTACACCTCCAAATTGTTTCCTGTTTTTTTAGAGAATACCACGTCCATAAACATCTGGTACGTAGCCCAACATTCTAGAGGTTGAAGGACATCATTTTGTAGTAATAATTATAAGTATTGGTCATGAATGCAATTTTGTGTGTGTATAGAAGGTTAATCTTTATTTGGATGTACCGTGATTACATGTAGAAGAAACTAGGAATTTTGTAGCCTAAAGCTCGATCAATTTATTTATCTATGTTGGGCAGAGGGTATCGATCTTTCGAGAATGCTGGGGTGAGTTTAGTGAATCTACGCACATCTTCCCCTTTCCTGAGGACTTTTTACCATCACGATGTTGATAAACCATTTAGGATACTTAATATCTCTAATAAACCATGATATTAAGTATATTATGTATGAAAAGCTTGATGAAAATGTTTAGGGAAGGCAGTGACTTATGATGTATGCATTGACTTCTAGGATATCAGAGGGACTCTATGCGAATAAATCCACATTCATATGGAGCAAGCTAGTTAATTCTTCCTCTTGCTCTTTCGTCTAGGAGTTTCCTAGCTTTGTAGTTTGGAAAATTTGGGGGTACAAATTGGACTTCTTTAAGATCCATATTTCCTTAGGGTCTAACTCCACAAATTTAACATAATGGGCGCCTGAATGGAAGGTTGCTAGTCACTACCACCCTTTTTTCTAAGGCTATCTTGATATCTTTTCCTGGATACCTCTTGATCTCTTTTCATGACCTCTACGTATATATTATCTAGAAGATATTTCATGGTGATGTAGAGCATGGATATTTCCCCTTAGAGGACATTGAATACATGTTGTCAAATAATTATGTTGTTTGACAAAATGGCATTTACCACAATATAGTTCAACAAGTGACTCCAAATACAAGAGGGGGTGAATTGTAATATTTGGATTTCAAAAAGATTTTTTAAAATGATTGATTTTAAGATGAAGATAAAAGCAGCGGAAAAGATAAATGATAGAAAAATAAAGAGATATAATAAGATATATTACGCCAAAGATTATCTCGGGTTTTCCTTAAACCACACGGCCTACTCCAGTCCTCAAGAGTTTCCTCTTGAGATTTCCACTATCTACAATTTGAGCTTTTACTCATGTTCAACCCAACAACCTTACACCAAACTTTTTACAAGTTTAGCTTACAACCATTAAATTTGTTACAACAACACAAGACAACTAAAATCTTGATTCCACAAGTTCAACACATTAACAGAGAAACACAACTCTTAGATGAAGCTTTTCACTCTATCAACACTTAGGAAATTTCTAGTCAATAAAACTAATAACATAATGAGAATGAGTGAGATAGAAAAGTATGTATCTCAGAAAAAACGTGATTTAAAAGTGAGGAAATCACACCTTTATATAAGAAAAAATGTAGCTCAAAAAGAAACAATTTGTGGGCTTGGACGTTTTCTAATTGTTTTGACACGAAAACCTAATCAATTAGTCTAACTAGAAAAGGAAATCATAATTTACTACATAACTTAATTGATTAAAAGGATTTTTAATTGAGTATGAGGTGAATCTCGCGCGATAATCGATTAGACAATGAGTTTCGGTTTCCTAATCTATTAGAAGTGCTTCTTAATAGTTTAAGTGCTTGCTAGATTGGTTTAAAGAAGTTTTGAGAAAAAGATGAAGAGTTTAAACAGTAAGTGTGAGTGTGTGTGTGTGTGTGTGTGTACGCACGTGCGTGCATGCATGCATGCAGGCGTGCATGCGGGAGTGTGTATGTGCGTGCGAGCGTGCATGCAAGTGTGTGTGTGTGTGTGTGTGTGTGCATGTGTGAGTATGCGCACACGTGTGTGTTTGTGTGTGTGCGTGTGTATGTGTGTGTATGCGCGTGCATGTGTGTTCAACTAATCAAATACAAGATAAAAACACTAACTACGTGATAATGTGAGCTTTTACATTTTTAGTTCCTCTTGATTGATTGATTTAATTCTTATTAACTCTTCAAAGAGGAACTTGAATACTTTTTTTTAGCTTGCTTTTTAACTGATGATATTTGACTTATCTTTTCTTTATTCAGTTGCATCATCAAAAAATTTATAGCACTTTAACCTGCACAACACATAGAATTACAAAGATATATGACTTTCATGGTTTTCACGTTATCTCACACTCTAAAAGTTATCCCAATGGAGATATATCCATGTACTTATACTTGCTTGTTTAAGAAACCTACTAGGGAGCCTTTAAAGGAACTTAGGTGTTTAGGATCCAATTCTAACCATTTAAAGGCATTCCAATAAAGTATGTCAGTAGAACTCACAAGATCTATAAGGACTCTCTTTATGTTCTAGTTGAACATTTCCACATTTATGGCATGGGGTAGGATTGTGATAATGTCTTTGTGCAAGAAACTAACCTTGGGAGCAGAAGATGATAGAGTTGTTAAATGCGAGCCAATGACATGCATTACTTTGCGAGCATATCTTTTGCGTGATGAGCATAACTTACCCCATTTTGGGAATCCTCGTGTTATTGTGTTGAATGTGTGACGAATAGTCTCTCTCTCTCTCTCTCTCTCTCTCTCTCTCTCTCTCTCTCTCTCTCTCTCTCTCTCTCTCTCTCTCTCTCTCTCTCTTGTTTGGTTCTTTATCTCTTCTATGGGGGTAGGGTTGACAATGAATCGAACCAACTCGAACTTAGTTTGAAACTCGATTTGACAATTAAATCGTTGAACTATGTTCATGAATCAAATGAGTTAAATACGAGCAAAAAAAATTAAGTTCGTTAACTGAATGAGCTGAACTTGAACTATGTATAGTTCAAATAGTTAGTTTCATGATTCAACTCAATTATATATATATATATATATATATATATATATATATATATATATATATATATATATATATATATATATATATATATATATATATATATATATATATATATATATATATATATATATATATATATATATATATATATATATATATATATTAGATTTAAAGACTACTACAAATCTTAGCCCTCTATTATTTATATTCTCAAGTGACCAAAATATGTCTAAAAACAATTATATAAATAAAATCAACATCATATAAAGAAAGAGTGTGTATGCACTGATTAAAGATTAAATTTCTATATTTTATAAATAGTTAGAGCAGAATTTTATATAATGGTTAAAGATTGGATTTTTTCTTTAAAAAAATAACCACCTTTTTTAAATTAATTTCTGAAATAACCAATTTTTCAAAAAAACAATACTGGAATAATCACATTTCCAAACAGATGCGCCAGATCAACTGGTGCATCCATTTAACAGAAAAAGGAGGCGTCACTGGTGCTGACACATGCTTTCAAAGCATTGCATGGAGGCTCTAGCAACCATGGTGCATGTGCATGTGCATTGGTGTATGCGCCAATTCATCTGGCGCATACACCTTAAGATTTTTTTTTTAATTTTTAATGGTTTATTTAACAAATAATTAAATAAAATATTGAAAAAAAATATTTACGTTATAATAAAAGTTACATCGAATTGACCAAAAATTCAATGATCGGCCCGATCGAAATGTCCTGTTGTTCCACATCCAGGTGCGTTAGTCTGTCTTCGAGGTCTCCCACGATTTTCCTGAGGTATTTGGGGTCTTTGTATGCTGACTTGATCCAATGATGGCTGGTATGAAGGTCTGGTAGAAGGTCCAATGGTATTTGATAGATGTGTCATCATTTGTTCCCAATAGTTCGGGGGCTCTGGACAACGGCGCTTCCGTAATGTAGTTCGGTGTCCATGTTGTCGTAGTTGGGTCAATGTGGTTGGGTAAATTATGGACGGTATAGTTGCCCGAATTTGGACATTGAATCCTTTTGGAAACGAAGCAATGGTTCATGGGGTGTACTATACTTAAACAATGATTGGGTGTTATGGTGATGGGTTGTTTGGATGGTCATTGGTGGGGGGCTACGATGAAGTGAATCATCTGAGCTATAGACTGTTGTGGTGGTTGCGTATGGTTGGTGGTGGATAGGGTTTGATTCTTGGTTTTGAGGTTGGATGTATGGCATGAATGGATTGCGAGGTTGGGCGTTTGGCATGAATGGATTGCGAAGTTGGGTGTTTGGTTGTTGGGTGTATGTGATAGGGTGGTGGTGTGAGGTTGGTTGTTGGGTTTGAGTCGTTTGACATTGATGTTGGACGGGGACTTGTTGTTGGGTGTATGATGACGAAGCTAGTTGGTGTGGATCAATCAAATACCTTGGCTCAGACACAAATTGTTGTGTTGTAACCGACCTAAATCATGTCATATATTGTTGAGTTGGTCTAGCACTATGTATGACTGGTTCATTTAAGATGTGTTGTCATCGATTCCTCCAATGACGACACATCTCTTTTGCAAAGTCTCTCCAGTCGGAATAATCCTATTGGGCATGGACTCTTTTTTGATGTCAATCTCCCAAACACGTCGGAGGTTTTGAAATTTTGTTGCTGCATGTCAAACTGCAGTTTTACCCAGTCACTCTGGTGCATCTCCACAGTAGTGAACTGGATAATTGGTGTATTTGATGTCCAAACTGCAGCATCACCATGGTTAACCTGGTGATCAAGACCCATATATGGCCTCTAGATAAATTATACAACAATACGACATGATTAGATGATAAATAATTTGATAAGTATTTTTAAATTAAAATAGAGTTGTGTATGAGTATTACATCGTCTGGTCCAATGTGATCCAATAGATTGCGATAGACTACTATAGCGTGTTTCGGACACCTATTATAGTTCATCCCTCTAACTGACCACCTAGATCATAAACAATTGAAAAATATTATTTACAGTTAATTGTAATATAAAGTCTAATTAATTATACGGTAAAGTTTTAAACTTACTTTGTTACAAATGGGAATATGAATGGCTTCTCGTTTACCGAGACGAGTGACGACATTCTTGACCAACCTCGTGCTTGTAGCAAATACGCGCATGAATAAAAAGTACGAGTATTTTCTTTTGTGGCATTTTTACACATCGCAATATATAAATGGGGCAAATGAACCCCAACTATATGTGTTTACCTTATTAATGTTGCGTAACAACGGTAAATACATAATATTTACCGTATTACCAGTACTTTCTGAAAATAAAAAATTATCAAATAAAATCATAATATATTAGTGAGTGCACTTTATTTTTATTAAAACAGCGTTTAAAAAATTAAAAACTCTTTCTTTATTAAAAAATGTTAATTTAAAATATCAAATATATAAAAATAATTATACTTTAAAAATTGATTTTAAATTCGTGAAATAAATGAGCTGAATCGAACAAATTGAACAGAATTGTTCATGAATTTTAAATGAGTCCTTAAAAAAATGTTTGTGTTAACTCAAGTCGAATTTTAAGTTGAACTGATTCTTATTGAATCAAATCGAAGTAAAGCAAGTTCAACTCAACTCATATCCATCCTTTAAGCGGGGGCTTCAGGCTTGTTGCACCTAGAAGATTGAGCTCTCGTTCCATAACTAACTAACGGGCCATAAACATATATTTTGGGATGGTCTTATTGTATAAAACGCTTTATCTTCTTCTGTTGATGACAATAATCTGTATGGTTGTCTTTCACCTCATAGTATTTTCACCATTTGTTAGGTTGGTTCTCTAAAATTTAATGGCTCTTATTTGATAAACTTCCCTCATTGTACTCAAAGATGCGTAGTTTTCCACATGCCTTCTTGATAGAGGTTTAAAAGTTCCCATGTCAATAACTGGTTAGAGGTAATTGCCCTTACATTGGCTTGAAGAGTCTGAGAGTCTGATCCGCCGCTGCTCATTCCTTCGCGTCTCTAACTCTTTTTTAACATTGCTCTCCTTGCCCTTCACATAACACTTTGCCCTTGCCATTATCTCCTCCAGGTTTTTGGACAAAGGACTTGTTGTAATGTTTGACTTTTAACTCATTCTATAAGGCTTCTACTAACATTTTCTAATTAAAGTTTACCACGTTGATAGAATTTAAAAACTATACTAGAGGAGGAATTTGAAGGGTTTTAGAGAATATAGATAAATTCTTCAAATATAACACATTTTAAAAATAAATAAAAAATGTATAAATCATAATTATTCATTTATAATTTTTTACAAAATCATTCTTTCAAAATTTATTACAAATTTCTTTATTTTTCCTTCCAATCTTCTCTTTGCAACTAAAATTAGTAATCAATTTCGTCCTCACAAACAATTATTTGATTAGAAAATATTAAAATTTTAATTTGACTATGAATCCTTATTTTTATCCCTTTCACGGTTGAATAATACTTATTTTATTGACAAAATATCCTTTAGAATTTTTTTCATTGCTAATAAGACAAAAAGAATATGACCCATTTTAAGAGTTAATGGACCAATCTGACACGAAAAATAATTAAGAAAACAATCTGAACCCAAAGGTATAGTTTATGGACCAAAATGATATTTTGCCTACTTTATTTTAATTTTTCTTAAAAACAACCAAATTTAAACTCATCAAATGAATTAGATTAAATAAATCATTCAAATCATTAACATCAAGCGCCTTTTAAAAAAAAAATCATATAATTTCTGATAATTTTTCTTTTAATAATTCTTTCTCTATCTCTAATCGTTTAACCTTTGATATACTCTCCTAACTAAAATTCACAAGTTTTTTCTCTTCATGGACAAACTATCTAAATATATTTTTCATTATTTTTTCTACTACAAATGTTACCCTAACTCTCTCTCTCTAATGTTTATCATTTTTAAAATAATATGTAATCTTACCACAAGTTTAAAAGAATATACTGTTTAAATTCTCATCCAAATTAAATTAGTCAAAGGATAAAGAAAATATAAATGGGGTTATATGTGCAAATACGGATCTCAGCTATACATTATATTGAGAATCAATCTTGGTGAAAACAAACTCAACAGAGGCTAAATCTATGTCAAAACCATAACTTTGCCCCCCATACTGCACATATAGGTATTCTTTGGGAGATGAGGGAAGAGGAATGATTTCAGATATCTCTGGTAAACCTGGTCTAGGTGGAGGAGCCAAAGCATCTTTCTTTACAGAGTAGTATATATCAGCTAAGAGAAGCCAAACAAGATCTGGATCAATAGATGCAAGTCCATGAAGGGCATTTAGAGAAGCATCGCGAAGTCCAACAACATTGCTGCAAGCTATCCCTACAACTAAGCCGCATAACTTCTTCAAAACAAGTTCTAATGCTGTGGCACTCCTTTTATTATTGCATAAATCTGCAACCATGTTAAGCACAGCAATCTGAACTTTCAGATAAGAAGTCTCGGCCAATGAATCCTCTGAATTAACAGAACTGCTTCTATAAGGGAGTTGTAAAGGGGTTTTCTCATCTTTAAAATTGGACATTTTATGAAATGGGGATGTTGTCAGAAGTTTCCAGAAATGTGTTCCGTCAGTATGGAAGCGGCGTGTGAAGAAATCTCCACCACATATTTGCACTACATTGCTGATCACATTCAAACACCTCCGGACAGCCTGTCAATTCCATTCAGTAAGTATTTTTTAGTCTCTGAGACCATGAAGGAAATTTCACAAAAAATGAACATGAAAGACGGATTGCTCACCACTGGGTTCCTGTTCTGAATACATGTAACAAGGAATGGCCATATTTTATTCATTGCTGGAAGCAGCCTGTTCTCATCAGCCCCTTCTTCAGTAGCCTCCAAAGTATCCTTCAGGTGATACAGTGAAAGTGATTCTAGCGTCTCTTCTATGGCTTCTTTAATATTTCTTTCAATTTTATATGCTGCTTCTACTTTTGCCAATGCCAACAGGCCGCTCTAAACAAGGAAGATCCCAATATCAATGAATAAATAACAAAATAAATCTATTCATAAAAGAAAACAATAACTGACGAGCACTTTCCAAAACACCAGTTGGAAGTATAAAAACATCATATTTACACTAGTTGCTACAATGTTGTAAATGTAAAAACATTTTCATCCAAAGCATACCTCAATTATATCCAGAGAAGCTAAGCATATCTCTTGCTTGAACGATGCTAGAAGAGGGATTGCAGCAGTAATACATGAACCAGCAATAGAACCAACTGTTCGTCTATATCTTCTAGAATCATTTAACTTGAATGAAATTACCTCCCACTGATCTACAAGAAAAAATACTTCATTTAGTATGAATCAAGGAAGCAATGTAAGACAAGGCTCACAAAATCTGGTAGATTCATAAATGTCATATAAGTCCTGTTGTAGTGTTGTATAATAAGCATGGTGAAAGATATTAAATGTCATATAAATGAAGGGTAGTTGACTGTAAAGCTCGCTTAACATTAATGAGCTTCCTCTATGTTAGGATTCTGTTATACTCTGTTACAGTTGTAAGGCTTGTTTAGTAAGCTTGGTTTGTCTTAAAATACATCTATAATCATCTAAAATTTAGAATAAAATTTCAGATTCACATACAAATCAATCACTCTTTCTCTCAAATCACAATAAAACTATTATCAAACTTTTAACTCGGTAGTAGGAAGCATATCATTTTTGCATCATGAGCTGTGTGGTGTACTCGTGCAACTGAAAGGAAACATTTGTTTAACAAGCCACTGTGGAGGAAGGAAGCTAATCACATGCAATTGAAGGCCCCCAGAGGTGAACTAAATACATTAGAGACTGCTAGAATTGAAAGATGAATTTTGGATTCCACCGCAAAATTCATTAACAAATTTCTAATAGAAATACAAAAATCAACCATATAAAAGATGGATTGTGATACTGAACCTTGTGTTGCTTCTTCTGCATTGGAGATTGTAGACCTGACATCTGTGGAAAATGACTCTGCCTGAGGGGGCAACTGACAAGCTTCACGTTTCGATGCCTTCACTATTTCTTCTACTGCCTAAAACCAACCAATTTACAGACAACTGAATGGTTATAGAATCGATATATTTTTCTTCTAATGAAAGGGGAATATAAGCAAAAGAATAGTCATAGATATTTCTAAAGCAAGAAACTGGTAAATATGTAAGTTTTAGAGCTGTGTTAAATTTGGGTTCAACGACAGTATGAAAGAATTTACCATTACCATATCACCAACAAGAATATAGAGAGACAGGACAGGTTGATGTGAGAATATTAAAGTTATTTATCATAGTATAAATGGGTTTGGCTAATTACATGCCTGGCTTAATGTTAGAAAATACTTGTAAAATCCACGACATAACGAAATAAGACACATCTTTAGACTAAAGTAAAAAATTGTGCATACATGCATGATCCTAATGAGAAAGAAAGAAAGAAAGAAGGGGAGAGAGTAGCTGGCTACAAACCTTTAAGAACGGTATAGTTAAATCAGGATGCTGATGTCTACCCAGTATTTCGAGTTCAATTGACACACAGCGCATCTGTTCAATACCACGTCATTAGAACACAATCAAGCCTGAACATTTTAGAAGGTAATTCTTTTATTTGCATATATACGAGGGATTTTGTAAACAAAGGCAGTAGAATTTAGACTAGAGAATAACAAAACAAATACAACTGTAAATACTAAATAGACAACTCTAAATAGCAACTGAGCATTATTAGAATCAATCTTTCTTTGTTCTTTGAAAAGAGAGAAACCCTCAGAAACATGACCCATGCCTCAAAAACTACTAAAGGCCAATAAAAGATCAGGAGCTATGCTTTTTGCCTTAAAGCAGTGTAAAATTAAAATTCTAAAAAAGACACAATCATACCGGTTCCTCCAGTAAGGGCAATATCTTGTGAGCCACTCCAATGTATGAAAGAATAGATGCTAGTACATTTGGTACATGATGATTGATATCCAAATGACGTAATTGTCGACATATTGAATCCACCACATAGTCTGCATTTTCCAAAACTAACTGTCCAACCTAGATAAATGCATACACTGTATAAGTTAATAGTTGTCCCAGAAAAAATTAGGAAATGAATCGTCGTGACTAACAAACTAACCATTTCATAGCCAGATGTGGTGGAAACTATATGCAAGACAGAATCTGCAGCATTTCTAACTTGGTAACTTGAAGAACTGAGATTCTCCAACAAAAAATAAAGAGAGGAATGAAGAAATCCACTTGAAATGAAATTTGTTCCGAGGCAAAGATTAAAGATTCCTACTCCATCAATGATAACCTGTTTAGTTAGAAAGCCAATGTCAATGTTATATGTACTTGCTTTAGAATAAATATGAAAATATAAAAAAGTGTAGATAATAAACAGCAATGTCAGCTTAGCAAACAGTATCTTTCCTCGTGTAGCATTGCAGCATCTTGGAAAAAGTATAGACTAATATCTTCATCTGAAACATTAAGCTGCAAGTCAACAACTCTGCGATCAACAGGAACACTCCACACCTCAGCAGATAAATACTCGTGTAAGATCCCACCAATGCAATCAACTAAATAACTCTTCACAGCTGTATCCTTTGGCATCTTCCAGAAAGATTCATGAACAGCACAATCAAGTTTGTATGACTGAACCAGAACTCCTTTGCTTAAAGGAGACCTATGATATATTCTAGCAAAATCATTAATTGCTTTATCTGATAGGCCAAATATCATCTCATTTATCATACATGCAGCTGTGCTTGCTTGCCGCAATAATTGTCCAGAACCAGTCCTTTCGTACCATGACTGCCAGCTTTCATTGTTGTATTCTTTTAAACGGAGTTCAGTAACCAATTTACGGAAGTTACCAAGAAGGGTCTCCGTCAAATGTGACAAAAGCCCTTCACCACTGTGATCTAGCAATGACAGTCAACAAAAGTGAAGGTTAAAGACAAACACTATGAGAACCATGAGCAAAATAACATTGAATTTGAAATCACCTGCTAATATAGATAAACCAACAAGTCGGAGAATCCTTGCAAGAGGCTGGTATAGTTTAAGACTACCAACATAACCGAACCACGGGGGCATACGAGGAAGTTCATATTTCTTTTGTGCAGTTTTGTCAGGTTCTTGTACATATTTTTTGTCAATAAGGCTACACTTAGAGTTTTCACACACGCCAGAATTTAAAAGAGGCAGACCACGACTGAAGAAATTAGATCCAGATTTCAACTCAGCAACGGAGGGAAGGTATCCTACTGTTGATGATTGACTTGCTAAAGTGATTTTCCCAAGTGAACCAGAGAACACTGAATTATGGCTTAGGCAAGCAGCAAACACATCTAGGAACTTAGCTACTCCTATCTAACCATTTTCAAGCATAAGAATTGATGTCAATGAACAAAAAAAAAAGGATAAGAGTTCACTAATGCGTAAAAGTAAAACATAGAACATAATGGTTTAATCAGCAAGGATAAAAGAACCAGACCAATCGTCAAACCGATGAAGGATCAAAAAAACAGACCAGTCGTCAAACCGATGAAGGTACTCGTTAAAGGCTTAATGGTTTAATCGTAGTCAAATTGTAGTTGAGTTGAGGCGGTATAGTTTATGTAATATTTATACTTTTTGCTGACAAATCTTTATAAAAATATTTTAAAAGCCACTAAGAAAAATATTGGCAAAATCAACTCTTTTTTAATATTATATATAAGATATTATAAATCTCCTCTTTCAATTTCAACTCACTATACGCCAATTAGTAACGCATAATTCATACAAAGATATACATATCTAAGGATATCTACACACACACAGAGTAAGAACACAAGATATTGTTAAGGACATACAGGTGACTGAAGATGGTTCACCAATAGACGAGGACCAGAATAAAATATTATTGTTAGTAATTGCTCAGCATGTAACACAGCAAGTGGCTCGTCATTGCTAAGCACCACTTTGGGAAGCTTTTCCAGGTGCCTGAATTTAAAAGAGGTAACAATTATGATCAAAGACATAGATAAAGGGACAACCATCTGCAGTGTGTGATTTCTGTCCCAAAAATATGAACCTGATAAATATCTTAGCAGCATCATGTTCTATACGAGATTTCCAACTCTGAGAGAACAAACACTCAAGAAAATCTTGTGCAGTTGAAGACACGTCATCAGATTCATCAACAGCCAAAGCACATAAGCATTCCTGAATTATTAGCAAAAAGATTTATTTTTTTTAAAAGCAATTTACAAGTGTGGATTACATGACAGGGGATGAATATACTCTAGAAACTAATATTTGATCAAATAAAGCGGAAAAACAGATTAAAATAAATTATAGTACTATGAGAGAAGAGAGAAAATCATTGCTCTAGAATTGAATCTGATTTATGTTTTGGTAGTAATGAGTTGTTACAGACACAGTAGGAGACATCAGCTATATATAGCCAACCCATTACCTCACTAACTGAGGCTTATATCAAACCCAGTAATAGGCTATGGCGCATATAAGCAATTTTTTATTGTAATATGTCAACAAGACAGTCACAGCGAAACATACCATAGCACAAAGCTAGCAAAAACATTATTTCTTGTTAACCAGTTCAGAGCTCACCAGAAGCATCAGTCTACTGTCCCCCAGTGTGTAGAAGCACTCCAATAAGAGTCCTTTTATGGCATCAACAAGTCCCTTTCTCACCTTGTGTGAAGAGTGAATACAGATCTGAAATTCAATGGTTTCACATTACATAAATCATTACATCGAAGTATTAAAATAAACACAGAATTGAGGTTATAAAGAACACTGAATGCTGAAGAAAATCCAAGGAAACTAATTTAATTAACCATCAAGAAGAACATACGTGTGGAAAAGTTGCACTCAGCAGCTTATTAACATGTGCTGTTGTCTTCTGGATCCAATCTTTTGTTCGGGTCACATGCAAAGACAAGGTTTCTCCATCAGGAGCAATGCTTCCCATTTCTTGGAATTGAGTTTGGGAACAAGGTATCTTTTCTGACTCGACAATATCTTCGACGACTTTTGTTTTAACAGAATCTTTAACTTGCAAGTGACGAAGCTCCTCCAAAAGAGAAAGAGTAGATTTACACTCTTTTGGATCAAAGCTTGCAGACACTTCCATGTCCAGGACTGATGCATTAGCATCATCCCGGAGAACTATCATAAGGAACTCTGCCAAACCTCTAATTGCTAGGCCAACAGCCTCCATGCTTCCGGCAGCCCCACTTATCATTGTTTTTGCACCATGCAAAACTTTAGATAAGTTACTAACAATGCCAGGTAAAAAGAAAGCTAATGCATCTGCAGAACCAACCTACAAAAGTAAACCAGCACAAATCAATTTATTCAATTTATTTTATGAAAGAATACATAAATGCAAGAGAATATTGTAGAGGCAAAAATTTCACATAAAAATAGGCAAAAGATTATGAGTAGCTAAAAAAAAATATTTTCAGATCTTGACTGAACAATTTTACTGTCTTTTCTAGGGATATCCCTTCCCTGCTTTCTATTTGTATATAAACTACTCAGCTCTAGAAATATTTTTCTTTCTTTTGCAACAAAAATAAATAACTGCTATAAATTTTTCAAAGAGCTTAATTTACTTATTACATTACCTTAGCAACCAGCACTCTCAGAGTTTTGAAGGCTTCAATTCTAATTCTTGCAGAACCTCGTTGTCCCCTTGCAGCCTCCGTATCTGCAGCCTTTTTTGTAAGAAATAGGTATTACAAATTCATGAAATGACATAACAAGAAGGGAGAATCCCAATTAGGCCCTTTTCAATAGAATGATCTCTCTTGATTACTTGAAGATGTCTTCTTCTATACTAGAATGTCATTTATTCTTCAAATAAATTTTGGTTATTTTATTAAAAAATGTGATCATAACAGTTCTTAAAAGAGCTTAACTATGTACACCACCCCACTACCTTCATAAAAAAATGATGAATTTCTCCGAGAAAACTCAACAGCTATATAAATTCACATACTTTGAGAAGAAGTGATATCCAGTGTCCTACAGCAGCTGACGCAGTTTGTGATCGGAGAAATGCAAGTAAACATTCTTCTGATTCTGAAACATTCTTGAAATTCTTATGAAGTCTATGATCATAAATGTCATCCGAAAGTGCAGGTAAACCAGGAATTGTTTTACATGAGCATGACGCGTCAGAACAGGAATTTAAATTCAAAAGCAGTGCCCTGAAACACAGCAAAATTCCTTCACGAAACTCCTCTGAAGCCTCAGACGGTGACAGCAGAGCCCCGTATGTTAACTTCTTCAGTATCACAACCATCTGTTAAAGTACAAAAAGTTTGAGTTTAAACATTTGGTTATGGCTTATGAGGGGTACCCCATAGCAGTTGTGTTAACATAACGAAGGTCTATGTACCATATGATTTTGGCACCTTCCTCTACGTACTATTTCATTGTGACACCAAGTATTGAGGATATGCAAGCTTACATCAGTGTATGCCAATCAGCATACAGTCCCGTTATATTAAAGAGCATATATGATGGATGAGTTGAAACAATAACATACCGTGAAATGAAATCAAACGCAAACAAAATGAACATGAGCTGACTATGTATAATTGCATCAAATAATATTGCACAAGGTATCTCCACCTGTTCCATGTTTTACACTAGAACATATTGAGAGTAGTTCTGTATCTTCTACTTTGACCCCTATGAGTTATAGTGCAATGGCGTTTCGGCTTAAATTGTTAAAGTAAAACACTTCAAAAAAAAAGAATCAGTCTCTGTACTTTCAAGCTAGTATCTTAATTCCAAAGGTCTCTAGATTTTTCTTTTCGTCCATTTCTTTTGGTCCGCTTTTTCTAATGTTGAAAGCAATATAGTTAACGTACACATTCTGTGCATTTAACCGTGCCAATTTAATTTCATTCAACAACAAGCAAATCAATAAATCCTAAAGTAATATTAATTTGAATGTAATTTGTATCAAATATCAAGGACAAATCAATCATCCTACCTGATTCACAGAACTCAAACAACACTTCTTCAGAAGTTCCTCCAAACAATGAACTATACCTTCCGCAACGCTATCACTCACTTTAAATGGTGTTTTTGGAATATCAGACACGGTATACCTTTCCTGAGAATCAAACTTCTGTGTAGATCTGCACTGAATTGCCGCGTCAAGAAGTAGAACTAATGGAAACAGAGTATAGCTGAAACAAAACCAAAAAATATAAACATCATAATGTGAGGATGAAGTTAGCATCAAATAAAAAACAACGCAATAAAACTCGGAACATAAATAATTAAACTCCGTGCCACAATGCAAATAAATAAGGGGGGAACTGATTCCTTGCTGTCAACTAATTACACGGTCATGCAAATGAATTAAACCATTAGGTGGCACCTAAGTCTTTCATTTCAAGAGAAGTGTATGTTTGGTTTCAACATGGGGAGAGTCGAGTGATTTCAGACACGTATAACTAATTCTTACATGTTTGGGTGATGTCAATTGGAATTGATTAGGAATCTATAATTGATTCTAACTTGAATTGGGACTTATAGTGTTTGACAACAAACATGACTTTTACACTCAAATTTATCGCTGAACATATTTTTACATGAATGTATCCAAACACAAACCACTTCACATTCAACTGACTATTAACTAAAATCAATTTTATAATTTATTAGATTAATTCATTTAGACATGAGACGACGGTGACCCGTTACTAAACACAGGCCAAGTGTATCTTTGTTTTTACTTTTGAATGATAAAAAATTGATTCCATAGCTGCAAAATTGACTTTTAACATGTTTGAATGATCTAGAATAGAATTAATTTTACATTTAGAATTGATTCTAACTTGAAACTAGACTTGGTAGCTTTTGTCTCTACAATTGATTTCTAGTCTCAAATTCATTCCACTCAATTTCACATGCATTTTAACATAAATCACTTTACATTCAACTCCCCCACTTACAATCAATTCTATTCTAGAGGTAAAATCAATCAATTCTAATAGTGAACGCCAAACACACCAAAATCAATTTTTACTCTTCAGAATCTCTTCCTGCTTCCCAAAAGTGAATCCACTAATCCAAACATGCACTAAGTATAGGATTAATCTAACAGTTACTATTTTTTCATTCAAGTAACATTGAGAAGGCTACATTGAATATATTCAAATTTACAGAACGTGTAATAAATTAGGGCTAAGTGGTATTTGATTCTTCTCGAACAAAGAAATGGTGAAAGTATACAAGAAAGCTTACTCGAAGAATGGCTGTAAAGTAGAAGGCAAACAATTCTGAAGGAAACGAAGGAGTTCGGGGATGACAGTAAGAGAACAATGCTTCTGATTGTGATTGTGAGGGTTTTGCAAAAGTTCGAGAAGATTCATGGTGTGTGATTTTAAGCGTTGGAAGGTAATAGTTCTGAGTTGTTCAGTTTCTAGTCCTTCTTCAACTTCCTCCATAGCTTTGATGATTGAGGTTTTAGATTTTAGGACGCGCGTTTAGAAGAATTTGAGTTTGCTGAAATGAAGCGCGTTTTCGGTTTGAAGGTTGGGACAACAGAATCGCTTTAGAGGTTGGAGTTTAAGTTCAAGAAATGGATTCTGATTTCAGAGGGTTTGAGTTTAGATGCGCGAAGGTCTTTGCTAGAGGTTCACCTGGGACGTACTAAACACTAGAATAATAATGTTAATCATTAAAGGGTTTACTTGTATCGGTTCTTAGGCACCTATTTCATATCAAAATACATATTAAATAAAACTAATCAGAATTATTTCCGAACAAATCCCAAAATGATTTTGTTTATTTTACGATTTAGACTATATTTGGAATGATGGAATATGATGGAGCGGAATGACATAAACGCATATTACATTGTTTAGTTTAATTAAAAATGAATGGAATTGAGTGGAACATGATGGAACGTATTTCATCACTTTCCATTACTTTTTATACCCTCCGATTTGGGCGGAATGAAAAAATTGTTTTATTCCATTATGATATACTCAAACAATGGAATTACATATTTATTTCATTCTGTTCCGTTCCACTCCATTCCACTTTGTTCCGCTTCATTCCGCTCCGTTCATTTTAGCGTATCCAAACATAGTCTTAGTGAGATATTAAAACACGTTTTAAACAAGACACACATCTATTTTGTATAAAATTAGTCTAAAAATTTATCTCAAGACAAATTCCTATAATTATTTTGTTAATTTAACAATTCAAAAATAAATATGAGAGTTCAGTTCTGAATTTTTCAAGCGGAAATTCGAAGAAAAAAACACCACATTGCATGTATTTCACAACTTACTAAATATTTGTGAAGTGTATTTTTTGAATTGTCAAGCGAAAAATTTAATAAAAATACAACTTTGTATGTTTGCTTCACTCATGATCATACCACCATTTTCTTCTTCAAACCCTACCAAAATTTCATTTTACACTCAATCAACTTTTCTACTTCAAAACAATATATATGTTTTTCACATCAAAAGAAACAAAAATTTAAGGTAATGTACATGTATTTTCTTCCTCGTTACTTCCATTAATCTGGTTTTATGTCTGAAAAATGAACGTTGGGCCCATAAATACATTTTTGGATTATTGTTGAATGTCATACGGAACTTTATTTCCCAAATAGTTTTGAGTTTAATTTAATCAGTTTTTAAATATTTTCTATTATGATTGGCCTTAGATATGGTGCACCATATTGTTGTCCCCGGAGCTATTGTGTCTATAGTTGTCAAACTAGTTGATGTCAAGGTAGATGTTGGTAAACAGTTTACAAATAAACATGAGGTTGTTGCTCATGATCATATACACCAATGGATCCGCGTGGAGGCGGCCAAATTGGGGTTTAGTGTTGTAATTGGAAGGTTAGATAATGGTTTTAATAGAAGATAAACATTTGCGACACTGAGATGCGAAAGAAGTGGCAAGTACACAAATTATATCTGGAAGTTAAAACGATATGACATTGGTTTGAGGAAATGTATGTGTCTTTTTTAAGTTGTGTGGACACCTTATGACGGATAATACATGGAGATTTAATGTGATTTGTGGTATAAATAATCATGACATGTGTCGCAAGTTACTCGGGGATCCCATTGCATGTCGCCTTAAGATTGAAGAGAACGAAATTGTTTCTGACACGACACTAAACATGGTGCCTCCTAAAAACATACTTACAACGTTGAAACAGAAAAGACCTCAAAATATCTCAAATATCAAGCAAGTATGCAATGTTCATGTCTGAAACAACAAGGCGATAAGAGCAGATAAAACTAAAATGCAACAATTGTTGAAGTTTTTGGATGACAACCATTATGTATCCAGGTACATAGTGTACAAGGATTGAGAAACCGTTCGAGATATATTTTGGAGTCATCATCATTCCATAAAGTTGTTCAACATATGTCCCACTTTATTCCTTATTAATTCAACATATAAGACCAACAAGTATAGACTTCAACTATTGGAAATTGTTGATGTTACTTCTACGGAAAAGCCTTTTTCGGTGGAGTTTTCATTTTTGGAAAGTGAAAAAAATGACAATATTACTTGCAATTTAGAAGTATGTCAGACTATGTTGAAGGACCAAGAAAACATGCCAAAAGTAATTGTCACCGATTACGATACTACACTGATGAGTTCGGTTGCAAAGGTATTTTGTACATCATACTTATTAGTTTATAGGTATCTGATAACCCATATTTTGTGAGTTATTACATACCTTAATCTTTCTTTATTACTAGTTAAAATTCTTTTTAATTGTTGCTTTAGTTTATTTTATTTATTTTTATAGTAATTTTCTTGGAGCACAATAGGTGCTCCCTTTAGTTGTTTTAATGTGTTTGTTGCTTGATTTAAGGTTAACTCTGTCGAGTTAAGGCAAGACTGCAATGGGCAGTGCCTGAGAGCGCAAACTGAAGCAAAAAAGACGAACTTAGCTAAAGGAGAAAAATGGAGAAGGCAGTTGGGTTCATAGAGCAAACGTGGAAGGATTGATGCATTGGAGGGAATTTTTGCTTTGCATTGAAGAAAATTCCTTTGAATCAAGTGGATAAGACCAAGGGGCACTAGAAAATAAAAAAAGGTACAATGGTACACCCATTAATCTACATGCTCTACAAGAGAAGGACAGTGTCGTCTGCATCCTGTTGTGGCAGTCTGTCGCAAGACACCTTATCTCCCATAGTTGTTCCCTTGTACATGATTCCTTGCATAGTAAGTAGAATGAATGATGTCAAGGCGCTGATTTTTTGTCCCATGATCTAAGACATCACAAGAAACCCTAGTGAAGGCTTATAAATAGACCTTGATGGAGATTGACAAAAGAGTTCGGCATTTTTTTCAAGAGAAAATACATAAGATAATAGCGTGGGGATAGTGGAGAGAAAAGAGAGTTTTTTCCTCTCACCAATTCATGTACCAGCTGTTGAGCCCTGGCGCGGTTGGAGTCACCTCTTGTTGATTATCCATCTCAAGAGTTCTTCAAGATACTTTTAGGTTTACATTTCTTTTTTATTATTTGTTTAATAATGTATCCTTTGAGAACCATGTTTGTACTCAGCTCATCATGAGTTAAACCTTTCATTTGTTGAGCAATGAGAAGTTAACGTTATGTTATTTTTATGTTAAGTGATGTGTTATTAAAGTGTCTTATTTTATTATGTGATAATTTGCATACAAATCTGATTCTTTGAATGATCAACTTAGAAAAAGATAACAACTTGTTGTTGTGATAAATCCAACAACAAGTGGATTTCATAATAAAAGTAGTTGAAAAGAGTAGGATAGAGATATTCACCTGATTAGTTCACTTAGAGATAATGAACTACAACTATAAGGGATTTCATAATACAAATAGACGTATTTTAGGGTTATAAGTGTGACTTAGATATTTGTTATTTTGCCTTATAATGCATGCTTTGATGTTATAGAAATACACTTCTAGATCACTTTGACCTATATGGGGATAGGTACTACTCAAACTCTGCTCATTCTCTTACCCATTCAATCGCCTCCTGGTTTTTCTTTGTTCTTTTTAAAAAGACTTTGTTGAGATTTTTTTTCATGAAGTTTTCAATAACTATGTATGATATCATTTGAATTTGATTTTAAAATTCAAAAACATTTTAAACGTGCAAACTCAAATATATTCACTTTAAAACATTATTGTTTTCATGAAATTTGTTTTTTAATACATAATAATGCAATTTTTCGCTGTCAATTTTATTTTCATCTTAAAACAAATATATAGGAACTTTAAGTCTCTCCTCATTTATTATAAAAGATAAAATTTAGAGAGAGAAACAAAGAATTTCATTGACTTATGGAGTGTACATGAGTTACTTATACAACAAGCCAGGGTGCACATTATAAATTATGAACTAGCATTCATCGTAACTAAACTCATGTACTTTCTAACTATTATAACAAACTATAAAACGGTTAGTTATTAGTTGGTTATTGTTGCATGAGTTATAAGGCATCTTCTTAGTGTTGATTGTGTCCAAAGTCACATCTTGTTCATCTTATAACACCATATATATATATGTGTGTGTGTGTGTGTGTGTGTGTGTGTGTCAAACATCACTAACTCGGATAATAGAGCGTTAAATGGTTGAGTTAACAATGGTTTGGTAAAGAGATCTATCAATTGCTCCTTAGAGGAAAAGGCAACAACTTCATTATCCCTGCTAACATATTTTCCCTAAAAATATGGCAATCGGTCTCCACTTTTTTTATTCTATCATGGAATACTGGATTTCCTGCAATGTGAATAACACTTTGATTATCACATTATAGAATAGGTGTCTTGAGGCATTCAACCTTCAAGACTTTGAATAGGTACAAGAGCCATTGAAGTTCACATGTAGCTGCAACCAAAGCTCTATATCCAGCTTCACTTAATGATCTTGATACAATTATCTGCATATTAATTCTCCATGAGATTAGAGATCTTCCTAGAAAGAAACATTGACGTAAAATTGGCCTTCTATAATTTAAGCATCCAACTCAGTCAATGTAACACTCTAAACCCCAACAATAACTTATAAAATATTTTGCAAAATATTAAGATGAAATACGGGTGTCACATTGATAAAACATTCACTTTTTATTCCAAAGATGGAATTTAAATTCAAAACATAGCATAATAATTCAGCTTAAAACAAATCATAAGACATAAGAAAAGTATTCCCAACTCGATGTTACAATATCAGAGCAAAATATGGAATAATACTAATAGCCGATAAAGGTTTGACAAAAACATAAAATAGAAGCAAAGCAAACTGAAGGGGTCAAATACGTCATCCTCCATAAAACAACAGTTATCACTCCTCAATCTAAACCTGAGAATTATCTGCATAAATGTACATAGGTAGAAACATGGAAACAAGAAGGGGTGATAATATATTTCATAAATCTAGTGGTGTAAAAACAACAAGGATAGTACACAACATCATTTATAATCAACACATATATACAATTCGTAACATAAACAAAATTACTCATGCAATGCTTATTTCCTCTACTTTCATGCATGTGTGCCAATCATGGGATATTAGAGGTATCTTACTGAGTGATCCTAAACACTAGACCGGAGTCTTAAACATTGGACCAAAGTCCTAAGTTAGCTCCAATATACCTGACGCATAATGTCACAAACAAATGTAATTCTCCATCCAACCTCTTACGCCAATTATTAACACTACTTGCTAAGGCTAACATTGATTCATCTAGAATCTAAACATATCAAACACTACTGGTTAGGGCTAAAATTTTGGTTCATCTTGAACTTAAAACATCAAATTCAACATTGCCTACTCATGAGGTAACCATCATAAATTTATCATGAACATTAAAACTCTTTTATCAGCAACTATGACTTAACAACATGAAATAAGTCAAAGAATCATAACTGATGCAAAAAATCAAGTCAAACATTCAAATTAGGTCAACACATGGCTGACGATTGACCTGTCATGGTCATGATAGTCGTCGCCCTCTAAGTGTGCTAACTCGTCATCGCTGACTGTCGGAGGGAATATCGCCCATCGTGAGGCAATGACAGTTTGGGAGGGCCACTCATCAGGATCGCGAACGCCCGTAAGCTAGGCGAGACACGCCTTCTTCTCTGGCGCGATGACGGTCGGACCGTCACCTAGGGTGATTCCCGTCGTCGCTGGAAGAACATTTTTTATGCGTTTTCTTCATTAAAACAATCTCACTTCTCCAATTTTCTTTGATTCATGACAGCTCAAAATCCAGAATTTGACACATACGATTAAACAATAATTTTCACATCAAAAGGAATTCAATTCCAACACATATAACATCAATAATTAATGTTTATTCATCAAATCATCATATACTCACATGAACATCAATAATCTAATTTCAACACATACTTACACAAAAATTTGTCATTAACAAAGAACAATCATAATCACATACACAACAAAATCAGAGAGGTTTTGCACAAACCTTTCATGATTCAAGAACAACAATAATAAAAGAAAAAGGGGTCACGGGAATCCCCATTATCCCTACACTTAAACACCCATTATAGAACAATCTACCCACCCCTTACCTCGATTGCGCAAAAAAACCTTGAGTTCTTGGTGATAGGAGATCCCACTTTGCACTTCTCACTTATAGGGTCTGCTTCTTTTCTCCTTTTTCTCAACCGATATGTATTCTCTAAATTCCCTTCATTCTTATAAAACCCTAGTTTTATTTTATTTATTGTATTCTCACTAATTCCCTAAATTCTTAATTAAATTTATCCACCTCCCTCTATTTTATAAATTCACTCTATTTACCCATAAGCTCTAATTAATTAAAAACCTTTAATTTCTATTATTTTTAATGTTTTTATATATAAATAAATTCTTAATTTACATTGTTATTATTCTAAAAATAACATAAATAATTAATAAATTCACCAAAAATTGAATAAAAAATTTTAATAAAATTTTGGGTTGTTACAACTCTCATTCACTTATAGAATTTTGTCCTAAAAATTTTACCCGAGGAGAACAACTCTATATAAGACTTATTCATTCGGCTCTCAATCTTTCATATCGCGCTACTCTAAATGGATTCTTCCCACACAACCTTGACCAAAAGGATTTATTTACCTCTTAAATGCTTTACCTATTGATCTTCAATTTGCAAGGGTGGTGCTGCATAAGTCGGGCTATCTCTTACTTCTCTTAACCAAAATTCACACTTGGACAACTTGGTATACAACTTATTATTTTTTAAAGCCAGTAACAAAACTCTCAGATGTTCTACATGCACTTCATTTGACCGGGAGTCCACCAAGATATCATCTATAAATATCACGACAAACTGATCCAAGTAAGAGTGAAACAATACTACAAATAACACATCTAACATCAGCCACGAAATGCATTTAACTTTGGCAACACAGACGAGGTAACGAAAGGCGATATGAAAAGTAATCACTTGTCACCTTGGTGTTTTTAAAATCGAGCTTAGAAATTAAAAGGTTGTGGGTTTGATCCCTAACATGAACATTTTTATTATTTTCATATCTAGATGGTGCGCCCAATGCTATTACCTCGGTTTTATATAAACACCAAGGGAATAAGTTTTTTTGTACTGTCGTTTGCACCTTTATTATAGAACCATTTACAAAACCATATTCCTGGATATAGAACCATATTTTGCAAATTCCTAAAACAGAAACATTGTACATTTTGTCAATTTCTCAATCTGAAATATTGTACCACAAATATTCATTGATTAAACCAATTGCAAACCAAAAATGGCACACACTTTATAATTTTAAATCAAAACTAAAACAAAGGATTGTGAAACAAAAGCAATAACCAAAATGGAAAGTTTTGTAGGTTGTCTAATAGGATTTGTCACTGGTTCTTAAGTACCTATAGTTTAAACAACATTTGAAACTAATTAGGTCAATCCATTTGCACTTAAATAAAGACACTTTAAAATAAACATAGCCAATCTCCAAAATCTTCTCAATGACCACAAAGTACGCTCTAGATGCTACTACAGGATTGTTATCTTTGGAACTAGAAAAGTACATGGATTCAGCCTCAAACATAACCTCACTATTTTGCATGGTGCTACGATCATCCTTTGATTTTGTATAGAATGAATATTTAGAAATGTCGTATGCACTACAAGTAATTACATTAAACTTAGGCATATGTGACAACCATTTGCAAAGATCTGATACATTACTCTCTTTAGAAGTACTTTCATTAAACCAATTTATGAAAGTTTTGTTATGTTCTATTAACATCCATTTTTCATTCATCTGGGGGAATTTTTCATTTAAAAGACTTTTGTGAGCGGTCAAGTAAGGTTGAACTTCAGTAAGGTTATTCAATATATGCAAATGTGCTTGAAGAACTACTTCTCGAGAAAATGTCTTAACATTTAAACCTTGAATATCTCTACCATCATAAAATCCATCATGATGAGACTTGAGAATTCATATAAAGCAAGCTTCTAACAAATAGTTTTTACAAAACTCAGTAGCTTCTTCTGTGAAATAAATTTCTACAATCTAAGCTTCCAGGCGATGATGATTATTTGTACACCCTTTAAAAATCTTCATGTAACGCTCTACCAAATACATCCACCGTAAATAAATTGGACCATAAATTCTAATATCCCTTACCAGATGAACAACTAAGTGAACCATAATGTCAAAGAATGATGGAGGGAAAAACATCTCTAATTGGCACACGATAACTGCAACTTCGTGTTCCAAGTCATCTAAATTTCTAGTATCAATAACTTTACTATATATAGCATTAAAGAATAAGCATAATTTGGTTATAGTTACCCTTACATTTCTTGGTAAAATGCCACGGATAGCGGCTGGTAGAAGTTGTTGCATCAAGACATGATCATCATGAGATTTCAAGCCAACTAATTTGTAATCATTCTCTGACACAAGTTTCTTCATATTTGATGAGTACCATTGGGGAACTTTGATACCATGCAAATAATCTCAAAAACTTTTTTTTTCTTTTTTCAGAAAGAGTGTGGCATGCTAGGGCAAATATGTTTTATTTCCTACTTCTTTTGGGGATAACTCTTATCGTATACCCATCACAACCATATCTTTATGGGATTCTTAGTATATTTTGTCTTGCCTTTAATGTTGAGAAGTGTTCCAATTAGACTATCACATACATTTTTCTCCACATGCATCACATCAAGACAATGTGTTACATCAAGACTAAACCAGTATGGAAGATCAAAGAATACCGACCTCTTTTTCCAAATATTTTTCTCCACATACTTTTTTTGTTTCTTTCCAAAGACAACCTTAATGTTTTGTTGTTTTCTATAAACTTCCTTCTCAGTTAAGAGCTTTTGAGCGATATCAAACTCCTGCTCTCTATTAAAACCCTTCCACAATCTACGATATGGATGATTAGGTCTTAGAAGTTTTCGATGCCCAAGATGAACTATCTTTTTTCCATTTTGTAATTGTTGGTGACATGTATCAACTTCACATATATGACACACTTTATGTCCCTTGATATTGTATCCAAATAAATTATCGTATGCAAGAAAGCCATTGATTGTGAAAAACAACATGGCCAACAACTTAAAGTCATCACCTATATACGCATCATCAACATCAACACATTCCTCCCACAAAAGTCTTAAATCTTCAATAAATGGTGTTAAATAAACATCAATGTCATTCCCTGGTTGTTTTGGACCCGAAATCATCATCGATAGCATCATATACTTGTGCTTCATGCACAACCATGAAGATAGGTTGTAAATTATGAGAATAACAGACCATAACGTATGGTTTATACTCAAATTACCAAAAGGGTTCATTCTGTCGGTGGCAAGTCCAAGCCTAAGGTTCCTCGGTTCAAGGACAAAATCTGGATACAAGGAATCAATTTTTTTCCATTGCAATGAATCAGCTACATGGTGATTTTTTCCATCACACACTCTTTCATCTACATGTCATCTAATATTATTTCCATCACTAACATTAGCAAACAATCTCTTGAACCTTGGACGGTAGGTACCACATCACCTTGGCAGGAGCACCCTTGTTAGTTACACCATCGTCATCATCAACACCATTATCCTTCTTCTTGTAGTGTGTCTCCCATCACCTCAGGCACTCCTTCAAGTTTTCAAAATTTGTCATATATAATATGTAACCATTATGACATGTGTGTATTTGAACATAGTCCAAACCCATTGGACACATTATCTTCTTGGTCTCATAAGTACAATTCGGCAGTGTGTTACCTTCGGGAAGCATTTTTTTCAACAATTCAAGCAATTTAGTGAACTTTTATTCGTCCACCCACCTCTTGCCTTAAGATTAAATAGTCTTAACATAGCTGACAATCTTGTTAAAATTTTACATCTCAGATACAATGAATCTTTCATGTCTCTTCACAAAGTATCTACCATATTAGCATTTTTGAAAGCATCAACTCCAATATCACGAATGATGTCTTCTAGAGTATTATTCATAATTCCATCATCTTCAACTGTATGTGACAAATGTCTCTTTTTTGTCGCTTCACCATGCCATACACATTATGTATAATTTTGAATAACTCCATCACAATCTAAATGATTGAATATAACATCCATATGATAATTTTTTCATATTAAATCAGTTTTTACAAGGACACCAAAAAATCCCATTATTGTCAAAAAGATTTTTTTCCGCAAAATCAAGAAATTATTTCACTCCATTCTCAGACTCTTTACTTATTCTATTGACTTTCATCCAACTATGATCCATAATCACATAAAGCTTCTGAAAAATATTATAAAAATAGTGCAAAACCAACAAAAATAAAGCTTCTCAACAACAACAACAACAATAATAACAACAACAACAAGAAGAACAACAGTAATGGAGAATAACAAGAACAACGGTAACGGACCAAATCAACAACAAGAACAACAACAACAATAATAACATATATGAGAATAATCGTGAGATAATTTTTTGGTTCGCTAGGGCTCCTTTGAGAATAAGTGTTCTTTCGTTGGTTGGAGAAGAAGTGTTATTTTGCTAGGGCTCTAGAAGTGAATGAGGTAGATATTGAGTGAATAAAAAATATAAAGAATATTTATCACGGTTATAGTGAAAATCGAGGTAACATATCCGACGTAAAATCTATAAAAAATAAAGGCGTGTTTTTGGTTCCAAAAAGAATAAAAAGTTAGAGACTATTTATCTCGGTTTTAATGAAAACCAAGGTAACATATCTGACGTAGAATCTATAAAAATTAAAGAAACCTTTTTGATTCCATATAAAACATAAAACTACAGGAGTTGGGATTCGAATCTCAAACTCTGAGGATATATTTATGTTGTTTTTTCATAAAACAGAGGTAACCGTTTTTTTTTAATAAAACAAGGCGCTCCCGTTACATACACCTTCGGTTTTATATTGTTCGTGGTGAAAGCTTCGTCATGAAAAGCGTTATTTGTTATAGTGAAAAATCATATTCATATACTACATGAATACTCTTGGTGCATTAGACACACCGAAAGGAATTATTGAATACCCGTAATGACCATAACGAGTTCTAAATGCAGTCTTAGGTATATCCTCAGACTTTACCTGAATCTAATGGTAGCTTGATCTCAAAATCAATCTTGCTAAACAACGAGATCCTATCAACTGATCCACGAGATCATCAATCCTTAAAAGAGGATATCGGTTCTTAATAGTGACCTTATTCAACTACCAATAATCTGCATATAATCTCATGCTCCCATCTTTCTTCTTAACCAACAACACAGGCGACCCCCAAGGTGATACATTAGGCTTGCCAACCTTCTTCTCTAACAAATTTTCTAGTTGTTTCTTCAGCTCGCTCAATTCGTATGTGAATATTCTATATGGTGCCATAGATATATGTCTAGTAATACGTAGCAAATCTATTACAAACTCGACTTCACATTCTGGAGGAAAATCATCAATATCATCAAGAAAACATTCAGGAATTCGTACACAATAGGAAGACTAGAGATGTAAGTTTCGCTCTCTATTTTCAAGGAAGCTAGTATCAGAGCACTTGAGCATCTTATTGTAATGACATCTCTACTTGGTTGGCGGATATAAATCTTGAATCCTCACTCCCTTCTGACTCAGGAAACAACACGACTTTATCAAAAAAAAAATGTGAACATGGTTGAACGATAACCAGATCATTCCCAAAATAACATCTAGTTGACTTAGGTGTAAACAAATCAAGTCAACTCCAAAATCTTTACCATAAATGGATAGGGTACAATTTAGACAAACTAACGATATGGTTATAGAACCATTCGTTAGGGTATCAATGACCATGTCACACTTCATAAGTGACACTTCTATGTTTAACCTGTTGACACAATCATATGATATGAACGAATGTGTCGCACCTGTATCAATGATAGAAACTAAAGAGATATTATTTATGAAATATATACCCTTAATCAAATTATCTTATCTTGAGGCTTTAGTACCACTAAGATCAAAGACTTTCCCATGGGCCTGAACGCACTGACCTGTGTCAGGTCCTTTCTTTGGCTTTTGACAATAGGTACTAATGTGACCCTACACTCCACAATTGAAACATGCTAGAGCTATATTCTTGCACTCAGAGACATGATGATCTAGTTTTCCACACCTTCCACACCTCAGAGGGAAAAAAACACTTCCTCACTATTTCCATTACCGGTTAAAGCTTTACGACTTCCCTTGGAACTTGTTTTTGCATACGGCTTGTCATGATTCTGATTATAAAATCTCTTATCATGCATACTCTTATAGTGGGTAGATATTGCTTTGTTGTCTTCATCATAAATTATGCACTTGTTAACCAACACCTAAAAACGGTGAATCTCTTGATATCCGATAAAATTCTTGATCTCAGGGCACATACCATTCTCAAACTTCACACACTTGGAACCTTTAACATCTACACCATTATAGGGAGGACAGTACCTGGATAGCTCTTCAAGCTTGGATGCATATTCATCCAAATACAAGTTACCCTACTTTAGCTCCAAGAATTCAATCTCATTATGGTTACGAACATTAGTTGGAAAATACTTCTCCAAAAATGATTTCTTAAAATTGTTCCAAGTAATAGAAGTGTCATCAATTTCCAATCTTTGGCAGGTATTCTCCCACCAATGCTCAACTTCCTCAAACAACATGTGACGTCCAAATAACACCTTATGAGCATCGGTACATGCCATGACCCTAAAAAATTTCTCAATCTCTTGGAACCTTCATGATCATATCTTCCTTTCAACATAGGCGAGTTATTCTTCTGGAATTTTCCCAACCCACGAAACTCATTAGCTCCCCCATTATGACTATGATTACCTTGCTAATTATATAGCAAGTCTTCATTAACTTGAGCCATCACACGTGTCATTACCTCGAGAGCATCCGCAATCATACGATCGTTTCTGCCAGCCATTTCTTCTTATACAACCAACCATAAACCAATTACAATAGTAAAGTAAATAGCGATTACATGAAAAGAAATATTGACAGGGTTAGTACCCATGTTAGTGCATGATGGTATTATATACTCATAAAACACAAGGTCGGGTGGATTGACCTGCTCTTATACCAACTACGTAACACCCTAAACCCCAATATTAATTTATAAAACATTATAGGAAATATTAAGATGAAATAAGGGTGTCAAATTTACAAAACATTCACTTTTTATTCCAAAGGTGGAATTTAAATTCTAACATAGCATAGTAATTCAGTTTAAAACAGATCATTAGACATAGAAAAGTATTCTCAACCCAATGTTATAATATTAGGGCAAAATACAAAATAATGCTAATAGCCAACAAAGGTCTGACAAAAACATAAAATAGCAACAAAGCAAACTGAAGGGGCCAAATACACCATACTCCATAAAATAACAACTATCACTCCTTTGTCTCAACCTAGGAATTATCTGCATAAATGTGCATAGGTAGAAACATGGAAAGAAGAAGGGGTGAGAATACATTCCATAAATCAAGTGGTGTAAAAATAGCAAGATAGTACACAATATCATTTATAATCAACACATATATACAATTTGCAACAAAAACAAAATTACTTATGAAATGGTTATTTCCTCTACTCTCATGCATGTACCAATCACTGGATATCAGAGGTATGTTACAAAGTGATCCTAAACACTGGAACAAAGTCTTAAACATTGGATATATGTCCTAGGCTAGCTCCGATATACATGATGCATAATGTCACAAACAAATACAATTCTCCTTCCAACTTCATATGCCAATTATTAACATTGCCTGGTAAGGCTAACACTGCTTCATCTTGAACCTAAACATATAAAACATTGTCGGTTAAGGCTAAAATATTGGTTCACCTTGAACCTAAACCATCAATATTCAACATTGCCTATTCACGAGGTAACTATCAATTAAAATGATCATGAACATCAAAACTCTTTTCTCAATAATTATCACTTTAACAACATGAAATAAGTCAAAGATCATGATGGTCGTCGCCCTATGAGTGTGCTAGCCCGTCTTCACTGACAGTCAGAGGGAATAATTATCGTCGTAAGGTGTTGAAGGTCTAGGAGGATCGCTCGTTAAGATCGCTGACACCCGTCATTTAGGCGAGACATCCCTTCTTCTTCGATGCGATGATGGTCAGACTCTCATCTAAGGTGATGCCTGTCATCGCTGGCAGAGCGTTTTTTCTGCATTTTCTCCATTAATATAATACAATATCTCCAATTGATGACATTTTAAAATCCAGAATTCGACACATACGATTAGACAACAATTTCACATCAAAAGGAATGCAATTCCAACACATACAACACCAATCATTTATGTTTATTCATCAAATCATCATATACTCATATGAACATCAATAATCCAATTTTAACACATACTTACACAAAAAATTCATCATTAACAAAGAACAATCAAAATCACATACATAACAAAATCTGAGAGGTTTTACATAAACCATTCATGATTCAAGAGCAACAATCATAAAATAAAAAGGGGTCAAGGGAATCCCCATTATCCCTATGCTTAAACACACATTATAGAACAATCTCTCTCCCTTTTAACTCAATTACGCGGAAAAACTTTGAGTTTTTAGTGATGTGAGATCATATTTTATACTTCTCTCTTCTAGGGTCGGCCTCTTTTTTCCTTTTTCTCAACAGATACATGTTCTCTAAATTTCCTCCATTCTTATAAAATCCTAGTTCCATTTTATTTATTTTATTCTCACAAATTCCCTAAATTCTTAATTAATTATATCCACATATCTTTATTTTATCAATTCACTCTATTTACCCATAAGCTCTAATTAATTAAAAACCTTTTTCTAATAGTTTTATATATAAATAAATTCTTAATTTAAATTGCTATTATTGTAAAAATAACACACAAATAATTAAGAAATTCACCAAAAATTGAATAAAAATTCTAAATAAAATTTTGGGGTGTTACATTCAGCATCTAAGTAAAGAATGACATCATCTACATAAACAAGCATTAAGGTAAAGAATGATTATTCCTATTTTATAGATAATGAGGCATTTATATTGGCTTGTTTGTATTTGCGCTGAGTGAGAAAAGAAATCAATTTTTCATAGAATTTACTACTAACCTATTTTAATCCATAAAAGTATTTGAAAAATGTGCACATTTTATTAGGTTTTGTATGCTTCACACATGGTGGAATATGTAAAAAAGCATTATTCACATCAAGATGGTGAATATGTCAATTATGGATAGATGCAAGGGCTACAATTGTTCTAACGGCTGTCAATTTAGAAACTAGAGAGTATGTTTCAAAATAATCAATCCATTAAATCTGGTTGTATTCTCTGGCTATCAATCTAGCTTTAAACCTTTCAATGGTTTCATCAGCATGATGCTTGTAAGGACAAAGGTTCTTAGTCCTTGTTTTAATGGTGTCAAACTTTTTAGTAGCTCATACTATGTACTTTGGATGATGTCATCATATCGTAGAGTGCATTCTTCTTTAACATGCCTAAAGTATAAATTCAATGTGTCTATGCATATATGAGCCTCTCATATATGTCAATATTGCTCTTGATCATTATTGGTACCTTAGGTTCATAAGAGACTGGTTTGGATTGACCAAAATGCATCTTAATAACTCATTTTTGACCATTTAAAAACTTTGAGTTGACTCATGCCTTGGAGCGGTCGACTTATTCATGCATGTCATCTTCTATATAACTCATGGTTCTGATCAGGTTGAGTCGTAGGTCGACTCATTTTTGGAAAAACAAGATGAGTCGACTCATCTCCCTATTGCGGTTGACTCATAACCTATTTTATTTGAATTGTGTTGCTGCGGGTCTGAACAGGTCGACTCATAGGTCGACTCGTTTCTGGAAAAACAAGATGAGTCGACTCATTTCCTGTTTGAATCGACTTTTCGCCTGTTTTATTTGAATTGTTTTGTTGTGGATCTGAACAGGTCGAGTCCCCAGTGTGAACAAATCGAGTGGTCGCTGATTTCACTCATTTTTCTACTGTGTATTTTTGCTAAAAGTTTTGTTGTGTTTTTAACTTGGTCCATAGATCATATATATATATATATATATATATATATATATATATATATATATATATATATATATATATATATATATATATATATATATATATATATATATATATATATATTCTAGAGTCTTTTTCCATAAAACAACAAGAAAAATGAAAGATATACAATAAGGTTCCTCTTCATCTTCATTCGTCATTGCATATTTCATCAACTACACATAATATTTTTTGTTGATCATAGTGCATTGTTGTGGTGATAATGTCCAAATAGGATTGTGAATGTTGGTTTTGGTAGAGGCTTTGAGTGAGTTTCTCTTGAATAAAATCTTAGGGTTTTGTCCTCCAAGATTTGGGTTTTTTTTTCATAAATCTTTGCTTCATAGATTCAGCCGAGTGAAAGGTTTGAAGAACGGTGGGTTCACTCGAACAAGTAACGGTAACCGGAGGATTGTGAAGAAAGGTTTGGGTTCAAGCGTGTCACGATCAAAATCAGCCGAGCTAGGTTTTTTAGAACTTGGAGTTCTTGCAATAAGGTAGCTACAATCGGAGGTTTGTTCAGAACGTTTGAAGCACTTGGTTCAACTCGAACCAAGGGGAGAGAGGTAAATATGATCTGCAACAATACTTAGGTTTCCTTGGTGGTGATTATTTATTCTCTTGTATAAACTTTGCAATTTGATAATAAATATCTCAATTCTAGTTTTAGAATTGGGGGCAGACGTACCTTAAGCGAGGACGAAAGGGGATCTGCCTAAACAAATCTAGTGTTGTTCTCTCTTTCTCTAACTCTTTAAATTCTGCATAAATTGAATCTTGTATGAAACTAATTGGAAACTTAATCTCACTTAATTTTTGTTCATTAAAGTTGTTCGATAAATTATTGCAATCACTTTGGTTGTAACTAAGGAAAATTTTGCACAATTAATTCTAGTGAAATTAAGACTTGGTGTAGTGTGCACACCAAGTGTTTGATAAAATTAACTTCACACAAGTCTATCAATATTTTGCTTGTTTCCTCATTGTTTTAATTCATAATTGGTGGTAGATATATCAAGGATTTATGTATTTGATCGATTGATTAAGATTGTTGTTGATTTGCTTTATCTTAGTCATTCCATTAGGTTTCACGCATATCCAATCTTTCCAGTAACGGATCGTTTAGATGATTATGGTCTAGGGAGATTTTGCAACCTTTAAAAGCAATTTTAAAAAGTGCTAAATTTTTAATTAACTTATCTATTCAACCCCCCCCCCCTTCTAAATCGGTACTATCGTCTAACAAGTGGTATCACGAGCACTGGTTCATCTAGTGCTTTACATATAACTTTTTAGAAAATGAGTAACGATCCTAAAGGGGCGTACAATAGAGCGCCTATTTTCACTGGTGAAAACTACAGTTATTAGAAAGATTGTATGCGTATTCATATCAACTCTATTGATAGAAAGGTATGGAAAGTCATCCAAGATGGTCCTACGGAAATAGCTGTGACCAATGTGGATGGCGTTGTTATACCTAAACCTGGAGCACAGTGGAATGAAGAGGATGAGAAAAAGTATAACTATGATTGGAAAGCCAGGAATATGATCATTGTTGCCTTAGTTGTTGATTAGTATTATAGGGTTTCCCATTGTACTAGTGCTAAAGCTATGTGGGGCTAATTGCAAATTGCTCATGAGGGAACCAATGATGTCAAACTAGCTAGAATCAACCCTTTGACTCGAGAATTTGACCTTTTTCATATAAAGGATGGTGAAACCATTACTGATATGCAAAAGGGATTTTCTCATCTAATAAATTGATTAAATGCTCTTGATAAAACTACCCCTAATGATGTTGATACTAATAAAATCTTAAGATGTCTTAATAGGGAATGTCAACCAAAGGTCACCGCGATTAAGGAAGCCAATGATCTAAGAACATTGGACATGACAACATTGTTTGGTAAGCTTCAAGAGCTCATGATCCTTGAGAAACATGAAAAGAGTCAAAAGAAGGAGAAAGCAAAGAACACCGAAAAGAAGTTTATCGCTTTAAAGACTTCAAGTTCTAAGTCATCCACCAATGATACATGTGAGAGTGAATCAAATGATGATGATAAAGATTTGAATGAAGATATGGGGTTGTTTGTAAGGAGGTATAACCAATACCTTAGAAAGAATGAAGATCAACATTCAGATGAAAATCTAGTCAACTATAGAAGACAATCAAAATTCTCAAATCAAGAAGAAAGTAATACAACTAAGTCAAGAGGCTCATGTTACAATTGCGGAAAGGTCGGTCACTATAAGCCAGATTGTCCATTGTTGAAGGAAGACAAAGAAAAAGACAAACATCACAAGAAATCTATCAAAGCTAGAAGAGCATACATTGAATGGGAGAGCGATAGTGAGCCCTCAAGCAATGGCAACTCAAGTGATGAAGAAGAAAAGGTCAATTTTTTTCTAATGGCTCATCAAAAGAAGAAAACGAATGTAAGTCATTCTAAATATGATCATGTTGATAAAATATCTTATTTTTATTTGCAAAAAGCCTTTAGTACTATACACAATGAGGCCAAGAAATCTTTTAAACGCTTAGCCTCAAATAAGAAGATTTTCTGGTATTTAGAAAAGAAAGTTTCTGATTTCGAAAAGGAATTAGAAACTCTTAAGAAATCTATGATAGAGGCCACTAAAGGCAAAACTGAAGATGATAGGGGATTTTGGTTTAGATGGTTTGGATGTGAAACTTGTCATATTTGGTAAAGAGAGGTTAGAACTCTTCAAGCTAAATTAGACAAGGCTTTACAACCTAAAGTTACCTTTTCTATTGATCAATCACATTTTAGAAGTAACATGAATAATCCTTATCAAAAATACACTTATCTGGTAAAAAATCAAGTTAGCAAAAACAACTCTCATCCAAACTTAAATTGCCAAATGAACCCAAAATTTCACTCACACACAAGGACCCAATGAAAATTGGGTATCTCATTCCCTTGTTTAATTTGTAGGTGGAATGTCTTGAGGCTACGGAGAGAACATGGTTTCTCGATAGTGGATGCTCAAGATATATGATGGGTGACATCTCCTTATTATTTGACTTTGTGGCTAAGAAGAAAGGATTTGTAACCTACGGTGATAATAACAAGGGATATATACATGGAAAAGGTAGTGTAGGTAATCCCTTATCTACTACTATCTCAAACGTTCTTTTAGTTGAAAGCCTTAAGCACAATCTTATTAGCATTAGCCAATTATGCGACAAAGGATATAAAGTATCGTTTTCAAAAGATTGTTGCATGATTGAACATAATGATAAAAAGAATGATGTGTTTAAGGGCTTAAGGGTAAATAACGTATACATGCTTGACTTGAATGAAGTATCTTTGACTAGCGCTAAATTCTTGTCTCCATGAGTGAAGCCTCTTGGCTTTGGCATAGGTGATTAGCGCATGTCAACTTTGACTTACTAAATAAAGTTGTTGCAAAAGATTTAGTAATTGGTCTACCCAAAATCAAAATTCCAAAAGATCACTTATGTGATGTGTGCCAAATGGGAAAGCAAACAAGGATCTCTTTTAAATCTAAAAACATTGTTTCTACAACGAGACCCCTTGAACTTATCCATATGGACCTTTTCGGGCCATATAGAATTAAAAGTCCAGGTGGAAACTACTATGGTTTTGTTATTGTAGATGACTACTCTAGATTTTGTTGGACCATTTTCTTAGCAAGTAAAAGTGACACTTTTTCCACTTTTGAAAAGTTTGCCTCAAAACAAATTGAACACTAGCATAGTTACTATCTAAAGTGATAATGGAGGTGGATTTGAAAGCCACCTCTCTGAGGAATTTTGTGAAACAAATGACATTGATCATAATTTTTCCGCTGCAAGAACTCCACAATAAAATGGAGTAGTGGAACGTAAAAATCGAGATTTAGAAGAGCTTTGAAGGAATATGATCAATGAAAATGGCCTTCCTAAATATTTTTGGGCAGATGCCATAAATACGGCTTATTTTGAATAGGATACTCATTCGCCCTACTCTCAACAAAACTCCTTATGAATTGTTAAAGGGAAGGAAACCTAATGTTTCACATCTTCATGTCTTTGGATGTAAATGCTTTGTGTTAAATACCTTGGTAAATTTGACTCAAAAGCCTATGAAGGTATCTTTCTCGGATACTCTCAATCTAGTAAAGAATATAGGGTATACAACAAAAGGTTATGTATCGTTCGTGCATGTTTCCTTTGATGAATCTTATCCGAAAATTATCGGAGAAGGTATTTTTGTTGATGGTTCGGGTGTTCCTTCGGAAAACATAATAAAAGATTAAGAAGAAAAGAGTGTTGAACCCAATCTGTAAAAAGTTGAGGAGGAGTCGGATCATATATCTGAAATGAAAGAGGAGGATCATCCAATTAATAACAATGATCTTCCTTTGGAATGGAAATCTTTTCAGGATCATCCAATCGATAATATTCTAGGAGATATCTCAAAGGGAGTCACCACACGGTCAAAGATAAGTAACTTTTGTTATCATTTCGCTTTCGTCTCTTAAATTGAGCCTAAAAACTCCAAAGATGCATTACTCGATAAACATTAGTTTTTAGCAATGCAAGAGGAACTTAATCAGTTCAAGAGAAATAAGGTGTGGGATCTTGTTCCCCCTCCGCGAGGCCATCAAGTAATTAGTACTAAATGGGTATTTAGGAACAAGTTAGACGAAAATGGAGTTATAACTCGCAATAAGGCTCACCTTATTGCTCAAGGGTATAACCAAGAGGAAGGCATCTACTATGAGGAGACAATGCTCCGGTCGAGCCTTATTGCTCAAGGGTATAACCAAGAGGAAGGCATCTACTATGAGGAGACAATGCTCCGGTCGCCCGACTCGGGGTTATACGCCTTTTGCTTGCCTATGCTTGTTCTCAAAAATTCAAAATTATTTCAAATGGATGTTAAGAGTGCTTTTCTAAACGGGTACATTAATGAATAGGTCTATGTATCTCAACCTCCCGATTTTGAAAACTATGAGCATCATAACTATGTTTATAAGCTTAAGCGTGCTTTGTACGGTCTCAAACAAGCCCCTAGGGCCTGGTATGAGCGTCTTAGCAAGTTTCTACTAGAACAAGGATTCTCAAGAGGGAAGGTTGATACAACCCTTTTTTATTAAGCATCAAGGAAAACACTTTATTTTAGTTCAAGTTTATGTAGATGACATTAGTTTTGGATCTACTAACATAAATTTGGTCAAGGAATTCTCTAAGTTGATGCAGGGAGAATTTGAAATGAGCATGATGGGGGAGTTACATTACTTCCTCGGACATCAAATCAAGCAACTTGAAGAAGGAACTTTTGTGAGCCAAACGAAGTACTGCAATGAGTTACTCAAGCGCTTCAATATGGCCAACTCCGAAGTAATCGACACTCTAATGCCTACTGCGGTAAATATGGGTCGGGATGAAAATGGTAAGTTCGTAGATATAAAAAGGTATATAGGTACTATAGGTTCCCTCCTTTATCTTACCGCATCTCGTCCAAATATTATGTTTAGTGTATGTATGTGCGCTAGGTATCAATCATATCCCACAAAATCACACTTAAAGGTTGTCAAGTGCATACTTAGATACCTATGTGGAACTTCAAAGTATGGGCTTTGGTTTTCTAAGGGAAGTAATTGTTCTTTGGTTGGCTACTCTGATTCCGACTTTGCTGGTTGCAAATCGGATAGGAAAAGCACTGGTGGTACTTGTCATTTTTATTCAAATTCCTTTGTGAGTTGGCACAATAAAAATCAAGTTTTCGTTGCTTTATCAATAGTCGAGGCGGAATACATTGCAGCCGGTAGTTGTTGTGCCCAAATATTGTGGCTCAAACAATAATTACTCGACTTCAATGTTCAAGTTGAATGTATTCCCATTTTGTGTGACAATACAAGCACCATTAGTCTAACCAAAAATCCTATACTACACTCATATATTAAACATATTGAAATTCCATATCACTTCCTCAAGGATCGTGTTGAGAAAGGTGATGTCGTCTTCGAGCACGTTGATAGCAAAAATCAACTTGTCGATATTTTCACAAAACCACTTGCAACAGAGCATTTCTTCCACATCCGTAGGGAACTTGGTGTTCTCGATATCTTAGAAGGATTTTAAATTTATATATAATGCTTGCTCTATATCTATGATTGTCTATTCTTTGATTAATCACATTGATAAGTGTGAGCTATGTGAGGGCATTCATCGTTTATCTTCATTGGAGGTAATATTGTTCCTATCTATTTGAACAATCTTGATCATTTATATATGTATATACTTTTTTCTATATAATGCACTTTCCTGATGTTTATTTTATGGTTTGGCTAAGCTTAATCCATTTCTATGTTTGAAATATGTGTAAACTTTCTTAGGAATCATATTTAACATGCATTCATCATTAGGACCATTGTTGTATTTCATGTTTTCGAATCATTAACTTCGGGTCCCAACAGGTCGACCCATGAGTCGACTCTTCCCTACTTAGAGTTCAATCATCTGCATTTTAAACAGGGATGTGTCAACTTATTATCTGTTTGAGTCTACTCTTTATTACGAATTCCATTGTTGCATTTCATATCATTAACTTCAGGTCCCAACAAGTCGACCCATGAATCGACTTTTCACTACCCAGAGTCCACTCATCTGCATTTTTAAACAGGTATGTGTCGACTCATTTCAAATACATCTCTCTTCACTTACATAATCAATCTCCTAATTCTTATCTTCTCTCTCATTCTCTCTCTCTCTCTCTCTCTCTCTCTCTCACACACACACACACACACACACACACACACACACACACACACACCCTAAAAACCCATTACTTCAAATCTCTTCAAAATAACACGCAAATGGCTTCATCAAGAACTTCTGGAAGAAGAACTGCAAGGCGACCCTCTTCTCATACTGGTACTGCACAACCTCACTCAAATATGTCGGTAGCTTCTCTCTCTTTACTCTCTGATGGTCTTACTGAATCTTTTTAAAAGAAGTTCAAAAAGAGAACAATTGTTAAGCAATATGTATTCTCTCCATTAGTGGTTGAACGTATGCGCGTTCCAGATGTTGTTGAGCAGTTAAATGTTCAAAGAATTGACTTATTCTTAGAGTGTACTACTAAGTACAATGAAGATTTGGTCAAACTATTTTATACATGTGTAGTTGGAAAATTAGAGGGTTATGAGTTTAAATATAATATCGATAATAAGGTTCTTGAGGTTAATGATGATGTTTGGAAATCTCTGTTTGAAATTTCTCCATTATCGTCTCCTAATGATATTAAGATAACCGATACTGTATTTCCTCCAAACTATGAGTTCAGGTACGCCTTAAACTCAATGATGAAGAGACCTTATTCTGACAATGTTGTGGCGAGTAACTTGTTCCATACTAATGTGACCACTGGACTTTTAAAGCCTGTCAACAGGATCTTACCTTGGGTTGTTATGCATGTTATCTACCCTAAGAAGGGAGGTTACTCCAGAGTTGACAAGGTGGAAGTACACTTGATTTATATGTTGAAACATAAGTTGAAGGTTAACTGGCCACACTACATTGCAAGCAGGATTTTTGCCCTAAAGGAGTCAGGTTGAGGCACCGTTCTTTGCTATCCTTCGTTTATTCAAAGTATTCTCAATCGGGCTGAAGTTTTTGTTGCAAGAATTCAATACATTGCGTGTCTACTAATCAAGAATTCTATTGAAAATCACTAAGTTTAATGGACTATATTTGGGATCCTTATGCGCGAGTATACAAGGTTCGTACTCAAGCTTCAAGTTCTAGCATTCAGCATTTGGAAGATGATGATGATGACGATGATGATGATAATGATGATGATGAAGCAGATGAAAATGAAGAAGATAATGATGATGACGATACTCACCCTATGGAGGATGATTAACAAGTTGATGACCATGGAGATTGGCTAGGTGCTACACCTAGACAACATCCATCTGAAAACCAAGGCTGGGGAGAGTGGCAAAACATCGGCTGGAACAACCAACGATCTTCCTATATGCCTCCACCTCCTTCTCAATCTGATAATTCTGAAGTAATGGAACTGTTGAGAAATATGCAAGTTCATCAACATAAAATTTCCATACTTCAAGAGGAGAGATTTACGGCTTTGCAGGATCAGCTTCAGATTCAAAGTGACAACTTTGCCTCTTTTGCAACTCTCCAAGAGGGATGGTACTTAGCCTTAAGGGATCAAATTCAAACCCATAATGACAATTTTAATTCATTTTCCTCCATAGTTACGCAACAGATTGATGTTATGGGTTCCAATCATCGCCCTCTCACCGGATCTTTCAATACTCTTAACCGGAACTTCATTGAATTCACTGACCTCTATGAACAAGACAGACCTCCACATCACCCTTTTGTTTATAGATGCAGAAATGACCCTTCACGGGAGAGAAGACCTTAGAAGATTGATTCATTTAGCTTTTGTCCATGTAGTACATTTTGTTGGTGTAAGCCCTAGAGGCCAATACTTTTGGTACTTGTATCGAATTATTTATTAATAATAAAAGGCTTTTTCTTTATTATGGTTGATTAATAAAGTCCCTGGAATAGATAGTCCGTTTAGTGTGACTTAATCATGAGAACACATTAAACATAAGGACACTGTTCTTAAAGTATCCGTAGTCGAGCTTTAGTGTGAAGTGGGATAACATTAAAGCATTAAGACTATTATGTTTGTAGACTGATGATCACATCTCATGGATCATGGATAAAGAGTTATCAAGTCTTAAACATAGGTATGAATATTAGGAGTAATATTTATACCGGATTGACCCGCTATGAGAATACTATATAGAAAGTTATGCAAAGTGTCATAAGTTATTCTCATGGTGATAATAGTGTATTCCACTCTTCGACCTGAAACCACTATGGATCCTAGATGTAGAGTTGAGTGCTTTATTGTTGATCCAACGTTGTCCGTAACTGGATAACCATAAAGACAGTTGATGGGTACTCCACGAAGCATGCTGAGGGACATGAGTGACCTAGATGGAATTTGCCCATCCTGCATAACAAGATAAATGTCTATGGGCCCAATATTGAACTGGACAAGGATGACACGGTCTATGCCTTGTGTTCAATATAGACATAAGGGCAAAATGGTAATTATACACATAAGTATTATCACAGAAGGAATTGTCAGATCACATGACATTTTCGTGTCTTGGGTAGCAGTGATGTGTTGCTAGATACCGCTCACTGTTTATTATGTTAAATACGTGATTTAATATAATTGCCAACGTCACGAAAACCTACAGGGTCACACACAAAGGACGGATTGATGAGAGATAGAGTAACTAAGGAATACCGTAAGGTACGGTGCCCTTAAGTGAATTATAGAATATCGTAAGGTACGGTGTACTTGACTAGAATACGAAATATGGTAAGGTACCATGGGCTTAAGTGATTTTGGGCATATTATAAGATATGGGCCAAAATACACTTAAGTGGGCCTTTTAGCTTGAAGCCCACACAAGTGGTTCTATAAATAGAACCCTTGTGCAGAAGCATAAAATTGCGGTTGCATTAATTTCGTTTTCTCTCTCTCTCTCACTCAAAGCCTTCACTCGTACCAGCTAGCACTAAGATTGAAGGAATCCGTTCGTGTGGACTGAGTAGAGACGTTGTCATCGTTCAACGTTCGTGATCGCTTCGTGGATCTGCATCAAAGGTTTTGATTGTCGCAAGAGATCTGCACCAAAGGTTTCAATCGTCACAAGAGGTAAATATTCTATCACTGATCATGACCATTCGTAAGGATCTCTAAAGGAGAAAATTTTAATTTCCGCTGCGTTTTGGACCGCAATTCTCCTTCACATTTCATCTTCTTCGTGTTTGCATCTTATTGTGTTTAGTTTATATGTCTTGGAACATATGTTGAACAAATTTGGCTATGTAGTGTACACAATTTCTTTTTCTAGTTTCGCATCTTATTTATGATTATATTTCTTACATTAACTTCATTTTATGTGAATGGTTGTTGATGTTAATCTGTTGCAAAATGGTTGATTACGTGCTTATGAATATATTTTATTTCCGGATTGACCTTGTCCTTGTCTCTTTTTGATGTTGTCAAAGGGGGAGAAGCAATGGAAACACAACTTATGATTATGATAGGAGATTTTTTTAAAAGGCTTATGATTATGATAGCAGATTTTTTAAAGGAGTGCACAAAATCAGGGGGAGGATGTCTATTAAAGTACGTGATATTTGAAAGATTGTGCCACGGTTTGCCATAAAAAAAGGGGGGGGGGGGGGAGGGGGGTATGTGAGAGCAAATGTTCTTAGTCCTTGTTTTAATGATGTCAAACCTTTTAGTAGCTCACATTATGTACTTTGGACGATGTCATCATATCATAGAGTGCATTCATTCTTTAACATGCCTAAAGTATAGATTCAATGTGTCTATGCATATATGAGCATCTCATATATGTCAATATTGCTCTTGATCATTGCTGGTACCTTAGGTTCATAAGAGACTGGTTTGGATTGACCAAAATGCATCTTAAAAACTCATTTTAGACCATTTAAAAACTTTGAGTCGACTCATGCCTTGGAGCGGTCGACTCATTCATGCATGTCATCATCTATATAACTCACGGGTCTGATCAGGTTGAGTCATAGGTCGACTCATTTTTTGAAAAACAAGATGAGTCGACTCATCTCTCTGTTGCGGTCGACTCATAACCTGTTTTATTTGAATCGTGTTGCTGCGGGTCTGAACAGGTTGACTCATAGGTCGGCTCATTTCTGGAAAAACAAGATGAGTCGACTCATTTCCTGTTTGAGTCGACTTTTCGCCTGTTTTATTTGAATTGTTTTGTACGGGTCTGAACAGGTCGAGTCCCTAGTGTGAACAGGTCGACTGGTCGCTGATTTCATCATTTTTCTACTGTGTATTTTTGCTAAAAGTTCTGCTGTGTTTTTGACTTGGTCCACACACACACACACACACACACACACACACACACACACACACACACACACACATATATATATATATATATATATATATATATATATATATATATATATATATATATATATATATATATATATATATATATATAGTCTCTTTTTCAGAAAATAACAAGATAAGTGAAAGATATACACTAAAGTTCCTCTTCATCTTCATTCTTCATTGCATGTTTCAACAACTACACATTGTAATACCCTAAAATTTACCCTTCATTTTTCCTGGAAGTATGGGATTATGTTTTACACTTCATTAGCATCATATTAGGTCATACTCATTGCATACTACATTAGTGACATGGAGATCAGGTTTTGATCAATCACTCCTTAACAGAAGGAGCCCACACTAAGAAAGATTGAGAATTGAACTTCACTTTCTAAGTATACAAGTTTCAAGAGTCTCAGGGGGGTCCAAGTATCTTATTATGGTCCTCAGTTCATCAATAAAGGATTCAAAACTATCAGAGTGTTCATCTGGATTTAAAAAGAAATTAGGGTTTCATGGCTACCTGCAACAGGAAATGTTTGGTTGGAAGTAGAGGAGCTCATCCATGTCATGATTAGAGAGGCATCTTGGCCTAGGAAGATTCACAATTATCTCAGAAAGATCCATTGGCAATCAGTGCAATCAATTCCTGATCATTTTGCCATAAAACTAGGGTTTGGTATAAAATCAGTTTATTTCTAATTCTTTGGGTGAAAATCTTTTCCATGGCCCTCCATATGTCCACAAGGGTCTATATACAAAAAATCAGGTCTTTATTTGAGCTAGAAGTGCTTCAATTGATCAATGGAATCGGGAATCAAACAGTTTGGGAAAAGTCAACTGTGGGGCCAAAAAAGTCAACTCTTGACATTTTGAGAGTGGAATCTAAAAATCCATGCCTAGGGGATCCTACATGTGAAATTTGATCAAGGTTGGATCATGGATTCATCATTTAATCAGGAATTGGAAAAGTTACTTAATTTGGAAATGGTTGACTTTCCATTTAGGGCAAGTTTTCATGATCGTTGCACTCACTTTAAGCCCATTTTGCATCAAGATAAAAGCTCCATTTGAAAATTTCTCTAACATGAAAGTTATTCCTCTTGTTCCAAGATTTCTATAGATATAAAGTTTGCTTCATTTGGATTAGAATTGAGAAAGTTATGCTTAGTCAAAGTGAGACATTTTTTTAGGACACTTAGAAAAATTTCTAAGTCCAAAATCTTCAAAATTCGTCAAGACTTCTTGGCAAGTTTTCTTGCACTTCAAGGAATTATTTGAAAATACTTTCTTCACAGCAATTGTACCTTGCCATGTCCTCTTTCACATACTTTTGGAATCATCTCATTTGGATCCATGGTTTGAGAGATACATTCATTTAAAGTGGGCACCATGACTTGATTTTCTAGGCAAATTTTGGGTCTGGCTGGCCCAATCAGATTTTCTAAGCATGCTGCACAAACCAGTCACATTTTTTTACCTCTTTTGGCCATGCATTGGACATCCATTCACTTAAGTTTGGCCCAAAATAACAACATTTTACACCTCACTTCACACTTTTATTCTTATGGATAAATCACTTATTAAAAAGCCCATGAGAACACCTAATCCACCCTATTTAAGAAGCTGAAACTCTAACCCTAAAGGAGCATTCGAATTTCATGGCAAGGAGGCAAAGCTTCATCACATATCAGATTCCATTCCACTTCTATTTTCCATTAGGTAATCATCTCTTCCATGGCCATGTTTTGATATATCTTCGCTTGCTTACCATGTTCATCACCATTAATCCTTCCATTTTCATATTTCTTTTTCTTATTTAAAATATTTTCTTCGTCCATAAAATTATCCAAAAATATTTTTCACTTTTCTTAACGTCTTATTTAATTTTATATAATTTTTATTTTCATATTTTTTAATATTAATATTTTATTTTAATTATTTATTCTAAATGATCCATTTTAACACACTTTTTTTTATTGATTTTATTTTTATGACTTAAAACTATTGTTAGTATTTGATTTTTGGGATGAAGGTTGACCACTGTCTCATGGTCAACCTGACCTTTTTTTGGAATTTTATTTAATATTTTCAATTTATTTTGGATTTATTTTTGACCTAGTTTGGTTGGTTGACTTTTAATTTGACTTCTGTTTTATTTTAATTAATTCATGTACCAATTTTCATTATTTTTAAAATATTTTTTGGGGATGATGATGTCCTGACCCCACATTATTTAGTTTATTTTTTCATAATTTTCTTGATTAATTTACTATTTATTCTTGATTTATTTCCAACCTAGTCTTATTAATTGACTTTTGGTTTGACCTATGTTTTGTTTTAATTAATTCACGTGCCAATTTTCATTATTTTTAAAATATTTTTGAGGGATGATGATGTCCTGACCCCACCTTATTTAGTTTAATTTTTCATAATTTTCTTGATTAATTTGCTATTTATTTGTTATTTTTTAAGTTGACTTGAATTTTCAGTTGACTTCTTTATGATCGATGTTTGACTTAGGGATTGCTTATGGCAATTGAAGAGATCTTTTGATCCTCCCTCGTTCATCTCATATGTCATGTATTAGAGGCCTTTTACCTTGATTTTATTTGGTTCTTACCTCATTTCATGATTAAATTATTCAGTGGACCCTTCGTGTGCATATTTTCATCTGTTTGATTCATCTGTTATCTTTTATACTTGTTTCTCTCATTCATGCTTTCTATTGCTTGATTATTTAACATGTTCATACTCCCATGCATTGTTTAAATGCTCCATTATTTGATTCTTTGGTTTGATTATATATTGTTTATTTATCCGATCTGATTGATAATTGTTGCCTACTTGTATGATGTATGAGGCATATATTCTTATTGTTTGTTTGCCATGAACAATCCCCATTCATAACAAATGTACCCCTCTCCCATAAAGTGTATAATATTTATTTCTTTATTTCTTTAGTCACCTGTTAATACAAGAATTAAAACGAACATCCGATAACCATTTCAAAATAAGATCAAAAGCTCGATCCAACGTCGAGTAATCATTTTCAAAACTTAACAGAACCAGCACACATTCATCCATCCTCTTGTAAGTCGATTGCCTCAGGCATTGCCATCTACCTGTAAGTCGATTGCCTCCGGCATCTCCATCTACCCTTATCCGTAACTCCTCTTCGCGCTCCATCCGTCGGCTCTTGTTCCGTTTAGGTAGCACCCATTAGGTAGAATTCCCTTATTCTTTGCATGCTAACATTAGGTACATGTTCCCCTTTGTAAATCCTAACACATAGGTCCATATTGCATGACAACTCTAGAGCAGAGTTTCCCCACTCTTAGACCTTCTGTGCGTCTCCGATCTTGTGGCATGTCAGTCTGTTCTATTGCAAAGAGGTAACTGCCTAAGACTCGATTCAGCGAGCTGCAACACCTACTGCTAGGACGTTGAACACACTGCCCACCCTCCTTTGACACAGCTGGTGTCCTCTTTTGTAAGTCCATGTTCAGATGGCAATCCTTAACCCCCAGTTAGCCGAACTACGTTTTGCTCTGATTCTCATTCCAGATGAGATATGTAGGCATAAGACGCGACGTCTTACCGAGCACACATCTCTTTAACCCATAGGTAGCTGAGCCACGAAGACTCTGATTCTCATACTCAAATGAGATACGTAGGCAGTGGATGCGACATCCTTGCGAGTCATTTTCTTTTAACCTTCCTTTTAGTAGATAGTACTTTAGATATACCTACACCCTTTAGACTAGAACAACACTTATGAAAAGGGCTCCCTAGGAGTACCTAGGATGTTTTGGTTGCTTAAAAGCTTCCTATTGCATAACCAACCCCCTTACCCAGATCTCTGACATTTTTACTAGTTTTTTATTCGATAAAACTTTTAGGTTTTTTTTCGCTTTCTAACCATTCCTTTGGATAAATAGAAGTGCGGTGGCGACTCGACTTGTATGGTTTACCTTAGATTTAGTCAATATCTCTAATGGTAACGAATACCCCGCTACATACATAACAATTTTTGTTGATCATAGTGCATTATTGTGGTGATAACGTCCAAATAGGATTGTGTATCTTGTTTTGGGTAGAGGCTTTGAGTGAGTTTTTCTTGAATAAAATCTTAGGGTTTTGTCCTCCAAGATTTGGGGTTTTTTGCACAAATCTTTGCTTCATAGATCTAGCTGAGTGAAAGGTTTGAAGAACGGTGGGTTCATTCGAGCGAGTAACAGTAACCGAAGGATTTTGAAGAAAGGTTTGGGTTCAAGTGTATCGCGATTGAAATAATTCGATCTAGAGTTTTTGAGAACTTGGAGTTCTTGCAATAAGGTAGCTACAATAGGAGGTTTGTTCGAAACATTTGAAGCTCTTGGTTTAACTCGAAGCAAAGGGAGAGAAGTACATAGGATATGCAATAACGCTTAGGTTTTCTTGGTGGTGATCATTTCTTCTCTTATATAAACTTTTCAATTTTATAGTAAATATCTCAATTCTAGTTTTAGAATTGGGGGCAGACGTACCCTAAGCGAGGACGAAAGGGGAACTGCCTAAACAAATATGGCGTTGTTCTCTTTCTCTAACTCTTTAAATTCTGCATAATTTGAATCTTGTGTGAAACTAATTGGAAACTTCATCTCGCTTAATTGTTGTGCATTAAAGTTGTTCGATAAATTACTGTAATCACTTTGGCTGTGACTAAGGAAAATTCTGCACAATTAATTCTAGTGAAATTAAGACTTGGTGTAGTGTACACACCAAGTGTTTGATAAAATTAACTTCACACAAGTTTATCAATATTTTGCTTATTTCCTCATTATTTTAATTCATCATTGGTGGTAACTCTATCAAGGATTTGTGTATTTGATCGATTGATTAAGATTGTTATTGATTTGCTTTATCTTAGTCATTCCATTAAGTTTCACGCATATCCGATCTTTCCAGTAACAGATCATGGTCTAGGGAGCTTTCGCAACCTTTAAAAGTAATTTTAAAAAGCGCTAAAATTTTAATTAACTGGTCTATTCAACCCCCCCCCCCTTCTAGATTGGTACTATTTTCTAACAATGTTTAATCTTGTATGCCCACCTGCATCCAATTGGCTTGACATTTAGAGGCAAATCTACAAGTGTCCAAGTATCTGTCTTTCGAATAGCGTTAAGCTCAACTTTCATATCTTGGTTCCAACACTCAAACTTATAAGCCTCAACTTATGTTTTGGGCTCAATATATGATATTGGGGACAAAGAGTAGTGACATTACGGTGTAGATATGTTAGAATACGATATGGAAAGAGAAATAGAATAGAGTATCCCTTTAGATGATTGGCTTGGATGTTAAGTTGTGGTGCATACATAGTGCTACAAATAAGGTGGCTTGTATTTGATTCTTGTATATGCATGCAATGGGAATAGAGATGAATTGGTCTAGTCATATGTGTGTTGGTTTATTGGTTGGTTTTGGATATTTGTGGTAGGTTGGACATGCAAATTGGTTGGTTGATCATAAATGATGGGATTAGTAGATGAATTGTTCTGAGTATTTGTGTCGTAAAAGTGTTGTTGAAGTAATTCATATGTAGGTTTGAATCTGGTAAGGTTGTTTCCTGATCAGAACCATTAGTTTATGTTATGATGGTTTTGGTGGGATCATGATAGAAATTTGATGGATAGTTTGCCCATGTATGAGTAGAGCATTGTATGACATATTTCTTAAAGTAAAAGTTTCTTTGGTATCAAGGTCAAGTAGAACATAACCACTCATTCCAATGGTATATCTAAGAAAATTTTCTTTTCTTGCTTTGGAATCAAGTCTGGATCTATGGATATTTAGGATAGAGGGATAACATAAAGAACTAAAGACATTGAATGAGTCAATGCCAAGGTTTTTGTCATATAGCTTTTGGTAAGGAGATTCGTTTTTGTTATGGGCCGACCATATTGACCCGACCTACCTCCAGGAGGAACTTCACTTCTTCCATAATCGTCTCAGCATATGAGAACCACCCTAGTAGCAGGCCCAAGAGATCAAAGTCTCGGGTTCATCCAACTTCTCTTTGCAATTCACTCTTAACTAATAGCAAGTTAGTTAGTCTCTATCTACTATATAGGGAAGGCGCCAAATTCAGGTATCAAGTTTCAAACACAATTTGTATTTCACTATTCTTTCTCACATACCGACTTGGGTGTTAGAGTGCTAACCTTGCTGGTCATCCCTCTCTCCACCGTGTTGGAAGCTCAAAACCATTATCACTTCCAATCCTTGCTTTATTTATGGTTCCCAAACAGAATAGTTTTGTAGGGTTTCTATTGGCACTCTATTTATGATTAATTTAGAATACATGGTGGCATAAGACCAATAAAACTTAGGTAACTTTGTTTGGTAAAGTAGGGCTCTTCCAATATTGAGAAAGTGTTTGGTGTTTTCTCTCTACCCTACCATTTTGTTGAGGAGTTTCAACACATGAATTAAGATGTGTTATTCCTTTTGAGGAATAAAAGGATGTCAATGTGAACTCAGGTCCATTGTTTGTTCTATGGTCTTATGAGTGATATTGTATTGGGTTTTTATCATGGCTACAAAGTTTTTGAACTTGTACAAAAACTTGAGCTTTGGTTTTTATAAGAACAGTCCATACAAATCTTGTGTGATCATTGTTAAAAAAAATATTTGTGGTTATGAATAGATTCAATAGACAGGGCTATAAAAATGAATAAATTCAAACTTGGAACCTGCAATTGTGGAACTGTGAGGAAATAAAAGTTTATTTTGTCTAGCAAAATGACAAATATCACAAGTTGCTTTATTATCAAAGTAAATATATGGATACAGCATAGACATATGATTGAGTCTATTATTAGAAACATGACGTAGTCTAAAATGCTATAATGTATTACTAGAAAAAAATAGTATTGATATTAGCGGTAAGATGAGTTGGTATATGTGAATGAGGGAAGTTTATACCATCATCAATTTACAGTCTATATAGATCTTCGGCTTGTCTACCTAAATCAATCATCCTTTTGGTGATCAAGTCCTGTAAAACACAAATGTGTGTAGAGAATTTAATGGAACAATTCAAGGATTGGTATAATTTGGATATAAAAATTAGGTTGAGATGAAATTCATTAGAGTATAGAACATTATGAAAATAGAGATATGGTGAAAAATAAATATGGCTAGCTTGTTTAAAACATATTGAGTTACCATTTTGTAAAGTGGTGTCGACAAGTTTTATGCTATAAATAGAAGAAAAAAGTTTAATGGGGCACATATGGTCATTAGCACCAGAATCCAAAATCTAAGAATGATGTCTACTAAGCATGGTTAAAAGTAGTGCAGATAATATCTAAAGAAGACTCAAAAGATGAATGATCATGAGTTATAGGAGAAATATAAATTTGGTTTATTTAGAATGTTGTGCTGAAGGAAGGAAGTTTACTTGTTGAAGCAACCTAACAAGTTGATCATACTTTTCTTGAGAAATTATGAAATTGTTGCTTGTAGATGAAGTCTCCTTAGTTTCACTAAAATGATGGTTTTTTCACAATTCTGTCTATGAGATGCATTGACAAGAGGCTTATTTTTGTTGAAATTAGGGTGACCATGTTTTTGATAGCAAAAATCAACAGTGTGTCCACTCTTATTACAAAAAGTGCATTGCCCGGTGGAATTCTTGAAATGGTATGACTTACCTTTGGAATTTAGTCTTTGAGCTGCATTAACCAATAAAGAAATATCTTATTTTTGTATGATGACATATCGATGGTTGATTTCCTCTTACACAACCAAGGAGTAAACCTTGTTGATTGGTGGCAATCTATCAATAACGCTTGAGTTTTCATAACTTAGAATTAATCGCTAAGACCTGTCAAGAACTGCATAACTTGATCTTCATGCCTAAAATCAAGAACACTTTGCATAGTCACACACCTTCGTTGATGAACACACGTACAAGCATAAAGAGAACGATACTCATTGAGTTTCTCTCATAAACCTTTCAACTCAATGAAATAATTGTTTCAAATTGTTGATTGAATAACGAAATGAAGAAATACAAATTGATCATCTTTAGAAAATATTTGCTTCAAATCAATTCATACACATATGGCATTAGCATGAAATACAATAGTGGATACGATTTATTCTAAAACAGAATTTAACAACCAAGAATGAATCAAGTGGTTACATCTTTCCCATTGAAAACGATTAAGATCATCCTGAGGTGGAATTTCAGCTGAACCATCAATGAATCAAATATTGTTCTTTGTGCCTAATGCTCTTCGCATATATTATGCTTCACATAAATTTGCTATATACTAGGATGTTGGAGCCATTCAACTTTCGGATGATTTAAACCAAATTTGGACATTCACTTGGATACACATAGTAGATAGAATTTGTGTCAGCTTGTTGAGCTTGTTGACCAATTGGAGCAACACACATAGACATTGATAAAAGCAAGGATCTATGAACAAATCAAAGAGAAAACATTTCAAGAACAAATCAAGAACAAATTGTTCTTGATGAATGATAAAACTGAATGAAAACTCACTAGAACTAGGTGAATGAAGTTAGAATTCTCAAATTGATACCATATTATGAAAGATATAATTTGGAGAGAGAAGAGCAAAGGACTTCATTGATTTGGAAGGGAGTGTACATAAGTTACTTATACAACAAGCTATTGTGCACACTATAAACTAAGAAAACTCATAACTAGCAGTGCAAAATATTTGCAAGGCGCTACAATAAGTATACGAGGAAGAATAGTACAAAAGATCGAGTCCTCCAAAAGAAGATCGAATCCTCCAAAGAAGTGGGATGGAAAAAAGAAAGAAGAAAAACAAGTGAAGTGCTTTTGAATGTGGAAAAACAAGTAAAATTTCTTGTCAAACTTGTGGTTGAATACCGGAAAATAGAGTTATTTGGTGCATTCTTATGTGGAGAAGCCAGAGAGGTCTAGAAATTTGCATGAAATCATTGAGGACCAATGTTTCTACCATACCTCTAGTTTGTCTCTTATAAGTCAGTTGCAGCAGTCGCAATATCTCAACGCACAACCAGATAACACATTCAACCAAGCCTCCAAGGGGTATGTTAAAATGTAACCTCTATTTTTCTTGCCCATGTCATAACACATAAGCATCAGAATGATTATCCATATATAATGGGTTTGACCACATTGCAAAAGCCATAGTATTAAGATATTGTAATGACACCAAATTTGACAGTTCATATAGTGACTTGTCAAACTTTGGATCTATTATCAATTTTAATGACTACACTCCAAAAAAGATAATCATTAACTCATCCATATCATTCAATTATTAATCATGGTATATTTAATTGATTAATCAGTCTTTCAAAAGATTCACCTCCATATATGTTTGAGTATTACAGTCCAACTATTCAAAAACACAATAAGTATCCAATGACACAAAAGTTGACAAGACCATGCAACTAACTAGGCCAGCCTCCTAATTAATCATATACTATACTAACCACAACAATAATCCATATTCAACTTTCATTAAGGCTCACTAATGCAAAGTTGCCGTGTTTAATCACTAGACTGACTTTGATGAATATCTAAAATCTGTTAAACCATCTTCTATCAGCTTATCTCAATCAAACTCTTCAAATCACACTTCAAATATATAGATTTAAATACATCAAAACAATGAGAGCATCAACTTTTCCTACAATTATGGATCAAAATAATCTTTGTTACTACTCACTCATAACCATATATATACACCTGAAATACAAAGGAAAACAAACAAAACCAATAACATACACGTAGGTCAAACACTCTATAATCTTCACTGCCTCCTTTAACTGTCTCTACTTGTATCATCAACACTTCCCAAACCATAAACACTCTAATTTCCTGTCCTCAAATGTCAGTTATCACTCACTGAGTCACTCTGTCCATGTATATATCTCAGCTTATTGCCAGCAACATACTATTCACAAGGAAAATCTTACCCTATTCCTGCAAAAGTAAAATCATAATCAACTTTTTGACCAAAGAACTGTATATATCTTTAACAAGTGGAAGATGGAAACAACCTACCATTTTTGGTTTTTTGAACTTAAACTTGGGGAGGGGACTCGGGTTCGGAACTGCAACTATATGACATTGTATCTTCCTTAGGTATTGCTACAAAGTTGAGAGGCGTGGTAGATAGTCTTCTCATTTCGTTGAAGTATCCGTTATGACGACCAGAGTACGAGCGTGGTGTATGTACTTCAGATGTTGTACCGCTTACTGAGTTCCGACGAGGTGTAGGAGGCATAGATACATTTCCGTTGCCATAGCCGTTTCCATTTGCACGATGCCCGTTTGTCTTTCTAAAGCTGTTAGTTTTTCTTGGACTAGGTTTAGATCCATATATGGCTTCCTTTTGATTTTGAAGTAGATCTTGCATCTTCTTTTGGTCCTTTGAGATCGAAAACAAAAACCTTGTCATTTAACTTAGACCAATATATAAAAAAACAAATCACCAAGACCAATGGACAAACAACAAATTCTTTTTTTCAATATGTAAACAAAGTGGTAATAACCACAAGAAACTCACAACCGTGAGAGTCAGGGTTCGAACTGGTGTTACCAGTTGAGCTAAGATTTGCAGACACAACAAATTCTTATTTATTATTATAGGAAAATATGGACAAAAAGGTAAATTTACCCTCTGTCGTCTCTTCACTTCTTCTCTCTGTTGCCTGGTCAGTTTATAATCATCCAGTAATTCCACCAACCGTACCTACGGATGATATAGACAAGTAAAACAACAAGTGAAGGCAATGAAAACCAGAAATTACAACACACCACTTCAATGCTTACCCCATCATACAGAAAACAAGCCTTCTTTTCATCTTCCCATGCTAGAGTTTTGCTTATAAGATTGTCAACCATTCCTGGAAAAAGAACACACTCTCATCATAGGTTTACATGGAAATGTCAACGACAAAAAGACACTGATGAAAGCAATACCTGGAATTTTGGTTACAGTTACTCTGGCTCGTTCAGCACGCTTCAGATTAATGTGAGCACCTCGCCCAGCACTGTACCTATTATCATCCTGAAATTCCACGTATTACTTTAGAAAACAAACTAAATAATCGATGTACGCTATGAAGGTAGACAATAGGGAATTACTGACTTACCTGGCTATATTCGTCGAGCCAATTTTCCTCTTCACAAGCAAAAAGCCACTTATCAATCCTATCGGTTACGTCTCTTCTGCTCAAAGCTTCATCTTTAGCTTTCACTATTTGTGCTTCAATGTTAGCTAATAATTCACAAGGATCAACCAGGCCTGTATCAACAACAGCAAAATTCAATAGTGTCAGATTTTTCACATCAGTGATTTTTTCTGTGAAAAAAATCTGTAGGGAACAGACCAGAATCTATTAATGCACTAGCTTTCTCGGCAGCAGTACTTGTATCAGGTTCGATATGAGTCAATCTACATATTTCTTCTAACTCTGACCTCTTCTTAAAAACAAGTTCTTTCATTCTACTTGCTTTTAGTTTCGCAAGTTTTTCCACTTCTGCCGAAGCCTGCAAAAAGGACTTCTCATTTAATTCGGCAAATAAATGAAAGGAAAAAAATGGTGAAAGAAATGAAAGAAGCTTTTAAACCTTCTCTATCACGTCTGTTGAAAGACCGCCTCTTTCGGTGATTTCTGATGGCGAAGTTGCAACAATAGAAGTAATCCTCAGAAAAGTGTTCCTCTCTTCTTTTGACGTGTCCATCAAATTCCAAAGTTCAAATAGGTTGGCGACAATATCCTTCAACTGCATTTTCAAAAAGTACACTTTATGTCAGGTTAATGCAAGGGGGAAGTTACAACAAATAAAGAGACTATTAAAATCACCTTCTGTATTCTGACTTTTCTTTCGGTTTTTAACTTGAGAATGGTCTTCTCTAAACCTTCCAATGTGCTATTGCTAATATTAGTTGATTGCTCCACCTGAGTCCCGTGCAAGCTCGGATGTACATCGTCTACTGTTTGGCCGAAATCCAATCCAAGAACACCACAGAGAGTATGCACCTCATTAACACATTGCAAGACTTTCTGAAGTCGATCCGACTAGAAGAAGAAGGAAAAAAACATAGAAAGTGCACAAATGAGTTATAAAAGGAGAATTAAGGTTACAAGATATGAAGATGGAACTTTTAAACCATAATACAAACCTTTTCTTTTTGAAGACTTCGGAGACGTGTTTGATATTCATTAAGTCTTCTAAGTGACAAGTCTTGTTCCTCTTTACCGTCTGTGCTGCTCACATCATCATTGACGGGATGGATTCCACAAATCTCGCCGCTTATCTTCTCTATTTGAGTTTTAATATCTTCAAATTGTTTCAACCTTTCTTCTTTTTTCTTCTTCAATTCCTCAACCAATGGTGTGACAGATGCGAGTTTCTCCTTCAAGGATGCCGATCTTTTATCGGTCTTAATCTATAAATGCATAGACAAATAAATCAGAAAGTCAGCATGCAATTATTTCGGCGTCTCAACTCCCAAGTATATTCATCAATCAAAATAGTGAATTCGCAGATATATTCACCAATCAAGTATTGAACACAAGTAAGTCGTTTAATTTTTTACCGGAGAGTGAACGTCATGTTCCCCAAGTGCAGCTATTAGCGTGGCAATCTCAGCCTCCTTGGCTGCAACGGATTGATGAAAACGTGCTTTGGTGTTGGCAGCTTCATCAACTTTTCTCCTATAAACATCTAAGCATTCCCTCTCTAGCTCCATCAACATTCGATCTTTGTCCTTCTCGGTCTCTCCAATATCGTTCCATATTTGCTGCACACAAAAAAGTTAAGAAAGACCTTAAACAAGACTAAAATTATCTGCAACCAATCAAGAGACTAGTTTATCAAAGACCAAGTCACCCTTAAATCCCATATTAACAACTGAATTAATAACTTCCAAAACTTATTAACAAAACCATTCTAGTGAAATTTAAAATTTTGCAGTAACCCAATTTCAGAAAATCAACCACTTGAAAATTTAAAGTAAAAACAAAAAGCTTTAAAAAATGACTTTTTCAACTGAGGGTAATCAATCTCATGAACAAAGACAAAGCCTATATTAAAATAACCTACAGAGACCTTAATAAGTACTTTTTCCTTTTATACAGTAAAACAGACCCCCCCAAAAAAAAGTTGACCAGAGAAGAAACAAAACATCATTGGTTAGAGAATAACAAAAGAAGAAGAAGAAGAAAAGGAGTTAGTATCATAACAAAATCATTAACAAAAACCACAGAATTCATCATCATCAACAACAATAAGACACAGAAAAGTTATGTAAACAAAATTGAATTCTGAAAAAAGTGAAAGAGAAAAACCTCAAGTTCTCTGAGCAAAGAAGTGCAAGTAGTGCTTAAATGGATACTAGTAATAGGACTTCCAATGGCCAACATTCTTGACAAAATTTGAAAACTACACTCACTAGTAGTGATAAGAAAACTTCAAAGAACCAAATTTCAAGAGAAAAAAAAAACAACCCTCTTAAGAGATAAACAAAACAAGAAAGCAAGAAACTTTCATGACAAATACGAAGAAACACAAGGTGTTTCCATTGCTTTGAAACAAAACAAACTCTAACAGATCTAAAGGTGAAAGCTTTGGTTAAAGGGCCACACACTTTGTCTTGAAGAAACTGTGTTTGTGACAAGAAAGCTGAAAAAAAGGATCTGTAAAGAGAGGAAGAGGAGAGAGAGAAATGAGAAAGGTTTTGTTTTTCAGAGAGAGAAAATGATTGGCATGATTATGAATTAGTTGAAGCTTGGTGTGGTTAGAAAAGGAAAGGGATAATGGAATTTTTAGGGTTTGGTTGGTGGTAAAATGCAGGAAAATGAGGAGAAGGAAAATGGAGAAGCAGGTAAAGAGATCTGTATTGTATATTTCTATTTCTATAGCAGTGTGTAGTGTGTGTATGAGAGTGTATGTATGTATCCTAGCTGTGAAAGTACACATTTGCCAATGATTTGTAGTGGCTAAAATAAACAATATGATTAAGAATTATATTTTTAAAAAAAATATAAGTTTTTAAATAATATTGATAGGCAAAAAGAAACATAGATAAAAATAAAAATATTGATTAGTTTTTTTAATAAAATAATAATATAAAACTAAATTTCATAAATATGTCACACACAATCATATGTTCACAACATAATAAAATAAATATTTCAAAAATCAATTACAAATTTAATACAATAATACTGATAATACATATAATAACATAACATAATCCCACACTTCATTTTAACATTCATTTAGAAATAATTTGATCAAATTAAAGAATTACAATAAAATAAGTTAAACTAATTCAAACTAAAATTAAAATAATAAAATATAGTAACTAATATAAAGTTCAAATAATTAAGAATAACTAAATTAAATAAGATAAAATACTAAAAAAAAAAATACTGTATACTTTATTAAATAACAAAAAAACTAATTTGAGTTGAATTATGATAAATAAGTCTTAATTGAACAATAACAAACAATATTGATTTGAACGACAGTCAATATTGAGTTGAATATTGTGATTATGTTTGAAAGAGACGGCGTGGTGATGATGTAGTATAGTTGAAAGAAAAACTATAATGGAGTGACAAAATTTAGAAGTTTGTATGGTTGTAAAAAAACGCAGAATTCTTTTTTGTGATTGACAATATATTACATTTTGATATTGACATATTAAAGTTTTTATAAAAAAAAATTAAAATTGTCAATTTGATACTTTTTTTTAACTGGACGATCTTACAAAATCGGTTCCGGTTCTTTGATTCTGGACGGTTCAATCTATTTTTTCCGATTTTAATTCATTAGCGGTTTTGAAAGGTTGACCCAACCAAATTCATCTCTGATTCTCGGTCCAACCAGTTAAACCAGTCAGTTTGGTCTGGTTTTTAAAACATTGCTTGAGACTTTCAATAGAGAATATTATTGTCTTCGTAAGGAGTTGAACTTGTGACTTCCAATAGAGAATAAATATTACATTTTTTGTCTTTCCAAGGAGTTGAACTCGTGACCTCTAATAGATAATAATTATTACATTTGACCTTTTGAAAATGAGTTTATGGAGGTTTTGCATAAGAGAATAGAATGATGTGAACAGTTAGCATGTGTCGTTATATAATTTGTCGCTTCAGATTTCATATATTATATAGATAGATTATAAGACTAAAAATCTTGTTCATTTTTATAGGATTTAAATTAGTTCTAATATTTTTTTATCAAATTAATTAAAATTTATTAATTTTATTTTTTTAAGAATTGAATAAGCTTTCATAATTTTTTTATCAAATTATTTAAAATTAATTAATTTTATTTTTTATTGAAATAATCGTACATAATAGTAAATAAAATAATAATAATTTGAGTTTTGATGTATTTTGAATATATTAATTGTACATGCATGTAATTTATAATAATATGGGTAACGATGTAATGTGAATGTACAATTTGTACAAGTATATAACTTTATATATGGAATGGAGAAGTAAAGAAGATAAAGGATATCAATGACTTTTTATTAGAGAAATAAAAGGAGATAACTTATTGAATGTGAAAATATAAATGTTTTAATTAATAAATATTTTATTAGAATTAGTGAAGTTGTTGAAAATAGTGAAAGTTGGTAATAAATAAGGGTATAGGAGTGGAAAAAAACAATAAATATTTTATTTGTATTCTAAAAGAATATTTATTTTGAGATATAAAAAAATACAAATGAGACACGTTTTATGAGACGGATGGAATACATGTTTTTCTCAAACAAATAATAGAAGTTTTGAAGTGTGTCACATCAGATTTTTAATGATGTGACATGTAAGAAAATGAGTTGTAACAAAATAGTTTATAGCTAAATTTTAATATATTCGTTTTCTTTATGATTTTAAAGAAAATAAATTTTCAATTTTAGTGTTTAGATTAACAAATATTTTTGTCTTTGCGAGGAGTTGAAATTGGGATTTCTAATAGAGAATACTTTTGTCTTTGTGAAAAGTTAAACTTATGACTTCCAATAGAGAATAAGTATTTCATTTTTTTGTCTTTGCAAGAAGTTGAATTTATGACTTCTAATAGAGAATAACTATAGATAATAATGTTGGATTTGGGCTCCCTTCCTATGTGGAGAAAGACACAAATATGATTAGTTCATTTGTCTCACTTAGTTAAATGGAGATCGTCAATTTGAGAGAGATAGAGAAAAAATAAGGATTCAAAAAAGAAAAAAGAGGAGAGAAACTCATTCTCATTTTTTTGCAACCGATCTCAATAAATCGATGATCTTCGATCCGTTAACGGCCGGATCAAGCTCAAATTTAGAGGGCATAGTTTTAACTTTTGACTCTTTAGAATTTCAAAACAACGTCTGAGGTGAGAGTTATCTGTTTCACGCTTAAGTTGTAGATTTGGAAAAAAAAATTAGCTTTTTGATTCTTATTTGTAAGCTCGTTTGCTTTGTGATTTGCGGTTGTTAGCACTGATTTGTGAATCACTTTAAGACTTTATTGTACTCTTAATTGATTATAGTAGAGTTATTTCTTTGGTTTTGACGACTCATGACTTTTACTCTCAAATTGAGGGATTTTCCACGTTAAAAATATCGGTGTTCTTTTATGCTTTTATTTGTTCGATTTGTCGTCTTATATTTGTTGTTGGTCCTCAAGGTTCCTATAAATCTGAGAAATTTTATATCCAATGTGTATTGATTTGTTATTGTATCTTAATTTCTCATCAAATAACTATTAAATTTAACCTTTTGAAAATGAGTTGAGGGGGTGCCACATAGAAAATGGGATAATGTGACACAATTGAATTAGAAAAGTTAACATGCGTCATTATGTAATCTACTACTTTAAATTTAATATATTATATAAATTTATTTTAAATCATTACTATATTTTGACCCAAAAAAAAACTTCTTGCGTCATTATTATCACCATTGTAATTTCATCATTTGCTTCTTGCGACATTATTATCACTATTGTAATTTCATCATTTGCTTCTTGCATCACTATTCCTTTGAATTTATGGATGTATCCAACAAAACAATTAAACCTTATTTTACTAAATGAAGTCGACTACATAGATCAAGTTTCATCATAATACTCTATTAATAACTATGTTTCTATCCAAATCATTAATCTTAAGATTCTTCTTAATAACTTCTCTAATAGTCTTTTTAAAATTTTCATTTCCTCTAATTATTTGTCTTCTCTCCATCTGGTATACCCTCATTGCTACCGAATTTACCGGTTTTCTCTCTACATGCCAAAGTCACCTAAATCTACTTTTCATCATCTTCTCCATTATATACTATTGAGTCTTACCACACATCCACTATAGCATCTTCATCGAGGATAAGTACAAATTTGATAATGTAATTGATTTTAAATTAAATGGTGAAATCTATCTGATTTGGATATGTTCTATATAATTCAAATTTGTGTGAACAAATATGTGCATTTATATATTGATTAATAGATGTGTTAATTTGCAGGATGAGTTCAAAAATGAACTATTATTTTGTGTCATCCTGATATGCTAAAGTAGGTATTTTTATACTTTGAGTTGTAGAACTTTTCAAGGGAGGATTCATGATTTATATTGGATTAGTTTGAATGGGTTTCAACCCATATATATATATATATATATATATATATATATATATATATATATATATATATATATATATATATAATATATATATATATATATATATATATATATATATAATATATATATATATTATATATATATATATATATATATATATATATATAATATATATATATATTATATATATATATATATATATATATATATAATTTAAAGGCTCTATTTTAATATTTATTGTGATATTTTAAATTATTTAATAACAAATAAATAAGTGTATTTAACATTTTCATTTTCGAATAAATTACATAATGATAAACGGACATGTCCGTTCCGTTTAGATTAGGCTTAGTAAAAGTCTGCAAAAAATAGAGCGGAGTGGAAAAGACATAGTTGAAGTTGCAAACCTAAAACTTTAGTCCGACTGCACAAAAGTGCGACGAAGCCATGCGCCATTGTGGACAATGCATATTTCAAGTCTAAAAATATATAAAATTATGTTAATGTTCATGTCCACAAATAAATGTGGTGGGTGAGATTGACACATTAGATGGTGATAGTCTAAACCTTTAGTCTGTCCTACACTAAAGTGCAGACGAAACGGACATGTCCAACTGATCGGGTCTAAATCTGCTTTTGCACCCCTAATTTTTATAAATATTATAAGAAATGTGTCACATTAAATCAACTCAGATAATAATTATGTATGGATATTAGATAAAAAATATATTTTAAGAGAAACTTATAATCACTAAATTATTTGGAAAAAAATTACAAAATATAAAAGAAAAACATGACTGCTTATAAACTTCAAAATTTTGAAACTTTATATTAAGTGTCTTTAGAGTATTATTTTAAAATTCAAAAATAAATATAAAAAGTGTGTACTTATTACATTAATAATTATTTAACCTTTAGTATTAAGATACAATTTAATTTTATTGATTCTTTAATCAATATGCTAAAAAAGTATTTAGTCAAATGTTTTACATTTTATTTTAAAATTATTAACTCAAAAAGTATATTTTAATAACCATAAAGAGCTTATAATGACTACATATTTAGTACTCCATTTAATTCCCAACACTTAATTACTTTTTCCGTTGTGTGAGAAAGAGAATAATAAAATTCAGACAAGATAGAATCTCGATATTTGTTGTTTCATACTCGTGATGTGGCGCGTGGTTTTCACTCTCTAATAAATCAAGGTAGTTTTCTTTTCTTAACTCATTATAGAAGCGCGTGTGGAATATTTGGGAATTGAATTTGCTACGACACTTGCAGCTGTTTTGATGTTGAAGTGTTTGTACAAAAGACAAGAAAAGAAAGTAACTAAAGATGTCGCACGATGAGATTATTAAAGTTTACAAAGTTACCTTTGGTGAAATCTTATTTTTACTTTCCAAAAACATTTTTTAATTTAATATTACAAAATGTGTAATTATTGTTTAAGTTTGTTGTCAAATAGATGAAATAACCACTAAAGAATAATGGTTGCGAGAAAGAAAACGAAATGCAAATTAGGAACAATAATAAGAATATTTTGTTTAGCATTTCTTAAAGGCATGTTTTATTGATATGAAGATCCTCTCCTTTTTTTTAATTATATTCTCTATTTTTTTTTCTCAATATTATATTTGTAATAATATAAATACAATAGTTAGACATAAAATGAATTTAAATGTTTTTATATATTATAAAATATTTTAATAATGGAAAGAAAAATAAAAAAAGAGTCTTAATTTTTTACTTATCTAAAGATATCATTTATATAAATGTGATATTGAGCCATACATGTTAATCAAGTGATTTTAAATAAGAGAGGAACGTGAATTGTAATATTTGAATATTTAAAAAGTAGTTTATAAAAATTTTGATTTTAAAAATGTTTATGTTAGGATAGAGAAGAAAAAAAGGGGAGGAAAAAACATATTAAAATAAGACAAAATACTTGTTTTTTTCTTTAATTGATCCCTCAATTTTAAAAAGTTTTAAATTGATCATTTAATTGTTCAAACAGGCGTCATAACTGATGTGTCAAAATAAATTATCACTTGGCACTGATGTGACATATGTTCATTATTAAAGTCATCAAAGTCATCAAAATTCTAAGAAATATTCTAAAATATTGCCTTCATACATATTTGAACCATGACACTAATTGCTAAGCAATATACCATACCTCTAGGCCTTTACATCTCTCTATAATTAGATTTACAAATAAAATATATAATAAAATCTTAATTATTTATAAAAAAAAACTTAACAGTCATGTCTCTCTTAATTTTTTGTTCTGCTTAATATACAAACTCAGAACTTAAAACATACAACCCCATAAATTAAAACATCATGGTTGAGATCTTTGTGTCATATGTACAATCTTAATTAAAATCGAAATCCAAACTCAAAAATTAATAGAAAACCAAATCCAAACTTGCAGATTTGGGAATTTCCATATCTAGATCTTGTTTAAGGAAATTTTAAAATCTGGATATTATTTGGGAATTTCCATATTTGAGAATTTCGAAATCTGAAAGAACTACTTCTTCCGTTCCTTTTTAAGTGTCATTTTTTGACTTTATACAGATACCAAGGAAGCTAATCATTATTGTTACTTTTCAAACAACAATTATTGTTTTACCTATAATACCCCTAATTATTTATTACATTCATTTTACTTTTTCTCTCTCTATAATAATTATCTAGGGGTAATTTTGACAAAATTGCAATTAATACTACCTTGAATTTTGCAAGTGACACTTAAAAAGGAACCGAGGGAGTACTACATATGATTTCTTTGAGGAATGTGCAGAACCATTAACAAATTATTAGGCATAATCATTTCAACCAAATCTTCTTGCGCATTACTGACCAGCAAATTTGGAAGGTGAGCGGTTATTTTTCATCGTACAATCATAATGAAAAAAACACAGTAGAAAACTGTGGACATATACATCATGAATTCAATAATTCTTATATCGTTACAATCATTAGATTGGCGAAACCATTGAGTCGATCCATATGCAGTTATAAGCTCCTTTTAAGCTTTTTGATCCTATGGATAAACAATTAGTATAAGAGTAGTTTCAAAATGGTGGATCCAGATCCAAAATGCTCAATAAAAAAATTAAAAACTAAAAAACTAAAATCATAGGAAGAAAATGGGAATTAACGAGGATAAGAGAAAAAAATTACCTTACTCAAAAGAGATATGCATGCATCCATCATAATTAAAACAAAGTTCAAAAAATCATAAATTTCCCAATTCATTTCAACAAATATAACTACATGTTGAGGAGAATGAGATATTAATTCAGAAGAAATAGTGTATGGATGAAATGAAAATGATATAATAATGGTCATATGTAAAACAACAAAGCATATATTTTCAGGTTGTAATTGTTAAACAAAAAATGTGAAGTGGCTTAGTCGTATTAAATTTTGCTTTGTTTGAAGACATAAGAGACTGCATTGGTCCTTTTAAAAATTAAAGGATCAAAATGGACCCCGAGGTAAAGATAAGAGACTAAAAAGGATATTTTTCCTTAAAATAAATAATTGAAAATGAAAGAGATAAGGGATAGAAAGATTACACCAGATAACTATCATGGTTTGGCCTAAACCACTTGAGGTATGTTGTAGTGCAAATATAAAGTGCAATATTATCATATTCACATGGACTTTTTGTGTTTTAAAGATTGGTTCGACTATTCTTATGCTTCTAAGCAAAAGTTGTTTATAGTTGTTTGGTTGCCGACAATTAAATGGAAAAAAATAAATTTAAATTTCGGTGTTAACATTGAGAAAACTTGTTACGATAGATTTTGTCATCGTTTATTTTCATGCATAACCATTGGTCAGTAATATGATCTTCTAAAATTCGCATATGTTATTCTCATCATATCTCATCTTTGAATCAACGATGTGATATAAGTTGTATTATATAATAGACGATCTTTCGCTCTATTAAATAAAACAACATTAAGTTCCAATAGTAAATTAAAGATATTGATATAAATTATCAGTATTCTACAGATATTAAACCCAAATCTATCTCTAGGCATTATCATCCAATAGGTGAAAACTTGGATCTAGTAACGGTCAACACCTCTTATATGTCAAGTTGTACCATGAAAACATGTTTAAGGTAGCTAGTTCAAAATAAGCGTTAAAAACAAAGAATCATCAATATTAAAATAAGTAGTATTACATAAAACGTCATGACCGTAATTAACATAGGAGTATATAATGACTATATCTACCCCAACAAAGAGATTTCTAGCTACGCTTACTTGCCGTAGCTGTAAAGGTAATTCTGAGAAGACAAACTTGGAATTCCATTTGCAACAATCTCTTGAGCAACAATTCCGCCTTTAATCTCCCTCTTTTATTCTCCTATTGAGACCAAGGTGAACTTATTACCTTTTTGTACCACCTTAAATCCATCTAACATTGTATTTGAATTGACATTGGCAGCCCTATTTATAGGCTTAAGAAAGGTAGGTTTGATAGGCGCATCGTTTATCTTCGCCTTACGCACCTATTTTCTTGCATGTTAAGAAATGTCAACTTACCCTACAACTAGCCCTAGCTCTCTAGACGCACCATCCATCTTCGACTAGCACAAAAACCTTTCATTCATCATGAAGTAACTTAGTCTTGAAGTCTTATCTCGCTTATGCTCGCCTAGCATGCCCATGGACCTGGCCTAGCAAGCCTTGCTTGTAGGAAATGGTCTTAGCAAGATCTTTATGTGCTGCTTGGTGACTTTCCAGTCCTTTTCACCTATTTTTGATAAATGTGCAAGTAAAAAATCCAAACAGATGTTTTAATAATTTTCTTTGATAAATTAGAGTTTTTTATATTGTTTTGTTATTAAATAAGTTAATAACTGCATATGTATTTTACATAATTTTGACACTTATCAGATAGTCATCCACAATTACAAGGACATAGTATTTCCCGCCCAAACCCATGGTTCTGGATGGGGTAAAAAGATCCATGTGCAACATATTTAAAGGTGCCTATTTGTCGAAACAATATTTTTATATTTAAAGGAGGTCTTTACTTGTTAACCCTTTTGGAACACATCATATAGCTCGTATTTTTCAAAATGCAAGTTTGGTCAACCGATTACTAAATCCTTGAGGAACAACTTATTCAAATGATTCATATGGATGTGAGCTATTCTCTTATGTCATATACAAGATTCATCTCTGTTACTCAAAAGACGTACATCATTTGAAGAGATTTTATAAAAATCAATCATGTAAATATTTCCACTTATAGAGCTAGTAAAAAGAGTTTGATTTAATTTAGATTTTATAACCATGAATCCAGATGAATCAAAAGTCACAATATTTATTTTGTCACATAATTGGCTAATAGCTGGCAAATTATGTTTTAAGCCAAAAACTAAAAGGGCATCCCCCATCGATATACTAGGAAGCTTACCGACGATACTATAACCAATAACCCTTCATTTGTTGATGTCACAATAAGATACAAAGCCTCCCTTTTTATAGAGAAATAAGAGAATAAATAGTTGTCTCTAGTCATATGCTTTGAGCAGCTGCTATCAAGGTACCACTTACTGTTTGCTACTATAAAGCATTCTTTGTCATCTTCATGTTTCCCATAAATCATATGTTTGATTCATATGAAGATGTCATATCATTCATTCCAAGCTATGTATGTCCTTTTTTTTTCTTTTTTTTTTCGTGGCTTTTTGAATTTTAAAATTTATTTGGATTCTGGTTTCGAGGACAATTTGAATTTGCATGACCTTTCTTTCCTCACACAAAAGAGTTTGAGGTGAATGGATATTTTCATCTTTTTTATGTTGAAAATCGTGTTGATTGTCATGCTTCATGAATCTTTTGAAATTTCAGACCATCAATGTCATGTTTTCATTAGTATCTGACTATTTGTCTTCTTCGACTTTCAGAGCTAGGTTTTTCTTCTTTTTCTATTATTCATCATCATCAGCTAGTTGTTTCAACTCCATTTTAGGTTCCTGCAACTTACTAGACAAAGTGGCCAATTTCTTAGAAGACAAGTACTCGTATTCAAAAATTACAATGGCTTTAGGTTTCCAACTACGATTTAAGTGTCTAATGACTTTTTATAAATAAAGCATCAATAAGAAAAAATTTACCCAAAATTCTCATATGTTTCACATTATGAATGAATTGTTTTCCTTTTTTCAAAATCTTTTCTTTAGGTTTCATTTTGAAAAGCTCATCACGGGTCAATGATGTTGGAACAAGTTTGGTTCTTGTTAGGGACCAATTAGTACTACTTTTTATATAATTTTATTGGTCCCTTTTACCAATTTTTGATGTAATTACACACTTTTATTCTCACTATTTTGTATAAACGCAATTAGGTTTAATTTATGTTGTTTTGAGTAGTTATTTCACATATTTGTTAGTTTTGTAGAATTTTTGGACAATAGAGCTTCGGAATGCATAATCATAATTTGGAAGAAGTGTTGAATGCAATTTGGAGGCCTATTTTTGAAGATAAACAATTTGAAGAATATTTGGATGAAGCTTGCAAGGCAAGGAAGTTGAAGTGGCTTCAATTTGCGCCGCGATCACCCTTCGCGCCGCGAACCTTGCGAATCCAGCAAGTTGTTTTTGCCAAGTGTGATGTTTTCAAGGCCAACTGTGTTTTGCCAAATCTGTATCTGTTTTAGGGGGCTTTTCAGCTTTAGATGAAAATGAGCATTTTAGGAATGGTCAACCCTTTTAGAAAACAGAATGAAAATTGTTCACTCATTCATTCATAGTTTGATATTTTGTAAGAGAAAAACAGAAGTTCTTACCATTGCCTTTTGCTTTCCAAAATGATGATGAGGAGCTAAACCCAATTTTGTCAAGATTGGAGGTAGTAGCTATTCCTATTTGTTTATGTATTTCATTTGACTCTTGTATATGATAAAAGATTGTTGATGTATTGAATGATATTTTTGCCCTAAGTTGAATACTAGATTTGAGTAGTTGTTGAAAGAGATTATTTAAGTCTTGACATAAAATATATTTTCAAGTAGTGAATAAGTTGTAGAAATAGATTTATTCACTACTCTTCTTTTGTATCAACCATTAAAGATTGCTATATTGATAGTTAGGTGGAGAAATCGTCTAAAGATTAATATAGTAATTATCACACTATCATTTAGACATAAATGATATTGAGAGGATACTTGAACATCATCAATAATCTTGAATCTATATAGTTGTCATAAGGAATCATAAGCAATTTGAATAGTGAACTCCAATCTTGTCAAGCCTTTTACATTTGATTAAAACTATTTTATTGTTTTAGAGACATTTTACTCAAAAGATAACTTTTCAAACAAAACAACTTGGTTACTTTCTAAACTTATAACAATTTGGATTATAGAACGGCGGTAATAACAACCAATCTCTGTGGATACGATATTAAAATATTTGCCGAAAAAATACTTTTCAACAAATTGGCGCCATTGCCGGGGATTGGTGTTCGATATTACAAGCATTGCAATAATTCATTGTTTTAAGTTTTGTACTTACTATCACTCTTGTGTTTCACTTGGTTTGTTAGTTTTGTAGATTCTAGTGCATGTGAGGAAAAGCTACCGAGGAGCAATTTCAATTCGATCCCGAAATTGAAAGAACACTTCGAAAGCTCAATAGTAAAACACGAAGAAGAAGGAAACTAGCCGAAGAGAGGAACCGGAGAGAAGAAGCATCTACTTCCGCACTTGTTCAAATCGAAGAAGTGGTTGTAGAGGCTTGTGACGGAAACATGGCGGATGACACTCCTACCGAAATGTCCGCTAATAGTCCAAGAAGGAATGCTCAATTTACTCGTGGAGGAAGGAATACGGAAATGAAGACTGGAATCCTCCAACTTCTCTATGCAAATCCATTCACCGGAATGGACCATGAAGATCCGTATACCCATCTCATCAAATTCTATGAGATTGCGGGTTCTACGGGAATTGATGAAACGGGTGAAGATGCATTATTTAAGAGGATGTTCCCACACTCCTTAGTGGGAAAGGCAAAAGAGTGGTACCTTGATCAAGCACCAAGAGTGATGACGGATTGGAATTGCTAGAAGAAAAGTTCTTAGAAAGATATTTCCCTCAATCCCGATTCATGGAAGCCAAAATGGCTATTGCGGTATTCACTCAAGGAAGCAATGAGTCTTTAAATGAGGCTTGGGAAAGATTCAAGTCAATGTTGAGAAAATGCAAGGGCCATGGTTTTGATGAGCTCACTCAAATCCATATTTTTCTAAATGGGCTCCAATCGACTCACAGAACACTTTTGGATGCTACCACGGGTGGCTCTCTTATGTCAAAGAATGCGGAAGAAGCAAAAGTCATTATTGACCGGATGACACTCAATGATCGTCAAAGTCAACATGACCGTAGTCCTTCACAATGGAAACCGGGAGTTCTTGAATTAAATACCAATGATGCCATTCTTGCTCAAAACAAGCTACTTTCTCAACAAGTGGAGTTGCTTACTCAACAAATGGCCAAGCTTCCACAATAAATGAAGGAAATTCAAGGGTCTCAAGTTCGACATCAAGTAGCATGTTGCGAATTATGTCAAGGAGATCATCCAACCAGTTTTTGCCCTCCACTAGAAGAAGTGAGTTATGTGAACAATCAAAATCAAGGCTATCAAAGACAACCTCCACCCAACAACAACTCATATCAAAGGAACAATCAAGGTTATCAACCATCAAGGTTCAACAACCAAAATTTTCAGCAGCAAAGTCCTTATCAACATCCAAATTCTCAAGAACAACAATTGCAAGGAGGAAATTCAAAGCTAGAAGACACTCTCCAACAATTCATGCAAGCCTCCATGGCAAATCAGAAGAGCAACGAGGTAGCAATCAAGAATTTGGAAAACCAAGTAGGTCAACTTGCGAAACAATTGTCGAAACAAACTGCGGGATCTTTCTTCTCCGCTAACACTCAAACTAATCCAAAGGAGCATTGTAAAGCAATTTTTACTAGAAGCGGTAGAGAGTTGACAAGTGGAAAAGTGAGGAGATTACAGTAGAGAATGAGATGGATGTTGTATATGAAAATGAGGGTGTGGATTGTGAAAAGGAGAAAGTGGCAGAAACTGTTCAGTTCGCGCCGCGATCTCCCTTCGCGCCGCGAAAAAAGTAGAACCAGCAATTGATAGCAGAACAATAGTGTGAAGTAGAAATGAAGAAGGAAATCGAACCGAGAAAGAAGAAAAAAAGAGACAAAGGAGTGAATGTCACTCCAGTTCAGCATCTACCTTATCCGCACGCACCATCAAAGAAGGATAATGCTAGACACTATGCACGGTTTATGGACATATTCAAACAACTTCAAATCAATATTCCATTTGCCGATGCATTAGAGCAAATGCCACGGTATGCAAAGTTCATGAAGGATATTCTCACAAAGAAAAGGAGACATGTGGAAGACGAGACAATCTTGCTTGATGCACGTTGTAGTGCCATCATTCAAAAAACTCTCCCAAGAAAGGAATCTGATCCGGGCCGAGTCGTTTTACCGGTAACCATTGGAGACACCTACTTTGGTAATGGTTTGATTGACTTGGGATCTAGCATCAATTTAATCCCCCTATCCATTGTTAAATGATTGGGAAATGTTGAGATCAAATTTACAAGGATGACTTTACAACTAGCTGATAAGTCTACCACTTCACCATATGGAGTTGCTCAAGACATGTTAGTGAAGGTGGACAAATTCTTGTTTTCGGTAGATTTTGTGATAGTAGACATGGAGGAGGATCGTGATGTTCCTCTAATTCTTGGAAGACCATTCATGAAAACAACCCGAATGATGATTGACATTGATGATGGACTAATGAAAGTAAGGGTGCAAGATGAAGAGGTAGCCTTCAATCTTTTTGAAGCCAAAAAGCATCCTAATGATAAGCATGATTATTTCCGAATCGATGCCACCTAGGAGGAACTAGTGAAGGTCACAAACCAGGTTCATGTTTCTAATCCATCAGAGAGATCACTTATCGGAGTCTACAAAGTTTCGACCGAAAATGAAGGAAAAGAGATTGAAGCAATGTTGCATGAATTAGAGTCTTGTGGAGAGCTTGTTTATCATGAAGAGACAAACGAAGGCTTGGATATGACAAAGAAAGTGGAAGAGCCAAAACTAGAGCCACACTTGAAGTATGTGTTCCTTGGTGATGATTGTACTAAACCGGTGATCATTAGCAATACCTTATCCACAAAAGAGGAGAATCAATTGATACGAGTGTTGAAAAAGAAGGAAGTTGTCAAACTATTGGAGGCCGGGATGATTTGTCCTATCTCCAATGGTGAATGGGTGAGTCTGGTGCAAGTAGTTCCGAAAAAGGGTGGTATCGGATTTTATCGAATGTTCACCAAGAACCTCTTAAAGACAACAAAGCCCTTGGGTAAGTTGCTCAGCAAAGCCGGATCGTGAAGCTAATCATTGAACCGTCGAGCTCAAAACAACGTTAAACAAAGCGCTTGTTAGGTGGCAACCCAACGTTGTAAGTCTGCATTTTAGAATTTTCTCAATTCTGCTGTTATGATATTTTGTTGTGTCTTTTATTATGAAACTTGAGTTCTGTCCACTGCAAATTAATTTTTCAGAAATTCCTTCAGTTCGCCCCGCGATCATCTTTCGCCCCGCGAACTGAATGGAAAGCTTCAGTTCGCGCCGCGAACAAAGTTCGCCCAGCGAACGGAGCGTGGCAGAACCACTTAAATTCTGTTTAGGTTATTTTTTTGTCCATTCTTATTTTCATAAAGCAACAAATTTTCTTCAACAACCCCACTTCCAAAACTTCCAAAACTCAAAAATTTCCCCCTCCATCTCCCAAATCCCAACTTATTAACAAAGAATCAAGTGAATCTCAACAAGGTATGTTTGTTCTCTTCCCATTCCTTTTTGGTTTCTCAATTAGGTAAGAGTAGGGTTTTGCTAAGATTGGAATTTGATTCTAGAAATAACCTTGCATGTCTAAAGTTGATTCAGATTAGGATGAGGATAGAGATTATGATTATGACTGTTGGTGGTGCAAACCTTAGGAACCCTAAAAGACACCTGGAATTTTCCTGGTTCGTAGGGTTCGCGCCGCGAACGGGCCTTCGCGCCGCGAACTGGGAAATTCCAGTCTCATGTTTTATGCTTGTGATTGCTAACTCCCTTTATGGTTTGTTGTGTGGTTGTTCTGATTTTTATTGCAGATGTCTAAGAGAACAAAAACCATGTCTTCCGGTCCTTCTCGTTCATTGAGACGGTTCTTAAGTGATGAACATGAAGAAAGATTTGAAAAATTAATCAAGAGAACCATCCAACCAGAAAGGTTCATCCGCTTATCACCGGGTGGGACTTATCGGAATTTGGTATCAAATTTTGAGAGAAGAAGATGGAGCAAACTTTGTGAACCAGAGTCGGCAATCAATTACGGCATTGTGCGAGAGTTTTATGCCAATGCTCTTCATCTTGAAAAGGGAGTAGCTTTCAATTACCAAACAAGAGTAAGAGGCAAGATTATTTCTTTCGGCAGAGATGCAATTAACACATATCTTGGTAATCCTCTCACCTTGGGAGAGAATGAGCGGTGCGAGTATCGCACCAAGGAATTGGCCAACGTTTGGGATCTTCCAGTGGTGAGCGCTACCTTATGCCTTGAAGGAAAGACATTTGACTTAAATGATCAAGGACTCCCAAAGTCACGGAAGAGAGAAAATCTGAATCTGGAGGCAATGGCATTTCTGGTGCTGCTGTTGAACAATATCCGGCCAAGGAGCCACAGCACCACTATCCCTTTGGATGTAGGGTGTTTATTTTATTACATCATGATAGGAAAATTTGTTGATGTATCATCCATTATTACGGGCGAAATGCGCAAGATGATTATAAGTGGAATAAAGTTTGGTGGTAAAGCAGGTGTTCTTGCATACCCGGGGCTGATTATGGGACTTTGCCGACGGGCACATGTTCCCATTCCGGATGAAGTACATTTCTCTATCACTAGTGTTATTAATGATGCTTATCTGAACAGGTTTTGCCAAAGCCAGATGGACAGAGCCGAAGGAGCTAGGACTTCGTCCTTTAGACCTCGAGCCCGCACTACTCCAGCTTTCGATCAAATGGCATTTGCTAATTATTGTTGTGAGAGCTTCGAGGCCTCTAGGAGGTCTCAATCTTTTATCTTTGATGCTATGCAGCAACAATTTCAGAACACTTTCCTTGCACCTGAAGCTCGCACATTTCCTACCCAGGAGGAATATGTTGCTTATGCTAATTGGCCTGAGGGCAGACCAGCTTTTATGGGGGGTGCAGGAGGTGGTGCAACCCATGATGATGAGATGGAGGATGTCCTTGGATCTGTTGGTGGTGGCCAGGAGGAGGAAGATTGAGGAGTTTGTTGAATTTTAGAGTTTGTTTTTTATTTTGAGTTTTCTTTGTATTATTATTGCTTTTGTAAAATTTTGAATGTACTTTTGGGTGGCTCTAGTTCACCAAAACTTTGGTTTGTTAGTTTGTTTTGTTAATTGCATGAATACTCTATGAGATTTAAGTGTGTTACAATGAATTTGGTTTACCAACATTTTTTTGTTTAATTGTTCTTACTCTTAAGTCAAGCTTAAAGCAACCAAGAAATGTTCGCAAAGAAAGAAGCATAAGACACTTCGAGTGGTGATGATAAGAATTAGTGTCGGCATTTCAAGGTACACTTTATCGCGTTCTAGACTTAACATGAGTAGTTTGATGGTGTGTGCAAATTCCATATCATAAATTCATTGAAATACATGTCATTTTTGAATCAAAATAGGACTTAACCAATTGTGAGGAGGATTTCCATTGTACACTAAAATGCGGGAAACCAAGCATTATTTCAACTCATTCTTATCATGCTAAATCATGCATCAATCTACTTTTGTGTGAAAATTTTGAAAATGATAGAGGCATTGTTTGTTGAGAAAAACCACTTGACCAAAAAGTTTTGAATCAACGAACCTTGTGAGCAGTAATCCTTAGTTAACCCCCTTTGAGCTTACTTTAGGATTCATTTGATTGATAAGTGTAAAATCAACTAAAATTTTTGTGAATAAATGAATCCTAATTTCTTTCGTGTCAATTGAACCCTCAAACCGAGTTGTTTGCAAATTTTGCCTTTTGCTTATGTCTAAGTAGGGAGCATTATTGAATAAATTTGGTTTCGGAATCTAAAGTTGGGGAGAGTAAAGTAAAAAGAGTTGATTAGAAACTTGGAGAAGTGAGTTTTTATGAAAGGGTGAAAATATGAAAAGAAACAAGAAAAAGAAATCACCCTTGAAACCATAGAGCAAAGAAAAAGAAAAGAAAGAAAAAACAAAGAAAATGCTCATGGTTGTGTGGATGTGAAAAGAAAAAGAAAAGAAAAAAGACGGGGATCAAAGAAATGAAAATTATGTAGAGTTGAATGTTTGGGAATGCTCCCTTAAGATATGTAATTTTGTTTAAATTCTCTTAATCATATCCTTTCTTGTAACCCAAGCCACATTACAACCCTTGAAAGACCTCTTGATTCTCATTTTTCACATGATTTGGTATTTGTTTTGATGACCGCATGATTTGAGTTGTTGTTGATTTAATTGCTTGGATGAGTGAAAGTAAACCTTCATGTTATTCATCATTACTATGATGTGTGTGTAAGTTTGATTCAATTTTGACATACATGGCTTTAAATTCCTTGGTATGATTTTTGCACCCAACCATTGCTCTTATTCATATTTTGTCTAGAATTGAGATAGGTGGATTGAGAAAGTGCCTAACACTTTTGAACCATTTGAATATCCTTGGTTAATCCTTGTTTCAATCTTTTGTGTCATTGCTTTGGTTGTGATGGTGGAAACTTTTGTTTAGGGACAAACAAAATGCTAAGTTGGGGAGAGTTGTTAGGGACCAATTAGTACTACTTTTTATATAATTTTATTGGTCCCTTTTACCAATTTTTGATGTAATTACACACTTTTATTCTCACTATTTTGTATAAACGCAATTAGGTTTAATTTATGTTGTTTTGAGTAGTTATTTCACATATTTGTTAGTTTTGTAGAATTTTTGGACAATAGAGCTTCGGAATGCATAATCATAATTTGGAAGAAGTGTTGAATGCAATTTGGAGGCCTATTTTTGAAGATAAACAATTTGAAGAATATTTGGATGAAGCTTGCAAGGCAAGGAAGCTGAAGTGGCTTCAGTTCGCGCCGCAATCACCCTTCGCGCCGCGAACCTTACGAATCCAGCAAGCTATTTTGGCCAAGTGTGCTGTTTTCAAGGCCAGCTGTGTTTTGCCAAATCTGTATCTATTTTAGGGGGCTTTTCAGCTTTAGATGAAAATGAGCATTTTAGGAATGGTCAACCCTTTTAGAAAACAGAATGAAAATTGTTCATTTATTCATTCATAGTTTGATATTTTGTAAGAGAAAAACAGAAGTTCTTACCATTGCCTCCAAAATGATGATGAGGAGCTAAACCCCATTTGTTAAGATTGGAGGTAGTAGCTATTCCTATTTGTTTATGTATTTCATTTGACTCTTGTATATGATAAAAGATTGTTGATGTATTGAATGATATTTTTGCCTAAGTTGAATACTAGATTTGAGTAGTTGTTGAAAGAGATTATTTAAGTCTTGACATAAAATATATTTTCAAGTAGTGAATAAGTTGTAGAAATATATTTATTCACTACTCTTCTTTTGTATCAACCATTAAAGATTGCTATATTGATAGTTAGGCGGAGAAATCGTCTAAATATTAATATAGTAATTATCACACTATCATTTAGACATAAAAGATATTGAGAGGATACTTGAACATCATCAATAATCTTGAATCTATATAGTTGTCATAAGGAATCATAAGCAATTTGAATAGTGAACTCCAATCTTACCAAGCCTTTTACATTTGATTAAAACTATTTTATTGTTTTAGAGACATTTTACTCAAAAGATAACTTTTCAAACAAAACAACTTGGTTACTTTCTAAACTTATAACAATTTGGATTATAGAACGGCGGTAATAACAACCAATCTCTGTGGATACGATATAAAAATATTTGCCGAAAAAATACTTTTCAACAGTTCTACATCTACAATCCTTGAGTTTTGATGATAACAAAGTATAAAGTACAATTTTGTACTCTAATAGTTTGTTAAGTGTGTAGAATCATAAGGACAAAGAAAGCATATTCTGAATTATGGACTCAATGGACTCTAGATAAAGCAGACTTTGAACAAGTCAGATGTTGGATAAAACAAACTCTAAACAAGCCAGACATTGTACATAGTGGATAAAGCAGACTCTGGACTATGGGTAGAGCAAACTCTTAACAATCCAGACTCTGTACAAAGCAGACACTGGACATCATCAAATTCCAAACTAAGGTTAAAATACAAAATAGTGCTTAACTGCTAGTCAAATCTGGACAACCTACTCAACACTTCTGAAAAGCAATCCGTATTTACTCTAATAAGTCTAAGCCTCATTTTCACTAGACACTGAAGTCTAATCTTTAAAGCTCTGAACTTTGACCAAGCTTTTAATAATCTCAAATATGAAGCCAATGATTTAGAGAAGAATGATTGAAAGTATATTCGTGAAAATTGTAAATTCAAGCGGCAAAATCAAATGTTTCCTTTAAAGGACAAATATGTTGGAATTATTAATGAATGTACTACCAACAAATCTCCATATTTCACAGCTCAGCCTCGTTCCACTATTACAGTTATGAAATGTAAGAAGTTTCCAATTTTATCCTCTAACGATACTATTTATCATATATTTAAAGAGGACAAAGGAATTGTGAAAATATAGAAAGATACAACGACGAAAAGAAAAGAACAACAATTACAACATTCACTACACTTAGAGCTTTTCATTTGTATATTTTATTAAGTGTAACTCTAAAATTCATTTTGTGTATCTGCTTGTTAATAAGCATTCTTGTAAATACATAATCTTTATATTATAACTTTGTGTAAATTCCTTGAGGGACTAGCTTTAGTCTGTAGCCTCAAGAAGTCATTGACAATTGGTCTTTGAGTTTTTTCTTGAGGGACCGAGTTTAGTATATAGTATAAGCTAGTAATTGACACTAGGGTCCAAGCAGGAGGTCCAACAAACAAACAAAAAATAAATCTCAAACAATTTGGACCACTTGATTGTGATCAAGTGGCCAGGATCTCAGGGTTACGGTGGGGAGGCACTCAGAGGATTATTTCATTTAAAGTAATTAACTATCAATCATAAATCAACATGTGGCAACTATAGTAACAGTAATAATAAAATTATAAAATAAATAATTAAAAAAAAAGAGTCAGAGAGAGAGAAACAAAACTCACATCCCTCTCATCTTCTTCGCGTTACTTTCTCTCTCTTCTTCTCTCATTTTTCATCTCTCTCAATAAACACCAACCAAAATCAACAAGACAAAGTGAAATCAACATAAATGAAAATAAAAAGAACATGATTCGAAATAAACTAATAGTGGAATGGCGTCAGATCGGTCGAGGGTGGCGAAGAAGGAGTATAATAATAAAATAAATAACTAAAAATGAAAGAGATAAGGGATAGAAAGACCATATTAGAAAATTATCCTAGTTCAGTCTAACATATTTGACCTACTCCATTTCCCAAGAGTTTTCCCTTAACATTTATACTAAAGAAATTTTGATCTTTTAACAAGATAAGCCCAAACTACCTTTCACAGTAACTTAAGATTTTGCACAAGATCAACCCCAAAACCTTCTACAACCAAACAAAGTTTTCACTTAGGCTAAGCTTAATAACCTTCGCCCAATATTTTTTATGGTTTATCTTGCAACCTTCAAATATATTACAGAGACATTACAAAATAAGTATGCTCTTGAATATCTACTTACAACATAACACTAGTACAATAATTCTCAAAAGAAGTTGTTCACTCTCTTGCCACTAGGGCAACTATAGTGACAAAAGACTTTATAAAAGAATGAGAGAACGAATGATAGAAGAATTTTTCTATTCAAAAAAATGATGTATTTTCAAATGATTTATTTTTCTAAAAGAGGAAACATCTCATGAGCCATTTTATCCAGTTACTCGATTAAACTTATGTATTAATCGATGAACCAAACTAAAATAGGAAAGTTTAAAATACTATGTCACTTAATCGAATATTATACTCCTTAATTGATTAGAAAATGTTACACTTTGATATAATCGATTAGAGGGACATCTTAATCGATTAGCCATTGTATTTTACCTTTCTAATTGATCAAACAAGCTTCTAACCAATTAAGCGCTTGCCCAATTTGGTTTTAAGATTTTTTTCCAAAAGAGAATAGGTTATTGGACAAACGAGTTCTAACACAATAGGGAGTTGAATTGTGGTATTCAAAATTCACAATTAAAATTAAGGTTTTGTTAATTAAAAGAAGTGAAGATATGTGGGACTTTGGATGAAGGGAGGATTTGTTGGGTCAAATAATATATTCATCCAAGTACTACATCGGGTAGTAGAAAGAAAATAAAACTTGAGTATTAATATAAATAGAGATAGTTAGTTTTAGTTTTCTATATCGATTGGTCATCATGGGGGAGGGGGAGAAACATTCACATTAGGTCAAACATTCACCTAAAGGTCAATGACTCACTCAAACAAGTGAGAAAGATATCACATATTCATCAAAAACCTTAAGGTGATAGGTGTATGGATCATCTCACTTATAAAGTGTTCAACCTCCACTCACTACGCCAAATAAGGGAAAAGAGGGCGCTTATTTTGGCCTATAACAGCGCTTTTAAGCGCTCTCTAATCTGGCGCTGGCATAGGTAAAGACAGCGCTTTGTTCTCCTGGAGAAAGCGCTGTCTAAAGTGGCCACATTATAGTGCGCTTTAAGAAAAAAGCGCCCTCTGGAGTGGTCCATAGAGGGACACCTTAGAGGGCGCTTTCTGGTAAAAGCGCCCTCTAAAGTTGTCAGTGTAAAGTGTTTAGAGGGCGCTTTCAGGAAAAAGCGCCCTCTAAAGTTGTCATTGTAAAGTGTTTAGAGGGCGCTTTCAGGAAAAAGCGCCCTCTAAAGTTATCAATGTAAAGTGTTTAGAGGGCGCTTTCAGGAAAAAGCGCCCTCTAAAGTTGTCATTGTAAAGTGTTTAGAGGGCGCTTTCTGGACAAAGGGCTCTCTAATGTGTTAGTTATTTTAAAAAAATTTGTTTGAAAAACAGTGGATATATATTTATTTGGTAATCTGTTCGCATGCTGCAAAAGTGTAAAATTCATATTGATTTCATCCTTTAATCCAATGTTATACACCATTAATCCATTGATATATACAACATGAATCCATTTATATACAACATTAATCCTCCATATATACAACATTAATATATGATTCTTTGATCAACAATATACAACAACATATTCTCAAAGTACTACAATTAAGAGAATAAAACATAACAACCAACACCCAGTGACCACTGTATCCAAAAGCTGTCTAGTAGTTCTAACCAATACTAAACAAAAACGCCCATCCACCCATGGTGGCAAACATGTTCTGTATATCCAAAAGCTGTCTAGTAGTTCTATCGCACATCCATACAAAATAAGGCTCAACCAAAACAACAGATGGCAGCATAAGTAGTCCCCTACAAAAAGAACACGTCCAAATGCAAATAACACAGAACTGTCAAAAGGCGATTGAGCAACAAATAGTAAACAATGGCATAAAGTTAAATGACATAGCTAATATTACCTGAATTCCTGCATGGCTGTTAAGGTAAAAATCAAATTCCCTAGGGTGACAAATGCCGGTGTCTACCACGGTTCCTTTGACAATTTAGAACAACAAAATCAGCAAAAAGTGATAAATTCAAATGATAATATATACCAGCTGCATTGAGAAATATATTGAAAAAACCTGGCATAATTTTTCCACTTCTATCGGTCTCTTTGGGGTTGACAGGAAAGAGACGGGTGTGATGTCTCTTTTGGACCACTACAAAAGTAACTTTAAGTAGATACCCATCCTCTATTGAGACACAAGCCTGTATCTCCGACCATATTTTTTCTTTGCCAACCTTCAAGTCTGGACTTCTCCAATTATCACATGTAATCGGAATATGTTGTCGAACAAGGAAACCAATATCGTAGAGGGATACTTTCAAATATCCAGCATCATCATCTAAACAAATATCAATTGATACTTTCGAGCATCCCTTGCCCCTTGCACAAATGATTGACTTCATAATAGCCATTTTACCTGTAAAAAAGAAAACAATTAAAATCAGATGACAAATGTAAAAACAATTAAAATCATAAAAGTCATTTTACCTGTAATAAAGAAAACAATTAAAATCATTTGACCTGTACCTTTTTCACTAAGTTCTCTTTCTTTTCTTGGTTGGAATATGTTCTACATGTCTCTTAACAACACGGACGGTTGGATTGATCCAAATACCCTCATTATGATCATTTCTAATATATGAAACATTTGATATATTATTCTCATCTTGATCATTTCTGGTAAACGATTCAATCTCAACATCAATATCATCACCTTGATCTCCAGTGTTTTCATCAATTACTTTGTTGGAAAAAAGAACTATAGACCATTTCGTACTTTTCGGATCATTGACATAGAACACTTGTCTAGCTTGAGAGGCTAGAATAAAAGACTCATCTTTGTATCCCACCCTATTAAGATCCACTTGCAAAAATCCTGACTTATCCATTCGAATGCCGTTATTATTTTCAACCCACTTGCAACCAAATATAGGAATCTGAAACTTCTCATAATCAAACACCCAAATGCGCTCGATAACACCAAAATACGACAGATTTGCAAATTTGGGGTTTAAGTCCTTCACACTTGATATGTGCATTGCTTCAGCTACCACGGTGACACCACTATTCTGCATAGTACTTTTATCATCTTGTTCTTTGGTATAAAATGTGTATCCATTAATCGCGTATGCGCTATAAGAAAAAACATGGAAACTTGGACCATATGCTAAGCATCTCAACCTTTCTGTTATTGAAGCGGGATCTGAATAATACTTTGAATAAATATGATCCTTAAACCAAGGTATAAAACATCGATTGTGCTCTCGTACTATCCAATTTTCATTTCTATTGGGATTTAAACCTCGGAGAACATCCTTGTGAATTTCAACATACGGCTCAACCTCATTCTCATTGTGCAGAACATACAAATGCACTTGATCCCGTTCGACCCTTGATACTGCCACGATTTTATTTCCAATTAGATTTTTTCCTTCTTTCTTTTCGACAAGCTGAGACTTGGGGAGTCCGATTGACTGAACATTAGACAAATATTCAGTACAAAACTCAATCGCTTCTTCAACAATGTATCTTTCAACCATACAACCTTCTGGTCGACTTCGGTTCTTCACGTACCCTTTTAATATTTTCATATAACGTTCAACAGGGTACATCCATCTCATATAAGCTGGTCCACACAATTGTGTCTCTTTCACAAGATGAACAACTAGATGTACCATTATGTCAAAAAATGATGGAGGAAAAAACATTTCAAGCTCACACAAAGTAATAACGATTTCTTTTTGCAACATTGGTAAGATCGCAGGATTGATCACCTTACTGCAAATTGACTTGAAGAAAGAACACAACTTAGTTATAGAGCTTCTTACTTTTTCTGGAAGAATAGAACGTATACCTATTGGGAGAAAATGTTCCATTATAACATGGCAATCATGGGTCTTTAAACTCTTTAACTTGAGGTCTTTCATAGACACAAGTCTTCTAATATCTGAAGAGTACCCTTCTGGAACTTTAACTTCACTTAGAAACTTACACAATGTTTTTTTCTCCTTTCTAGATAGAGTATAAGCAGCAGGCGGTAGATATGTTCGTTTTCCTTTCTTCAAGGGTCCTAATTCAGTTCTTATTCCCATCGCTATCAAGTCCTTTCTTGCCTTAAGGTCATCCTTAGACTTTCCTTGTATATTGAGTAACGTGCCAATAACACTTTCAAATACATTTTTTTCAATATGCATAACATCAAGAAAATGTCTCACATACAAGGACTTCCAATACGGCAATTCAAAAAAAACTGACCTCTTCTTCCACCCACTTTTGACAAGTGTGTGGGCAAAAGGCTTGCCAAACTGAGTATCCAAATCTTTCACCTTTTCAAAAATTTGATCACCCGTCAATATAGGTGGAGCTCTGCCTTGTTCTGTCTCTCCATTGAACCCCTTTCTCCATCCACGGTAGTGATGATTTGAATTTAAGAATCTCCGATGACCGAGAAAGACATTCTTCTGACCAAACTCCAAGCGCTTCCAATCTATTTTATCTTCACAAATAGGACACGCACATTGACCTTTTATGCTATACCCTGATAGATTTCCGTATGCAGGAAAATCATTAATTGTGCCAAATAACATCGCCCTCAAGTTGAAACTTTCTTTCCTATATCCATCATAAACCTCCACACCGGTCTCCCACAAAATCTTTAAATCTTCGATTAAGGGCTTCAAGTACACGTCTATGTCATTCCCTGGTTGTTTAGGTCCAGAAATCAACATAGACAACATCATGTACTTACGCTTCATACATAGCCATGGAGGTAGGTTATAAATCATAATAATCACAGGCCATGTACTGTGTGAGATACTCTGGATACCGTGTGGGTTCATTCCATCAGTAGATAATGCCAAGCGAAGGTTTCTTGATTCTTCTCCAAATTCAGGATAATCATTATCAATTTTCAACCACTGTGGTGAATCTGCCGGATGTCGATACTTTCCATCTATAATTCTTTCATCTGCATGCCAGGTCAAGTGTCTTGAATCGGTTTCACTACGAAACATGCGTCTAAATCTCGGAATAACAGGAAAATACCACAAGACCTTTGTTGGAGACAACTTGTTCTTATATCGCGAGACACCGTATTTAGGACACTCATTTAACGATGCATACTCATTTCGAAACAAAACGCAATCGTTTGGACATGCATGTATCTTATCATAGCTCATGCCAATAGAGCACAACATCTTTTTGGTCTCATATGTTCGATTGGGAAGAACATTATCCTCAGGAAGCATATCTTTCAAAAGGGCTAATAACTCTGTGAAACTTTTATCCGACCACCCATTGCCCGCCTTTAAGTTGTACAACTTTAATACCGCAGACAATCTTGTGAATTTAGTGCAACCATCATACAAAGGTTTCTCTGCATCACTTACCAACCTCTCAAACATTTCGGGACAATCCTTAAGATCTCCTTCAAGTGCTTCTGCAATCTCTTCAACTCGATCACAATCGTATGTATCTGCGCCACTATAGTTTGAGGCATAGGTCGTACTATCCCCCGGTTCAACATTTTCGTTACTTTTCTCACCATGCAAATTCCAACATGTATAACTTCGATCAATTCCATGCCTCATTAGATGCGATGTCAACTGAACTGCGTCAACCCGTTTCCCATAACAACAACCCAAGCAAGGACATATCATTCTACTGGGGTCTTCGGCGTTCGCAACGGCAAACTTAACGAATTCTAATACCCCATTCTCGTACTCTCTCGACAATCGATTGGAAGACATCCATGTATTATCCATTACTAATTAGAATAAACAAAAAACAATTTCAGAAGAGTTCAAACACATTCGGACCTAGGTTTCTAATGATATTGGTGTTGACACAAAATCAGATATTCATAGGGCTTGAAATTGCCTAATAAACCCAAACAAACGTAGGGCTTGAAATTTAACGCATGCGCTATCAAATTTAAAATGACTATGAATATTGAAACTTTACAGGTTGAAACAAACGTAGCATAGACAACGCATAGACAACAATAACAAAAAACTGAAATGGGGCAAAGCTAAAACAAAGCAAGAAATAGGGCAAAGCTAAAACGAAACAAACGTACCTTTGGTGCCAGAAGGAGGAAACGTCGTAGATCTAACAGAGGTGGAAGGAGAACGCCTTAGAACCCTAACGTGAAAAAGAATGAAAATAACAGAGAGTGAAATAACAAAACGCGCAGTATGTTATAATTTTAATGTTTACTAAACGGGACCTTAGAGGGCGCTTGTGGAAAAAAAGCGCCCTCTAAGGTGCGCTGTCTATTGCTCCTTATTTTTTCGCTTCACTTTAGACAGCGCTTTTGTAATAAAGCGCCCTCTAAAGTGCGTTGTTGTACATGGACTTAGAGAGCGCTTCCTTAGAAGCGCCCTCTAAGGGTATCCTTAGAGGGCGCTTGCATAAACGCGCCCTCTATTGTTGTCCCTCCATTTCCTCATTATTTTTTCGCTTCACTTTAGAGGGCGCTTTGTTACACAAGCGCTCTCTAAAGTGCGCTGTTGTACATGGACTTAGAGAGCGCTTTCATAAACGCGCCCTATATTGTTGTCCCTCCATTTTCTCATTATTTTTTCGCTTCACTTTAGAGGGCGCTTTTTTACACAAGCGCTCTCTAAAGTGCGCTGTTGTACATGGACTTAGAGAGCGCTTTTTTAAAAGCGCCCTCTAAGGGTACCCTTAGAGGGCGCTTTCATAAACGCGCCCTCTATTGGTGTCCCTCCATTTCCTCATTATTTTTTTGCTTCACTTTAGAGGGCGCTTTGTTTCAAAAGCGCCCTCTAAAGTGCGCTGTCTATTCCTCCTTATTTTTCTCTTCACTTTAGAGTGCGCTTCTTTAAGAAAGCGCCCTCTAAGGTGCGCTGTCTATTCCAGTTTTTGGCGTAGTGACTTTTCTAAGCAATATGGGACTTAGAACTCCCACTTGATTCTCAATATTACTCACACTTGTTTCTCAATAATCTCTCCCTCAAGTGTGAGTCCATCCACTATGCTTCTCCTTAAGTGGAAGTTTTTTCATCCATATGCATGTACTGTCGTTGAGAGACACCTTTATCTCGTCATGGGCACTTCAACGAAACATATCGTCTGACCACCATGTTAGAAAGACTTTCGACACAAGGAGTTGGTCCCTTACTCGAACTGTAACACTCCATTTTTAGTAAATTATTTTATTTTAATTTAATTATAATTTTATGTATTAATTTAATTATTATGTATGAGTAATTAAATAAATATGGGTGAAAGTGGAAATGTATAGCCTTATGATATGGTGTGGAGAGTAATTAGAGGAAGAGAGAATACTTAGAATTATTTTATTAATTAAAAATAATTATTTGGTTATATTATTGAAATAAAATAAATAGAATAAAAAGAAAATAGAAGTTGTAGAGATATTTGAGGCAAGGTGGGGATTAGAGAGAAAATTAAGGGCAAAGTAGGAACGTCCTAATTAAGATATTAGGTTTCTAGAGTAAAAAGAGAATTAGAAGGGGAGTTTGACACTACGTAGAGAAAAGGTGAAAAGAGGCAAGAGGAGGGAGAAAGTTAGGGCATAAAAGAAGCTTGGAAGAAATTGCAAGAGAAATTTAAGGTAAAAGAGGAGAATAACTTTTAATAAAAAGGGCTTATGCATGAGAGGTCGGGTAGATGAGTCCTTAACCTTCAATAGGAATGGTGTAAATTCTGTTTTGTTGTGTTGTTGTTGTATGATTTTTTTGTGCTCTATTGAATGATCTGTGTGCATTCTTGTATTTCAGTTTGATACATATGTTGATGTATTCGATAAGGCAAGGTTAATGTGATAACCCTGTTGATGTAATATTCATGAATATCTTGTATAAGATTAAGAATAACTATTAATTTTTGGGATCTCTACTTTGCCTTGTAATTATATGATGATTCGTGTTTGTGCCCTTTGGGGGAATTTTCCTAATAATAATTGAATCATGGTATATACTTGTTTAGAGTCTGATATGTATGTTTTTTAGGGCGGTTAGAACTCAAATAGGTGAAATATGCAAGATTTGAAATATGTTGAATAGGGAGGAAAGCATAGAAAATGGCATGTAGACATAGGAGAGGATTGACCGCCTTATTTCAGGCATAACTTGAGTTTCAGGATTCGGATTGAGGCACAATTTAAAGCATTGGAAAGCTAACATGATACTACTTCTTTTGAAGTAAAGAAATTGGGTCTAGGGGCTATACAAACATAGTTGTTTGTTGGTTTTTATACATGAGGCGTAGGCAGTTTTAGCTCTGCATTGGTCATCATGTTTCAGGCATAACTTGAGTTTGATAAGTCTTTTTTCGGATGTCGTCAGTTGCGTTAGAAAGAGGATCTAATGATATTTCAAACTGGAGAGTTTCATGATTTTATCATAAGTGTATACTTTTTCATCCTATTTTGAAGTCGGACATTGTGTTATAGAGTTTATGTAGAAATTATTATGATAGGGTTGAACTGAAACGAATAGAACTGAAGTTTTATAACTCTGTCAGAGACACGGTTAAGTACATTTAAAATAGGGTTTGAATATCTTTTAGACTTAATATTTTCATAATTTTATCATAAGTATTTAATTTTGTGTGTTATTTTGAAGTTAAATAATTTTAGAGTTAGGTCAAGAGTTTTGAGCAATTTTGAGTGTTGTGACCTTTCGTTATCTTTTTTAAGAGTTTAAGAATCATATTTTATTTGGTTAGAGTTGTTATAGAATTGTAAGAGTTTCTTTTGAGTTGGTTAGAGTTGGAGATCAGAATATAGGATACACTTGAGTTGAACTTGGAGCACTGTTGACATTATAAGGTTATATTTTAAGTAGTATTTTTATGCGTTTAAGGTTGTTAAAGCAAAAGAGTTAAAAAGAGTTGTTGAGTAATTAATAACAATATTTTAGAGTTGAGTTGAAGATATTTATTATTTAGAGTCGTAAGTAGAGTCGTTAGAACAACCGATTAAGTTCATAAGAGTTATCTTTATGTGCAAGAGTTGTTAGGAGAGCATTTTTTAGCATTTTTGAGTTATTTTAGAGTAGTATGAATTGTTGTAGAGTTGTTTAAGGTTCATTGATAACTTCGTTGAGTTATAATTATAAATTGGTATGACTTTTTACAAGTTAAGACTATAGAATGAATTAATACAAATATTATGTTGATATATTATGAACTCATAAAAATGTATTTTTGATTCTTTTGAGTTTTCGAGACTGTTAGCTACCATTGGATAGTGTTAGGGGCTATTTGACATGACTTAAATGATTAAAAATAAGTTTTAATTGATTTTATTAATTTTATGAGAGATGGTTATATATAGACGAGTTGATGATGTTGTGCCAAATTACCATGCTTTCTCTTGAATACTTGCTGATTTTTATAAGTATGTTGTTGTGTATCGTTGAGTTAAAGGTGAGTTACATACATGTGAATTGATAATTTTATTGAGTTAAATCATTATATGCATTAGAGTTATGTTTCTATGTTGAGTTTTGTGTGAGTTATTATGGTAATCTAGAAGATAGGATTATGCGAGTTTGTCAATGCATGTATGTTAGGATCAAGAGATGGGTCTTAACGTATTGAATTTTGTTAAAATGTTCATACATTCTTGTTGAGTTGTGTCAAGAGGCATGTTCGCCAGTTCAGAAGAGGGGACTAGTGGCTTATTCCAAGCTCATAAGAGGGGGCTCAGGGGTTCAAAAGAGGGGACCTGATTCCAGAGAGAACCAAATATTGAGTTGGTACCATATGCATATGCATAGAGTTGCATAGACGGGTCACATTGCAATAACGAGTCATATGTGCATTTATTGAGATATATTTGTTGAGTTGTGATTGATTTGGTGAGTTGGGTGTGAGAATATAATTGATATACTGTGATTGAGATTGTATAGAATATGTTATGTGTTGATATCCTACCTTGCAGTATATGCCTGTTATTATTAATTATGATTTCTCACCCATTATGTCTGAATGTTGCCTTTACATGGGCATCGTGCAGATACTCCGGAGTAGCATTGCTGAAGTAAGTAGAAGATAGCTCTTGGAGTTACTTCTTTAGTTTATCGCTTTGACTAATGGTACCTTGCTCTGATCATATAACATCGGGTCAGGGATAACCATTTGAATTGATTATTATGTCATTTTATGTTTAAACTCAAGACTATTTATGTTGTTGAGATTTCTAAGTTGTTTTGAGTTGAATGTTATAAACTCATTTTTCTTATGTTATGAAGTTGACGTTTATGCGACTAAATGTTGTGAGTTACAATATTGTTGTTAATTACTTTATTAATGATTCCGCTACGATGACACCATAAATATTTGGATGAGTATGTGATGATAGGTTTTGAATGTCTTTTACATGAGTACGTGATATAAATCAGATGATTTGGATATTGTGTAAATATCTCCAAAACAGATCAAATGAGTTGGATGTCGTGTATACATCATAAGTGCAATTGTGTGCATTAAAATATTGTGTTGTATGTTTATATAAATTAAATGTTACATGATCATCAGATGCGTGTGTTTCGAGAGGTGTACCATCCTATGTGAAAATATTGTGAAGAATCTCTGATTTAATTATAATTATATGTTGGGAAATTATGATGTTACACGAACCATCGGATCTGATACCACTAATGGGTCATCATGAGGGGGAAACATTCACATTAGGTCAAACACTCATATAAAGGTTAAAGACTCACCTAAACAAGTGAAAGAGACACCACATATTCACCAAAAACCTTAAGGTAATAGGTGTATGATCCCTCTCACTTATAAAGTGTTCAACCTCCAATTTTCTAAGAAATGTGAGACTTATAACTCACACTTGTTTCTCAATATAAATCACACTTGTTTCTCAATATTGTATTAGTATTTTAAAATCAGAGTAAATTGAATAGCGGGAAAAATGTAAAGTAAATTGCATAAGAGATAAGGATTTAGAGAAATTGAACCCGTGATTTATCTAGGTTCAACCAAACGCTAGCCTACTTTTGACCCCAAGAGATCTTTTTGAGATTTCGATTACGAACTTGAGCTTTCACAGGTTATGCCCATAAATATCTAGTACAACTAAATCTCGATATTTTACAATGGCCTATTCCAAACCAAAAAGAAAGTTTTTACCCGACTAAGTTATAGAACCAAAACAAAGATTTTAATACTGATTAATATCAAAAATCAAACTCAATTTCTCAATAGTATCACACTTTTGAGAATAACAACAATAACACGATGCCAATACACTTTCTTTCTCACAAATAGTTTTTCACTCAAAGGCGTTAAGGCAACTTAAGTGGAAAAAAATATTTTAGAGAGAGAAAATGAGAGATAAATTCCAAAAAAATAGAGAAGTTCGGAATTCATGTGTGACACGAGGAGGATATGGCCCATCCTTTATATAGGATAATGGAAAGCAAAAAAAGGAAACAATCCATGAGCAATTTTAATGACCCAATCAATTGGGTTCTTATCCCAATCGATTGGATGACCTAAATAATCAATTATAATTGCCCATTTTGGAAATTTTAGATAGAGAGTCGTTACCGATCACTAAGACACTCTCATAGACCAATACATAATGTGTTTCTATTATTTCAATCGATTGGCTTAAGGTCCCAATTCATTGGGTAGTTCAAAAAATGCTTCAAAAGAAGCTGACAGCTTCCTGATCAACTAGCTCAAGCTTGAAAATATTTTTAAGAGTTTTGATAGTTAAAAAATAGGTTCAAAAGTGATTTTGACTATGTGTGTGATTTGTCTTAGTATCTTAGGAGTTACTCTCCTACTTTCATAAAACTCTAGTCACTTAGACAGACATGACCAAGTAAGCTATCACTGTTCCTCTCTTTCACAACTCAAAGGGTTTCAAGATCATTTTCTAGATACACCGATCATATACTTCACATGAGTAAGGAGAATGTTCTACTCCTCATAAGAGTATACTTCTCCTCCTTTGACATAATAAAAAAAGGTGAAAAAAACATATTGTAACACCCTAAACCCCACACATAATTTATCGTGTAAATTAAATATAAAATAAAACCACGTAGGGTGTCACACATTCATAATACACATGACCTGCTTTGTAACACGAGTATCAATAGTAAATTTCAATACAAACATTTTTAATAAGGATGTTTACCCGACATCCAACTTATTTGAATCGTACCTAGGATGCTTACACGACATCTATCTCATATGATCAGTATTACATATTCACATAATAAGTCATTCATAACTTGTCACCGCACGCTCACTTCCATTTTAAAGTATCATCGCAGTGGAATTATCATCACATTTTTGGAAGATAAAGCAAGTAATAACATCTAGTCTCAACTTCAATTGTTATAACAAAATAAGAGAGTTGTAATCAATCAACTCAACATCTTATGAATTCTCAACAACAAAATTAGTCTTATAACTTCAACATAATCAGACCTAAGGAATAAAATAAGCATTTAACCCAACCCGATGTTACATGATCAAAGCAAGGAACCACTAGTAAAAGCAACAAAATAAAGAAGTAATCCAAGAGCTACCTTTCACTTACTTTAGCAATACTACTCTTGAGTATCTGCACGATGCCCATGTAAAGGCAACATTCAAACAGAAGGGATGAGAATTGATTTCAATAATAACGATATAGAATGAAGAATAAAGTACAACATCTACATAATCATGCACGACAATATATCACATTCTTACATCCGAATCATAATCAACATCATACATGATAACATCTCAATTATCATCAACATCATACAAAACCACATCTCAATTATCATTAACATCATCTGCAACAACGTCTCATCCAACAACACATCAACAACAACCAATACAAATATAACACTTATGCAATGTACTCAATACCGACTCGATATGCATGTGGTACCAAATATGAACACTCAGGTCCATCTCACTCCTTGATCCCCACCATAGAATCGATTCCCTCTTGGAACTGAAGCACACCAAAATCCCTACCATCACCATAGGTAACGCTTCACTAATCCTCTATTACAGGAATTAGCTACTCGTACTCGATCCATCACAATGGGGTCGAGGCTCACCAAAAATCGTTACCATCAACATATGTAACACTTCACTAATCCCCCATAATAAGAATTAGCTACTCGCACCCGACCCATCACCATAAAATCTAGGCTCACCAAAATTGGACCGAAACCCGTACACCAAGAGGCATGACTCTCAAATAACATGCATTAACATAGCAAGGTTCACCTAAAGGATCCCCACACACATCTCATCATTTATGCATCACATCATTCATCATGCAACAACCAATTCATTTTTCCATATGAATAATATCAACAAACAACAGCAACTCGTCAACATCTTAACATCATCGACATAACAACATAATCATCACACCACGATATTACAACAATGCAACAATTCATTAACCAAACATATAAACCAATACATTTATTAACATACTAGGCATGTGAATATTATTAAAACATATCAACAATCACCACCATGTTATAGGTCTGGGCGTTAGCTTTCTAATACTTCAAACAACATTCAAATCGGACTTACGAAATAAAATTTATGACCAAAATCGTCGGGATATGTCAACAATTCATTAATCAAACGTATGAACAAAAACTTCACCAACACAGTAGGCATATGAATAATACTTAAACAATTCACTTATCACCATCACTTTATATCTCAGAGAGTTAGCTTTCTAATTCTTCAAACCTCAACCCAAAATGATTTATGGGTTGAAAGTTATGATCAAAACCGTGCACGAAGGCGTTACTAAAAAGTTGTTGTTTTCTAAAATTTCCAACACAATTTTCATCTTCTTCAACCCCAAAAACGTCAATAGAATAATCACCAAAATTATTTTATCCTTGAAACAAAGTTATAGCCCTCTACTTCAGATAGCCAACGCTTCAAACAAAATTCGATTCGGACTTACGAATCAAAAGTTATGGCCAAAACGGTTTCGACCAAAAAACAAAAAAAAAGACTCTCGCACTGAGCGCGGTCGTGACGGACAGAATGCATAATTTTCTGCATTTTTCATCGTTGGAGGCCTTCCGGACCTCCGATTTCGACTTCGTAAAAAGCCACATGCTCAAAAAATTATAACCCATATAATACTCTAATTATCTTAAGTTAATTTACAGTTTTAACACAATTAAATCATTTAATCACAGTTTTAAGATTATGTCTAAAACCTTCGAAATTGCAACAATGGTGGATATATGTTGAATCTAAAAAATATAAAATACACGCACATAAGGGACACGGAATTCATCATATAATCATCATATAACAAAAATCATAGCATCCAAATTTAAAATTATGAATCAAAACACTCAACCCTAAGGAGGTTAAGGATTCCTCCATTCTACCATTCTACCATACCCATTACTATTGTAACAAGTTCTCACCATTACCTGAATTCCTTATAAAAATTCTAAATTGAAACCTTCATTCTCTTCCCTTGATCACTTTGTCTCTTACCTTTTTGCTCACTTTTCTCCAATGTCACGTACTGTGAAAATCTCCCTAAACATAGGTTCCTCTTAACTTTTTATTTTTAGGGTAAACTTTTCCAAATCACCTACTTGACCCAAACTTAATCATCCCATATTCGTTCCTCCCACTAACTTTCTCAATTTCTTATATTTGACCCAATTATTCTATCTTCACTAATTAATATAATAAAATAAATAAAACATTAATTTTAATCATCAAAACAATTCTAAATTATTCTACTTACCTTTATCATCTATATATACCCCTAACTCAAGGATACATACCCCGCCAACACACAGTCATAAAATAAAACATCAAAATGAATAATTCAAACAATTAAAATATAATAAAATATCTAATAAAATAACGGGGTGTTACACATACCACATAAATCATGTGTTTGCTTAAGTAAAAGGAACAAGTTACATTAGAAAGAGATGAACCTGAACAATCCAAAGTAAGACAAAAAAAGAAAGAAGAGCCAAGATCTTACTTCTCTCCATAGAATGAAGTATTCAACTTTGAGATCAAACGGTAGGTAAGCTTTGGAGAACTTATCACACTTTATTCTTTATTGAACATAACTCAAAAGTCTTCGAAATTTTCTAAACCAAGAGGAAATTATGGAGTTTGCTTCTTTCTTGCTCAAATTACTTCCAAGATATAATCATTTCCCCATAGGAAATCATAATACAACCTCTTTTCAGTCTCCTTGGCCCTTAGACTGATATTAGGATCTAGGTGTACTGCATTTCACACACACACACACACACACACACACACACACACACACACACACACACACACACACACACATATATATATATATATATATATATATATATATATATATATATATATATATATATATATATATATATATATATATATATTCCTTGTGTGAGTATGTTTAAGGAGTTGGTTGATGAATTTGTAACCTATTATAGTATAAAAGTTTTTCCATCTTTCAATTTTAATCTACATCATACCATAAACGTCCTTGCACAAGGATCCGTTAGTAGCACCAAATGGACAAAGCATGCACAAGGAACAAAATGCTTAGTTTAAAAAAGAGTTGTATCATCCTTCCTTCTTAGAAGCTTGTTTTTAAGTGGAAAATTGCTCAGACTATCAAACAAATCTCTAGGAGCTTGTTTTAGATCATAAAGAACCTTTTTAATTTTAAAAACATAACTATGAAAAGTTTCTAAATTGGGAATATGATCAACATACAATTCCTTATGGATGTAACCATTTAAAGACACATTATTTAATTGCATGAGAAGGCTAGAATCATCCTTATTGGTTCCAATCGAGCTACATGGGCACAAGTTTCATCAAAATCTATGCCTTCTAGTTAATTGCAACCTTTTGTACACTACTATAGAATAGACATTTCGTAACACCACATTACAACAATCTTTCTGTTAACCGTGATGATAACTCTTTTTGGGGCACTTTTTTTTTGGTATTTACTAAATGACATTTTCACTACGGTCATAGTTAACAACCATAGTGAAATGTACCTGGAGTTAAAGGGTTTGCATCCCAACACCAACAATTTTCCATTTATCGTGACCTAATGGGTTTGACCTTGTATATCACCACATTTATTATAACCAAATATGGTGTAAGGTGAAATCATTTCATCACTGTTCGTATTATCAACCATGGTGAAAAGTGTTACATATTTATATATAAGAGAAATCATCTCTCACTTCAGTACATAATAGTCGTCTCTCTAAAAAAAACCTAACGTCTCTTTCAAAACAAAACCATAATATCTCTGTCACTCGTCTCTCTCATATGGAAACCCCAAACTTATGTTGTGGACTCGTCTTCTTCAAAGGGTTACCTTTGTTGCATCAAATCTTAGCAAATGGATACCTTACAGGTTTGTTTTCACAATAGTTTATGTTTCAAAATACATTTATGTATTATTGTTTACGTTTCAATAGCTTTGTTTCATAATGTTTGAACTTTCTGCTTATTTTGACTTATAGGATGAAGCTAAAGTGGACGCTGCAAACTTGTTTGAAAGACCCAGAATGACATCCATTCAAAATTAACACAAGTTTGCAACTTTCACTTTAGCTTTATCCTCCTTTCATTATGGATGCCATTATGGGACATCTACGTTTCTGAAACATTATATGAGTTAATATGTTGTTGTTGTTATTAATAAAACTTATATGTTGCATATAATTTATGTTATATGTTGATGATTTTGTTGTTTTTAATAAGAGTTGTTTGATGTATCTTGTATGTTGTTTAAGGTTTGTTGTTTATGAATGTTGTTGATGCACGTTGTTATTAGTGTTTGTTTAAAAGATAAGTTTATTATATCTTATGTGATTTGTGTGTTTTTACTACCCCTTACTTAATATATAATTTTCATATTGCATACTAAAATTATAATAGGATAGATAAAGTTATATTAGAAAATAAGTTGCATGTTTAATTCTATACAAGAATTCTTCAGCCCTTATCTGCATTTCACTGTTTAACCGCTAAAACTTTGTTTAATACTTCTAGTTCTTCAACCGCCCCTTTCTCTACCTCCAATTTTGTTTTCAAAGTAAATTGTATTTTTAAAATGAACTAGAGGTGAAGGAAGATGAGGTTGAAGAACTAGGAGCATTAAACCAAGTTCTAACAGTCAAAGAGCAAAATGCAGATAACAGTCTGAAGAATTCTTGTCTAGCATTGAATGTGTAACTTGTTCTTCTAATGTAACTTAATTTTTCATATTATAATTTTCTAGATCATATTTAAAGGTTATATGTTTAGTGAGCATTGGAGAATTAAGTGTTCTTCATAATTTATTATAAACTTAGTGTATATATCACAATAGTTGTTTAGAACAATCGTTGTTAAATGTTATGCATTAAAGAATATCACAATGGTTCTTTGAAGTAAATGTCGTGATAGGTAGAGTGCTATATAACTTATAATCACGGTCGTATGACCGTGGTGGAAAGCATCATACATACAACCACCCATTACCTCACAACGATTAGTCAGACATGGTGGTATCCCTTTTCCAACCTTTGTGAAATGGGTTTTACTTAGTAGTGGTAACAAGTTTTATTTATTTCTCAAAACATTTTCAAAATCATCAAGCTTATTGCAAAAGTTCCTCTTAGACTTTAATCACTAGATTGGCTGGAGCTTTGGGAACAAGTTCCCAGTCATTGTTTCTCCTAAATTTATTTAACATTTCTTGTATATAAAAAGACCAATTTTCTTTGATGATAATTTCATCAATTTCCTTTGACTCAATTTGTAATACAAAATCCACAAGGTTACATACCTTATTAATGGAGTGTTAAGTTGTAATTTCCTTAAAAATATCTCCATTAACATTTTGAACGAGATAATCCTTAATGGTCCTCCATTCTTAAGATATACATTGATTCTCTAAGTTGACTTCTTCAACTTGAATTTCTCAATTTGGACTTAGGATTTCCTCTTGCCTTTTGTATTTTTCTGTCCATTGATCATCATCTTCCAAGGATGTTCTTTCAGGGATACCAACAATCAGAGATGATTTTGTCTTATTGCTATAAATTTCTTCCCTCATGGGATTGAAACAAGAGAATATATTTATTTCTTCAGTTGCATGACTTGAAGAGAAACTCCCGATATCATCATCTGCATCAAATTTGACTTTTCTACCTTTGGAACCCAAATACTTTTTTTTCCTTTTATGTTAGTTGAATATATATTATGAGCAAACATCTTTCTCTTTTTGCATTCACAATGCTCTTATAAAAATGCGGTGGAGGACATCCTTGTATGCTTTCATAACTCTTTTTGATAAAATAGAACATCACAATATCTCCATCTTTATTACAATAATTGCATTTTATGGTTTTTTATTTAGATATTGGTTGAGAATTACAAATATTGCTAAATATTTTATTGTTGTTCTTAGGTTCATAACCAAGACAAAAATTATTCTAAGTCACCATTGGTATCTTGTAAGACGCTTTTTGGTATCCTAACAAAAGATTAAAATTGTCTATTCCTTTAGTGAATCTATCAAGTATGTTTTGAAGATTATCAATTTTGTTTTTCAAAATGTCACATTGATTACACTTGATAAATTTATCTTATACTTCTTGAGAATATGAGGAGTTTTGAATTAGATAATCTTGTCTCTCTTTAAGTCTTTCTTTTTATTTCTATAAGTTTTTATTTTTCAATTTGAGGGAATAAATAATGTCTTTGGAGGTAGAGACGATTTGTTATAATTAACTTGTTTCTTTAGTTAGCTTTTTACATATATGAAATAAGACTTGATAATCAAAATAAGAGGTTACCTTATCGTCTTCATGATTTTCCATGAGAGACATGTTTGCTTCTTCCTTGTCATCATCATCATCATCATCATCATCGTCATCCCAAGATATGTAGGCTCTCTTAGCTTCTTTTTGCGGTTTCTTGGATCTTTTCTAATTCTAGTTTCTTCATTTGTTTTGAGGGTCGTTTGGTCTTATGTGTCTTTCCTTTCCTCATTGGTGGCATGTGGGAATTAAAAAGCATATTTCTTCATTTTTTTCCCGGAAACTTTATTTTCTTGCCTTAGGAACTTCTTGAATTTCTCAAACATGAGTTTCTTGTATTCATCAATCTTGCTTTGACAGTCTTCATCTTCTGATTTCATGTATTTGATGTTAGTGGCTTTTAGTGCAATACTTTTATTATTCTTTTTATGACCTCAACAGTCATTATCAAGTCTATTCATCTCCATAAAATGTTCTTATAATTTACCAAAAAGGGTGTGTGTGTGTCCATGGTTGTTAAATCCCTTGATTCACAAATCATAGAGACTTTAGGTTGTCAACTACGATTTAGGCATCTCAAGATTTTCATAACAAATATATTCCTCATTTGAAAATATTTTCCCCATAGTTCTCATATGACTCACAATATGAGTAAACTGTGTTTGCATCTAATTTATGCTTCAGGTTTCATTCTGAAGAGCATGTGCTCATGGGTTAATATGCCCAACTTTTCCCTCTTTACCTCAGTAGTTACTTCATGGGTAATTTTTATGATATCCCACGTTTATTTTGTATTTTTTATGTGAGAAACTCACAAAAATTCATCAAGACTGAGAGTAATAATGATGACAATTTTTGCTTTCAAATCGCGTTACATATTTTCTTTATCATCTTTGGTATAATCCTTTTTATGTTTGTTTAGTATAACACTATTGACATCGTGTGTAGGAACAAATGGAATTTCCTTCATAGCCTTCCAAATACCACGATCCATCTCTTCTATGAAATACTTCATTTTATCTTTCCACAAACTATACCTTTCACTATTAGAGGATACAGGTTTATTTACTAAATAGTTTAAAGTCATTTTTCTTCATGGGACAATTATTCTTTAACATGATTTAGACTCTGATGTCCCTTGTTGGATAAGTGACTTCAAGCACAAGGGGGGGGGGGGGGTTGAATTGTGGTATTTAAAATTCGCGATTAAAGTTAATGTTTCGTTACTTAGAAGATGAATTGTGTCAGTATTTTAAAATCAGAGTAAATTGAACAAAAAAATGCAGTAATGTAAATTGCATAAATAAAGAAATAAGGGTTTAGAGAGATGACACCAATGATTTATCTAGGTTCAGCTGAATGTTGGCCTACTTCTGACCTCAAGAGATCTTCTTGAGATTTCACAAATTATGCCCATGAACCTTCAATACAATTGAATCTAGAGATTTTACAATGGATTATCCCCAACCGAAAAGAAAGCTTTTACTCATGGTGAGCTAACAAACCGAATAGATATTTTCTAGGCTAATCTTAATAACCAACCATAACTTTTACCCGATTAAGTTATAGAACCAAAATAGAGGGTTGTTACCAATCATTAAGGCACATTCATACAAAGTTACATAATCATTTTTGCTTATTCAAATCGATTGGCTTAAGGTCCCAATCGGTTAAGTAGTTCATAAAATGCTTTAAAAGAAGCTGGAAACTTCTTAATCAAATGGCTTAGGCTTTAAGATATTTTTAAGAGTTTTAATAGTTGAAAAAGAGTTTCAAAAGTGATTTTAATTATGTGAGTGAGTTGCCTCAATATCTTAAGAGTTACTCTTCTACTTTCACAAAACTCTTGCCACTCAGAAAGACACGATCAAGTGAGCTTTCATATTTTCTCTCTTTCACAACTCTGGGGCTTTTAAGATCCTTTACCAGATACACCAATCATATAATGACTTCAATGGAATATTAAGTCTCTTACTCTATGAGGCTTAAGATGTCTTTAATTTTTGTCACCATCATTAGAGAGTTGGAAAGTTATTACCACCGACTTCAGTAATTAGATGCATTGTATTTATCGAAACATTAGGAAGCTTCTCAACATGATAACCAACTTGATATTTGCAATCACATAGATCTACATATGTTATCTGCACGTGTGTGTGTGTGTGTGTGTGTGTGTGTATGTGTGTGTGTGTGTGTATTACCTTAGTACCTAGGGACTTATTCTTGTTCCTTTTATAATTAAATAAATCATAACAAGGAAAAACTCTAAGCACTGAACCAGACGATTTTTCACAATTTCACATCTTCGAATCCACAACTTCGAGACTTCAAGTTTTCACATCTTTAAGATCCTTTACTTGATTCAAAATTGACTAATAAATTCAATTTGATCTTGATACGTTTGATTAATGAGTCTTGTAACATCTCTTTCTTTTTTAGATGACATAATCATAAATCTTTGGAAGAGTTGTCGTAATCAAAGCCTTTCGACAATTGTCATCAACACCACTAGACAGTTGTCATCAACACTATTTAATAGTTGTCACCATCAAAACCCTTTGATGATATTGCTTGCATATCACATAAAACCACAACACCCATGTATTCTTTTGGACATACTTGAAAATTTTCATCTCATTCAAACACTAACTTAGGTTTTGGACTGCTAAACTTTTGCAAACACCCCATGTTCACCAGAAAACCACAACCCCTATCTCGGAAGCCTTCATATGATGCTCATATTAAAACTTTAAGTTATTCCTGATTTCAGTACGAGATATTGGTGTCGGTCTGTGAGAATTTTCATTTTTTTCTCACGATTTCTCCATTGAATTTCTTAAGTTTACACCATTAGGCCACCAAATCTATTTCCGATTACACTATCGTAATTTTTCATAATTGTTTCCTCCTATTATCTTATTCGATGGATGGTTAAATCCAGTTCATACTAGGAGTGTAACTAATGATCTTTAATATACAATTCACATTCTTCAAGACAACACTTCACAAAATCTCGCTCCATTAAACAAGATCTCTAAGCTTCAATCGTAATTCCTCAATGGATCATGATTCCTTAACCGATTGTTCAAGATTCTACATCCATTCCTACATTCTAGTATCATCTTCCATCTTCCTCCCCAATCTTCAACTTTACCAACATCACTCAAATTTTAACAATTTCAAGTTTCTTTAGGAATACCATATACAAATGAATTAATTTTTAATATTTTCAATTTGTTATAACAATAAAACCCGAGGCATATTTGTGTTGAAGAAAACCAACCAAAAAATTCAACTCATATAATAACTCAGTTAGAGGTGTTACAACACGACCACTCTAGAGTCGTCTCGAGGGATGCTCTCATCAACATCAGGTCATAGTTTCCAAGAGCTTATGAATTACCAAGTAGTCGTGATCATTAGACAGAGACATCAACCTTACACCTCAGAAGACCATCGTCTAAGGAAATCTTCCTCCCAGTGTCGACGAAATTCGTCCACTAAACACATCATTCTATGTGATTAATAGAGATATCAATGTTTTGATAATGACAAATTGATCAAATCAATCATAAATATAATTAAATGAATAAGAGACTTTAAAACAAATATAAAAGCAAAAAGATTATGGTCATTGGTGCATAATAATCAAATCCTAAAAAAACAACATCAAGAAGCAATATCAAATGATTAAAGATTCTACGTTACATTATTCACTTATTTTTATAAAATAAAAATTTTGATATCAAATATAATATTCTCTAACATATTAAATTTAATAAGTTATATTACACACTCAAACTCCTTTTCAAATTTCATATGATTTCAAAACTTTTTTAAAAACATTTTGGATTGGGAAATCTAGTTATATATTTGTAAAAACTAGTTATTAATAGGGATGTCAATCTCCATGGGGCGGATAATATGATATTTGTGTCTGTCTTGTTGAGTAAATATGATACCCGTATTCGCCTCATATCCGTGCGGATATTCGCTAAGTGGATATCTGCGAATTTTAAGGTACCACAAATATTTAAAGATATTAATGAATAATATTTTTTTCTTAAGTTAATTTTTGAAAGAAAAAACTCAGCTTCTTTTAATGAAACAAAAAAATACTATCATATAATATCCATATAATTAACTCCTAATTTAACAACAAAATTTCATACATTAATTTTCTTCTTTTCACTAAAACATAATAGCATTTAAACATTATATCTATACATTTCATTTTTAACCAAAACAAAGTGAAATATATTTTGATTGTGAGTTATGGTGGAAGAGCATACGACGGAGGAGTAGGAAGAAAAACACAAGTTGGACGAAGAATGAGTAGTACTGATTGGTTAGACGGTGAAATTGTTTAAGTAAGGTCTAGAGTATAAAAGAAGTTTAAATATGAAACGGTCAAATATGATTTGTATAGAATGTAAAAAGTTTTCCTTAAAGAAAACTTAAAAAAAAAGAGAAGATTATTTTTTTTAAAGATGAAAAGACATAGTATAATAAACTTATGATGTTTAAATAAGACTAATGCTATCATGTGCCCCAAGGGCACAAGTTAATGATTTATTTATATAAATATTCTTTTGGAATACGTGCATTTAATTTTTTGAAACTTAAAACATTGTTTTATTCCACATCAATTTTCTAATTGTAGTATCCTTAACTTGTGTCTTAAGGGCACAAGTTAGCATGACCCTTTAAATAATTTTTATAATTTATTAATGATACAGATATACGCGGACACAGTATCATTAAACTTGTATTCGTATCCATTAAAAAACAAATATTTAAATATCCATTTATTTTATCCGTGAATATTCATTAAGCTACTCGCCCCGTATCTGTGGATACAATTTTTTTTTGCCATCCCTAATTATCAACTATATATTTATTAATAAAAAATATATGTGAACTATCAATAGTGTCATTCTCTTTAAAAGTACTTACACTTGCAAAAGGTTAAAATAGTATAAAAATAACTAGTCTCCCAATTAATGCACTCTATTTCTACCGCATGTTGTCAAGTGTCACACTCTTATTTGAAATTTTTTCAACTTTCACTTTTCCTTTCAATTCCTACTCTTTCACTCACAATTTCATTCTTCCCACAAATTAAATTTATTTTTCTTTTATATTTCTTTCTCTTTTCGTTTTATTATTTTATCTTTTTTACCGTTCTCATAGTTACTAATTTATTTTATTTTTCAGTTCTATCAACAATGCAAATGAAGAAGCATAAAAACACATATAATATATTAATATGCATGATTATAGTATATGATTATGATAGGAATTTTTTATTAGTATATAACTATATACAATGTTAATGTTTAGTTTTGTTTTTACGACATATTCAATTAATTAGATTTATTTATTATTACTCAAAATACTAATTTATTTATTTTTAAATTTTAAATAAAATTAAAATTTTATTTTATTAAATTGAATAAAACTCTATAGTCATGCATATAATTAATTTTTCCATCTCACTGATCACTATCAGCAAAATACCTGTTTTATTTTAATTAATAATTGTCTTTATTAAAGATACATCATTTTTATTTTTAAATGTTAAAATTTCTCTTTTTCTCACGGTTCACTATCAACAAAATATCTATTTTATTTTAATTAACAATTACCTTTATTTGAGACACAGAATTCTTATTTTTAAATGACTAAATTTTTCTTTTTTTTTGACAAATCATTATCAACAGAAATATCTTTTTTTATTATAATTAAAAAAAATTGAGGTACAAATTTTTTATCTTTAAATATTAAAATTTCTCTTTTTTTCTTTTCCATTTCACATATTTTTTTTCGTTTTGTATTATTATTTAATATAATTAAATTTATATTAATATTAATCATTTTATAATTGAATAACTAAGTTCACATGTATATCTAAATAGAAATTATATATATTAAATAAATTTAACCGTGGAGTATAACAATTTTTTTTATCCAAATAACCCAGTTTTTCATTAAAATTCTCAAAGTAACCCACATTTTAGATAAATTTTCAAACTACCCTACTTAAAAAATACACATCAAAACACTGATGTCAGTCTAATTGGTGTCTACTCTCTAATTTAAAGAGGTAGCGTCAATTGGATTGGCTTCTGCATCTAGTATTGTCAATCTAATTGACGTCTATGTGTAAGTTTAAAGTACAATCGCTAATTGGATTGGAGTCAGTGTGTGTTGTGTTATTTTTAGTATAAATAGATGTGTGGTGTGATTTAATTTTTCATATCTCTTCTCATTATATTGCAAACATGGTTCGTCTTCGTCGCCGCAAAGGGAAAGTGATTTATTCGAGAGGCAAGCTTCCGATGGAATTGCTTTTGTGGAACATCTGTAGTTTCGAGAAACTACAAAGGGAGTTGATTCGTTAGTTAGATGGAGACATACCTGAAGGCAGAAAAATTAGAAGTATTGAGAGACACAATGTCGTGTGTGAGTGGGTGTGAGTTAAAAATGATAAGGATGTGAGGGAAATGATGTTTGGACCAAATGATATCAGTTTGATTATTCTAATCGGTTAGAAATGTTGTGTTTAAATGTTGTGGTTATGTATTTTTATTTGTTTTGATATCTGTTGTATGTGTTGTTTATTTAGATCTGTCATTGTTCGTTTTATGATATCTTGTTTCTTGTTGGGAATTGTTGTTGTTTTTAAGTGTGTTTAAGTTGGGGTGATGTTTGTTGTTAACATTGTTGTAACAAAAAGTTATCAATATATCAAAATCTAAGGTTACAAAAATTGAAAGGAGAAACTTAATTCGATTGTGTCAGGGATGATGACATGTACTACATAATTTTATATGTTATCATTCGTATCCCTTTCTGTTCTAATACACGTGTTGTTTGGGCGTCCTTTTTTCTTTCTTCGCATCTCATCGTTGTGTCAAACTATGTTCCCTTGATATGGATGCCAATATTCCTCCATTGCTAGCACTACAAAGCTTTCGTTGTAGACATTCATAACGTTAATGGCCTTGTAACTATTGGATAGATGGTTGTAAGCGTCCTGGCGAGTATGTGCGCATGCCACAATGACATGGGAGCAAGGTATATGAAAGACCTTGAACTTGCCACAGTCGCATCAACTTTTGTTTAGTCTGACAACATAGGATAAATTTGGCCTCCCCTAGGTCCATTGTTTACTGTACATTGAACATGAAAACAACAAACAAGATGCAACCATTTGGACTGCATGCACATCGATCATCAGATTCACCACTATGGAGATGCACCATAATGATCGTGTTAAATTGTAGTTCGATATGCTTCAACATATCCCAAATCCCCCGACAAACCTCAGAGAATGGCATCTACGAAGAGTTAACGACCAATGGAACTTTAACCCTTGGCAAGGCTCCGCTAAATCTGAGTGTCGAAAATGGAAGCACCGACATGACATGTCTTAAGTGACGTTGTGATATCAACCGAAGAAAAACCAACTCGTAATTATATGGCTTGGTACATATCGATTGAATTTGAGTTCTTCGTCGAGGATATGTACTTATACGACCCACATCAAGTCACTTACGCACAAAAAGGTTCAACATCTAACCCCTCACAAAATTACCGGACCGGTTACTCACAACCTCCTACCCAACAAATTATCGGTCCACAAACAGACAAACATACGACCTTAACATGCCAAACACTCAACCACGATACCAAGAGTATACCCCGTACCACCGCCAACAAGATGATTATCATCAAGACACCAACATCGATATGCCCCCAACACATCATCCTACCATAGTCGCCATAGCCAAAACACTCAACGGTCATTTAACACCAACCATCCCTCATACTATAGCCAAGAAACCCAAACATCACAACCAAAATATACAACAACCAGATGGCTACCAAACAACACAACAACCATTTCAACCTTTCCTCGACTCATCATTCACACCAATGTCGTTCTTCAATCGTCTTGATCGCAACATAAACACACCCCAACTACTTTGGCATGGGTCACGAACACAACTATGGCGGTAGCGCTTCATTGCATACATATGACTTCGGGGATTTGTCTGAATATCTTAGAGAATCTGCAGCAGGTGGTGGTGATGTTCATGGGTCGTAAAATACTAAAACACCTAGAGTGAATCATCAACGTGGGCTAGAGCCACGCGTTCGGGTAATTAGGGGATATAGAACTGGAGATCGATTTTGTCATTCCGATCAACGACATTAGTATTTTTGATTTTCGTATGTAAACACGATCTAATATTAATATTAATATTTCTGATTTCGACTTTTATATAAAATGTCAATTATTTTTCAAAAAAAAAAATACACAACACACTGACTCCAATCCAATTGACGACTTAAAATTTACACATAGACGTTAATTGGATTGACAAACTAATTGCAGAAGTCAATTCAATTGACGCCACGCCACCTCTTTAAATTAGAGAGTAGTCGCTAATTGATCCGACATCATTACTTCAAAGTGGGTTATTCTAAAAAAATTATTTAAAATATGAATTATTTAAGAAAAAGTTAAAAAACTAAAGAATTTGGATAAAAAAAAATTAAAAATAGCCTTATCTTCGTATATTTAGACCAGACAAGTTATAATGAGAGGGAGAATACTTTATACAACTTGGCAACTTTATGGCTCGTGTGCAATGTGCAAAAGCATTATTTTATTTTTCCGATGAAGATTTGCTATTGGTCATACGGTAAGAAATGGGTGGGGAAGGATAAATTAAAGTGAGACAGCAATTAAAGTGGGGAAGGATAAATTAAATTAGGCAATTCATGACAATGTTGGAATTAAATGAGTTTGAATTTGTACGTATACTTCACTTCCTACCCGATAAATGACAGACAAATAGGATAAAAAACATGTGAATAATCAATTTTTCTTCTACTAAATTATTGTTTTTTTAAGAAAAAGAACATGTTATTTTGGCAAAAGAAAAATCAGTTAAAAAACGCCATGTAAAGTCAAAGATAATTTGCTAATTAAATATATCACTAATTAATCTTATTCTCCAAATTTCAACAAGATACATATGATAATAAAAAAGAACTTACAAAAGGGTCAAATAATTTAATAGTTTGGTAAAGTGTCTATTCTCTTGAATAAAAGCTGCCAAGCTTACATTTTGTTTTATATAGTGAAACTTATATAATGAAATGAAACATGAGGAGACTAATTCCAAACTTAAAATTAGCACCCAAAAGAAATTGAGAAATGTTATGTAAACGCTTTTTTAAGTTGTTGAACATTACATTTTTATACTCTTATTATTATTAGGTTTAGTTACAGTTTGGTCCATCTATTTTATTTTATTTATTTTAAATTTAAATAGTTTTGATCATTTTATTTTAAATTTAATCAGTTTTAATTCTTTCTCATATTTTTGCAATTAAAATTAATGATATTTTCATTTTTTAAATGATAAATTACATGACAAATTTGACAAATTATCATATATAAATATATTGTTGAATTTTATATATAAAAATATAAGTTAAAAAATAAAAATATCTTCATTTCTATAAGAAAAACGTGAGAGGGAGAATAAAACTGATTGAATTTAAAATAAGGGATCAAAACTGTTTGAATTTAAAATATGATGACTAATTTTATGAATCAGACAAAATTGGGGGATCAAAATTATAATTTAGTCTAATTATTATTATTACTATTATTATTATTATTATTTAATTTTGTGTTAATAGTTATAAAATATATTTTTTATATATGATTGAAATATGGTATAATATATTTTTTTGTACGTATAATATTTTAGTGTTCGGAGAGCACTTTTTTGTGTGTGTATTTATGGTTGGTTTCTAAACAAAAGTTTTCCGATATTGATATTTCTTACCAATAATATTAAATGAAATATTTATATATAATAAATTAAATTTTAAAATGTTTAAGAAGATTTTTGAAATGTCGAATTGAATATTCGTAAGATTGAGATTTTTTTGCCGCCTTTGTGTGATAATAGTAAACTTTGCGGAGGTTGTTCCTTTAAAATATTAAGAGGCCAATGTTAAGTATGAAGTTGCTTGGAGAGGCTGTTAGTCGAGATGGAAGTTTTATCGTAGAGTTGACCATGAAGAGAATGTTATACTATTTAGTTAATGCATCTTTTGGCCAACTAAGAGATTATTAGAGTAAGCTTTTTTTACTTCAATCATGCATTCGTATCAATAAACTATTTTTAGCCTAAGAACGTGTCAACATAATCATATGAGAGAAGAAGTTATTTGATTTGACAAAGAATTACGAAGGGCGGTTGAAGACATCATAGTTGGGGAGATTGAGTTTGTACTCGACAGTAGAGACTTCCTCATACACTTTTGTGCCTTCTAGGGTCCAATCCTTGGTGTTACAAGATCATATATTGAGATATAGTGACATATATTGTATGGATTCTGATTTCGACGGGGTTTTGGAGGATCTTACAGTTGCAATTCCAAATTTTGACCTTAGAGTTTTACTAGCAAGAACATCATCTCTCTTAAAGTACAACATATTTTGGCGAGTGTCTTTTTTAGTTAAAGTATTCACGATATGAATGTAAAGTTGGTTGTTTGTAAGCATCACATGCTTAGGGTTTTCTCCTTGTCACCATATTTGATAACCTTCAAACCGGAACCTCCAACTAGATATGGAATTCCATAATCTAAACAACTCAATAGAGAGCTTCGTGGCCAATTCAATTCAAGGAAATATCCACTAATAATGGAAAGGCCATTCCCATCCCTATCCATTTCTTGATCCATCATTCCATGAATTTGTTATTACTGATTCATTTAAGGACTAAAAGCTTTTCATCTTATGAAAAGGCAATGGCTCATAACTTCTTTGTCTTATTAGTGCAGGTCTTCGACAATGATGAAAGCTGAAAAGCTTTGGGATATGAAATAAATAACTTAGTTATGGAGGGTTTTCACGCCTTAGAACTCCCATTTGTGTTAATTATGAGTATTTTATTTTCCCTTTGGGAGAGGCAAGGTATAGAGCTTGAATCCATCAACTAACATCTTATTCTCCATTGGACATCCTCATAGCGTCTACTTCTTTAAATAAAAGAGAAAAAACTTTTTATGCACTTTCCTTGGCTTTCTTTCGCGTACGTTTAATGGGATAGGCTAACACGTGTCACTAGTAGAGTACCATATCATCTTTAGATATTTATTTATGATCTCTTATTTCCTATTGATGAAGTTTGTCCTGTTTGTTGCAATACATGCTTTAATACATTTGGGAAACACACAATTCATTGTAAGGAGCTTTCAACCTTCAGATAGTGACATGACCTTGTTAGGGATGCCTTATTTGATATATTTTATAGGCCGAGTATTTGTGAAGAAAGAGACGTCGATGAATTTCTTGACTTACCCATACGAGGGGAGATTGACAATTGGGTCAGTTGGTGTTCTAGTGTATTGTTGGATATGAGACAAACATGCATGTACGAACTTGATTGGGGTTTCTCCACTTATGGGACTGAAGACTTGAGGTTTTATTGTGGGACAGTCGCCTTCAAAGTTGCTTCAAGTAAAGTGGTTAAACATAAGAAAGAGTGTTCTGACAATCAACATGATTTCATACCATTTGCCTTTGATATTTTTTGTTTCTTAGCATTAGAGGCGATTGATCTTTTACAAAAAGTTTAAAGACTCATGCATAACAATATTGTATCTTCTATGTTAATAAATATAGTTTTTAATATGATTTGTTTTGTCATTCAAAAAAGAATATTGGCGCAACTTGTTACTTGCTTTCCTTTTATTTCTGAATAATCTTTATTATATATTAATTGATTTCTCAATAATGTAACAATATAATAAAGTGATAATGAAATGCTTTCAAGGTATAATTTTTTTAGCCTTTAATTTGTTTACATTTTATAATATATGCATCATTTATCGGCTGTCAATTTGTCTTCTTCTATATGGTTTTGTTTGGTAAAAATAGTGATTGACTGATAAGCTAACTTATGATTTATTACTGATGGCTGATAGTTGATGATTGATAGTTTATATCTTATAGTTGATGATGATTGATATTTAATAAGTTAATTGGAGTGTTTGGTAAAATTAACGGTTCAACTTGAAGGAGAAGGGCGATCCAAAAAGCAGCGAAATTAAAAATTTCTCCTTTAGTGATCCTTATGAATAGGCATGATCAGTGATAGAATCGTTACCTCTTGCGACGATTGGAACCATTGATGCAGATCTACGAAGCGATCACAAAAGTTGAACGATGACAACGCCTCTTCTCAGTCCACACGAACGGATTCCTTCAATCTCAGTGCTAGCTGCTACGTATGAAGGCTTTGAGTGAGAGAGAGAGAGAAATGAAAAATGCAACTGCACTAAATGCTTTTGCACAAAGGTTCTATTTATAGAACCACTTGTGTGGGCTATAAGCTAAAAAATCCACTTAAGTGTAAATGACCCATATCTTATAATATGCCAAAATCACTTAAGCGCGTGGTACCTTACCATATTTTGTATTCTACTTAAGTACACCGTACCTTACGATGTTCTACAATTCACTTAAGTGCACTGTACCTTACGGTGTTCCTTAGTTACTCCATCTCTCATCAATCCGTCCTTTGTGTGTGACCCTGTAGGTTTTCGCGACATTGACAATTATATTAAATCACGTATTTAACATAATAAACAGTGAGCGGTATCTAGCAACACATTACTGCTACCCAAGACAGGAAAATGTCATGTGATCTGGCAAATCCTTCTGTGATAATACTTATATGTATAATTATCCTTTTGCCCTTATGTCTATATTGAACACAAGACATAGATCGTGTCATCCTTGTCCAGTTCAATATTGGGCCCATAGACATTTATCATGTTACGCAGGATGGGCAAATTCCATCTAGGTCACTCATGTCCCTTAGCATGCTTCGTGGAGTACCCATCAACTGTCTTTATGGTCATCCAGTTACGGACAATGTTTGATCAGCAATAAGGCACTCGACTCTACATCTAGGATCCATAGTGGTTTCAGGTCGAAGGGTGTGGTATACACCATTATCACCATGAGAATAGCTTATGACACTTTGCATAACATTCTATATAGTATTCTCATAACGGGTCAATCCAGTATAAATATTACTCCTAATATTCATACCTATGTTTAAGACTTGATAACTCCTTATCCATGATCCATGAGATGTGATCATCAGTCTATATACATAATAGTCTTAATGCTTTAATGTTATCCCACTTCATAATAAAGCTCAACTTCAGATACTTTAAGAATAGTGTCCTTATGTTTAACGTGATATCATGATTAAGTCATACTTGATACATTAAACGGACTAGCTATTCTATGGACTTTATTAAACAAACGTAATAAAGAAAAAGCCTTTTATTATTAATAAATAATTCGATACAAGTACCAAAAGTATTGGCCTCTAGAGCTTACACCAATACAACTAACTTATAAATGTAAAATGACATAAAAGATATTTAATACATGTTTATTTTATTTTAAATTAAAATAAATCATAAAGAATAAAATAGATTTTTTTTGTTAAAATAATAAGGATAAAAATGGAAGAAAATATGATAAGCTATAAGCTAAAATACGTATGAAATATAAGCTAGTAAGTAAACTATAAGCTCACGATGAAAAGACCGTTACCAAACAAATCTAAATTATCATATCAATTTATAAGCTATAAACCATAATCTCGAAAATATAACTTACCAAATAGAATAATATTAATCATTTGTTTCCTTTTGCTTCTTTCTTCATTTCTCATATTTTATTTTAGTGGATTTTTTGAAAACGATTTCAATGGAGTAGTTTTGGAGAATATTTATGTGCCTTGTTTCAATTTTGGTCTAGTTTCTCAAGAGTGTCATAAATATTTGTTGGTCTTAAATTTTGAACGAACTTCCTCATAATCGTAATTTCATTATATTTTTGTTTATTATAATGTTTTGCTGATTTTATTAGAGTGTTGTATGATGGAGGGTAAACATCCTTGAAATGTCATAATTGTTATATATTGCTCTTTATTTTGCTTTGAAACAAAATTTGTCTTCTCCTTTTTTCCCCCAATGGTTTACAATATAGAACTGAATAGAACGATATACAACAATTTTATCTCGTTCATGGAATAAAAACTAAAAGATCTATTTGATTGATATTTTAAAAGTATTTTGTATAAAATACATTTTTAAAATTTTAAAACATTTTGTAGTATCATATCTTATCAGACTTTAAAAAAATATTATTTATAAGAAAAATTTGTCAGTTTGATCAAAATATTTATAATATAATATTTAAGAGAGGGTTTTAGATTCTTTGATGTAACTTGGGAGTCACGCTTATGGGTTGTTCCTTATCATTTTGTAAGACAAAATGGGTAGACAAAGGGAATTGGATTTCCATAAGCGCTCTTTCTGTAACACCCTCTTAACCCCAATACAAAATAATACAAAAATAAAATAACTATACACATAGGGTATCACTCAAACACAATATAAATATGTTATGTAACACAGATTAGATAAAATATGTAATACTTAAACATTTGTCATCACATACTCACCTTTACATATGCTCATAACAGTAGAAAATAATTCAAATAAAGCACTCAGCATCGCATAAGATAGCGAGTTACAAGTCTAATACTTGCATCAATAACATCATAATAATAACAAATATTAGAATAAAATGTTTGTCCATCCAATGTTATAGATCAGAGCAACAAAATCTAAATATCACATAAAACAGGAAAAAGAAGAACAATCACAACGCCATCCTTCAGCTTTTAAGCAACTACTAATTTACCTGCTCATCTGTACCCCAAGAAGGAGAACAGAACCACACAAACAACAAAGGGATGAGAATATTCTCATAATATATAATGATGCAAAAGTATGCAAGGGTAGTCTAAGCAAACATCGACAATTATTCAACACAATTCATTCACATCAACTACACAACTATTCTCAATCACCAATGTCAACAAACTCAAACAATTACATATGCAGCAGTGGATGCGATGCACTCAACACAAAGACTCTACATGCATATGGTACCATTATGGGCAACACAGGTCCATATCGCTCATGAACTCCCACCTTAGAACCAGAGCACACCAATTCACTACTATCACCATAAGTAACGCTTCACTGATTCCCATATAGAACCAACTAGTCATTCCTGAATCCACACCACCAGACTAGAGCATACCAAAACTGGACCGAAGTTCATACACCATGATGCATGATTCACCGTAACATACAATGTCATCAAAATGTTCACCATACATTTACCACCATTATGCACAATATCATAATAGTTGATTAATTCAACAATCAATAATAACAACACCAAAATATCTCCAAATAGTAGCCTAATCACAACACAACATCAAAAAGTGGAACCAACACTCAATTCCAAGCAACTGAGTGAATGTCGCTCATTCTGGCAATATGACGGGTTACCCGTCACTAGTGTGACGCCCATCACCGTCCACATCACCTCACACATTATCCTTATAACGACCGTCCCATACAGTTCTGCTTGGGTACCATGATGGTCTACCCGTCAGGAAGCTGTCGTCCGCCAGCGCCTCAAATGCCATGACAACCTGATCGTCATGAGGGTGACAACCGTCACCCTAAAGCAGAAATAAAATATGCATTTTTGCCATGGAAGTTTAATTAAGAAGTCCGGTTTTCCCTTCCCATCCCTTAAATTGATCAACAACATTAGGAAATTAACATCTAACATCAAAGCATCATTCATCAATCAATTACTCCCTCTGTCCCAAAATAATTGTCGCATTTAGAAAAATTATTTGTCCCAAAATATTAGTCACTTTAGCTTAACAATGCAATTTTAATTTTTATCTTTCAATTGCATCCTCTAATTAATACTATTAATTTATTATTTTATAAATTTGCATAAATGCTAATTCAAATATACCAATAGTTGATAAGGATAATTTAGTAAAATTAATGTTTTCTCTCTTTCATTTATTACATTTTTTAATTAGTGTGAAAGTGTCAAGTATGACAATTATTTTGGGACTGAGGGAGTAACATTCAATTTCATCAATTAATCATGGATTTAACATGCTTTATTCATCAAAATTACCACATACATAGGAACACCTACTCACACCATCTTCATCAGCAAGAACACACAATTTCCAGGGTAAATTAGTGCACAAAATTTGAAGGTGTGAGAAACACAAGAAAGGGGGGGGGGGGTTGAATTGGTTTTTAAAAACAAAATCTTTTTATCAACTCAAAAAACTCCACACAATCAAAAGAACAAAGAGATAAAGATACAATGATTTTTATCCTGGTTCGCTTGAAATCAAAGCTAGTCCAATCCACCCGCCAAAGTGATTTCTTCTTATACATAAGGACTTAACCCACTATAACCAAACATATTATAGAAATCACAAAGAACAACTTTCTTTGTCTTCTCAAGGATCCGACTACAACTTAGTCTCCTTAAGGAAATCACAAAAAACAAATTTCTTTGTCTTCTCAAGGATCTGACTATAACTTAGTCAATTTAAGGAAATCAAACAAACAAGTTTGAAATACAGATTTTGTGTTACAAGTTACTTCTACACAAGCATATTTTACACAAATGAAATACAATTACTTAAACAAAAGGAAGCACAAAGTTGCAGACTTTTTCACGAAGAAAACAGTCTTGTAAAATTGTTGCAGCATCATTCTTCTTCAAGTCTCAAAGTCCTACTTATATAGCATAAGAAAGGGACCGTTGGAGGGCAAATCCGGGATGCCAAAAAGCAGATGTCCACTAATGGATTAGTGATAGATGTGATGAATAATACTATTCTTCACCCACGTTTTCAGGTAGTGGAAGGGATATTTTTAATTTGTACTGTGTACTATTTGATCACGTAGCGACTTTGATCTTATCTTCAAATTCATTGGTTTCTAGTATAAAGTTGATGAAACATGAAAAGAAGAAACACAAAGTTGAAATCAGAATCTTCAGAATCTTTAGTTAGAACCTTGACCATGTCAACGTCTGGCTTAAGATCTTCAGTGTCTTCAGCTAAGTAATAAAACTTCAGAATCTTCAGAATTTTCAGTCAGAACCTTGACATCGCCAGCATTTGGGTTGAGATCTTCAGAGTCAAAAAGATAAGTAATAAAACTTCACAAGCTTTCCATTCTTCAGAAGCTTTATAATCAGAGTCACATCCAGAAGAAGAAGCGGAGAGATCATTGCAGCATCAACATATTGTCTTTCTAGAACTTCTCAGGAGTGAATCAGACCAGAAGTAGAAATAGCATTTCAGCAGTAACACATCGTCTTTCAGAACTTCTCAAGAGTGAATCAACATAAAAGCAGAAAGAACATTGCATCAACAATATAACATCTTTAAGAACTTCTCATGAGTGAATCAGTGCATAAGCAAAATTCTAAACAAATGTTCAGAAACTGATGATGTTGCACGTCATAAATTCAGAATCAGAACTGGTTGTTAAAGCTACACAATAACAAATCATTAGAGTACCAAAACTATTCTCACACAAATACTACATTGTTATCATAAAAACTCAAAGGTACAGATGCATAACCAAATCTTGTTCTAGCAATCTCTCCATTTTTTATGATAAAAAACCATGTATTTTGATGAACAGTTTTTTACAGGGTAATCACAGAAAGACACATCACAAAGAAGCACAAAGCTCCCCCTGGGATGTATAATTCTAAAAAGATAAAATCAGAATGAAAGAACCTTTTCCTGATTAACCTTTTTGTAGAACCAGAATGATCTTCTATCATAATATGGCTTGTCTTCAGAAGTTGGTTGAACTTATCCAGAACACTGGTTATCAAAGTCAACACTATGATGAACTTTACTTCAGAAGCTTGGTTGAACTCTTTTTGAAAGAGCTTCAGAGCCTGGCTATTTTTGAAAGAGCTTCAGAGCCTGGTTAGTTTTTGAAAGAGCTTTAAAGCCTGGTTAGAAACCCTTTTTAAAGAGCTTAAGAACCTGGTTAAAACCTTAAAACCTGGTTGAATCAATTCTGGTTAACATGGAATACATAATTCCTCATAACTTGATGCCTGGTTATGTCTGGTTAGAAGTCATTCTCAAATGGTGAAGTTGAAACTTCAGACTCAGAGAGTAAACCATTTCTGCAGAAACTGGTAACTAAAGTTCTGATCTGAAAAAATTTAAGAGCTTATGATGTTCTTGACTTTCCCTAAAAAAACAATTAACAAACTATTCTTTAAAGTAGTTGTTAGCAGAAACATTTGAAAATGTTTGGGTTCTGATTCACGAACATAGGTATATCAAAATCAATTACGTTTCTCCCCCTTTGTCATCGATCAAAAAGACAAAATAAAATAAGGAAACAATATGATTTTATTGATACCAAAACATTCAAAACAGAAACAAAAAACACTTAAACAAAATAACACAAAAGTGCATAGATTTTTGAAAATCTAAGGGTTCTGTGGTGGAGGAGGAGGCAGAAATCTGGATAGAATCATTTCGAACAGAAGATCCCGCCTATCCAAGCGCTATCTGACAAGGACACTTTCTTCCTTCATCTCAGCGAGAGTCTTCAGAATCACTCCAGGAATTACCCCAGAAAAAGTTCCAGCAGCATTTTGATTCTCAAAAACAACAATTTATTCTTCTGAGTCACTTTCTTGAGCTTGTTGTTGATCTTCAGAAGCAACTTTCTTTCCCCTGTCAAGCTGAGCAGAAACATATTCCATGACTACCTTTGGATGTCTAGAAGCTTCCTCAAGCTCCTTTGCTACTTCCTCAATTTCAAGAGCAGGAAGATATAATGGAGCACACTGTAACTGTAAGGTTTCCATTGCAGGTTCAAACCTTGAACAAAAATTCCTTTTAGAAACTTTGTATCAAAAGTTCTTCAACTTCAAAATTTTGGAGTTAACACATCTTCGATATGCTTCCCATGCCGCATCACTCTCTGCTGGACTAATGGATATAACACTAGTCCTCATAGTAGTGTGAAGACAACTTTTTGAATTTGGTTCAAATTTATTCAAAATCTTACCAACATTGGGTTGTTTAGGTTTTGGTTGGCTAGGATATCTGACAAAAACATCAGTGATTGTAGGGTGAAAGTTAGGGACATAGACATTTGGAATAACAAGAGTAGGAAGGTTTGGACATTGTTCATCATCAGAATCAGACATACCATGATCTGGTTCAAAGTTGAGCAGGCCTTTGGGAGTACCCTCAGACTCTTGGTCACTAGAATCTCTCGAAGGAGATTTTCTGGGTGGCTCATTTTAATTATTTGGTTGCGGAGAAAAAACATCTAGAGATGGTGGTGGAATGTGTGATGATAAAATTAGTGGATGAGGTGGTGTTTGTGGCTTCTGTTGTTATTGTTGTAATTGATTTTCAGAAACTATAAGAGTTTATGTAACAGGTTCTAGAATGGTTATATTTATGGGTGGTGGTTATGGAATTGGATTTGGAATGGTGAAAGTGTTATGAGATGGAGATGGAGGTGGTTGTGTTGGTAAAACACTTTCATAAACATTAGTATCAAAAACTAAAAGAGTTTTGGCCATAGAAGACTTACCAGGGATGGGTGCATTGAAGGCCTTGGATGACTAATGGGCAACACCATAAGTATCCTTCATAATCATTGCTTTCTAGAGCTCACTAAGAGGTACATCATCCAGAACCATTTCCACTTTCTTATTTTTCTTCGGTGGCTCAGAAGTTCTTTCTCCCTGAGAATTTTTCTTCTTGCTACTCTTCTTTCTCTTCCCATAGGCATCTGGATAAGTTTTTGGAAGGTTGAATGAGATGGACAAACGGATCAATGCCATCTCCAATGCAGATAGCAAGGTAGTATGCTAGAACATCTGGAGGCTCAATCTGAGTGAAAATTGGGAAATTTCCAACAAGAATCGTTGTTCCACAAATATCTTCCTTGGTAGGAAGGTAATCTGGTTTGATAACTCTAGAAATAAGACCCATACTCTTCAGATTATTGTTGTTGTTGATTTTCAGCCATTGTAGAAGATGAACATATGAACAGTTGCAGAGAGGTTGGCGGGTTGAAAGAGTAAAAGTGTAGAAATAAAGTGAGCATAGTGTGAAACGTGAGTGAAATGGGTTCATATAATTTTTTTGTAATGATTAAAATAATAAATACGCAGTCATTGGGGAAAGACGTAAAAGTTTTAACCTAGTTCCAAGAAGGAGAAACCCAATGTGTCATGCCATCATCATGTATGCTCAGAAAATGGGACAAGTGTCACCACTAAGAACCACGTGATATCAAACGAAATGACAACCATTAAATGGAATAACTGTTCACAATGAAGAAGACAAATTGATCTGACTGCTTTTGATCAGAACCTTTCTGATTCATGAAACTTCCTCACTTCAGAAAGCTCATGTCCCATAATCAAACAACATTAAATTCTCAAAACCTAATCAAAAGTTATGTAAGCTTAAAATTCTGATAACATCTTTTCATTCTGAACAAGAGTCCATATATAAATTTTTCAGAATGAAAATGAATCTATCCTCAGTAAGGGGTTTTGTAAAGATATCAGTCAATTGATAGTTTGTATCAACAAATTTTAAATGGAAAATACCCTTCTGAACATAGTCACGTAAAAAATGATGTTTAATCTCAATATGTTTAGCCCTAGAATGCAAGATATGATGATTGGATAAACAAATAGAAGAAGTATTATCATAGAGAATATGAATCTTACTCTCAAAATCTGATAATCTTCCAACTGACTTTTCATCTAGAGTATCTGAGTGTTGCATCCAGAAGATGCGATATACTCAACTTCAACTGTTGAAAGCGCAATTTTTAATTGCCTCTTCCTAGACCACGAGATCAGATTGTATCCTAGAAATTGACAACTTCCAGAAGTACTTTTCCTCTATATTCTATCTCTAGCACAATCAACGTCACAATAACCTACTAACTTGTATTCACTTGATTTTCTATAAAATAAACCAAGATTAGTAGTACCTTTCAGATACCTAAAGATTCTCTTAACAACAGTTAAGCGAGTCTCCTTAGGGTCTGATTGGAAGTGAGCACAAAAATAAACACTAAATAATATATCAGGTCTAGAAGCAGTTAGATAAAGGAGAGAACCTATCATACCTCTGAATAGCTTCTGATCTACCTTACTGCTTTCCTTATCCAGAATGCATGTAGGATACATTGGAGTTTTTGCTTGCTTGCATTCTGAAAAATTAAACTTCTTCAAAAGTTCTCTTGTAGATGTACGTTCCTTCTGAATGTTGATCAATTTGAATCCCCAGAAAGAACCTAAGTTCTCCCATCAGACTCATTTCAAATTCTGCCTGCACTAACTTAGAAAAATCTTTGCACAACAAAGCATTAGCAGAACCAAATACAATATCATCAACATAAATTTGCACAACCAGAATAACATTATTAAAGGTTTTTCAAAATAGTGTTATGTCCACTTTCCTTCTGGTAAAAGCATTTTCCAAAAGGAAGTTACTTAGTCTTTCATACCAAGCTCTGGGAGCTTGTTTCAGACCATATAACGATTTTTTAAGTTCGAAAACAAAATATGGGTTTTGAGAACTTTCAAAATCAGGGAGTTGACACACATACACTTCTTCAGAATTATACCCATTCAAGAATGCACTCTTAACATCCGTCTGATATAGAATAATGTTATGATTTACTGAAAACAAAACTAAAAGACGAATAAACTCCAACCTGGAAACTGGCACAAAGGTTTATGTATAGTCTATACCTTCTTGATGACTATAACCTTGTGCTACCAGTCGAGCCTTGTTTCTGATGACTTCACCTTTCTCATTGAGCTTGTTTTTGAATACCCATCTGGTTCCAATGACATGGACACCTTTTGGTTTCTGAACAAGATCCCAAACTTCGTTTATGGTAAATTGATTTAGTTCCTCTTGCATAGCCAGAATCCATTCATTATCTAAAAGAGATTCATCAATAGATATGAGCTCTATCAAAGATACCAAACCCATAAGAGTTTCTTCATAAGGTTTGAATGAAGATTGAGTTTTGACTGATGCATCTTTATATCTCAAAATCAATTCTTCAGAATGATAATTTATTGGTCTACTCTTCTTTTGATTAGTTGGACAAACGATAACTTTTGGTTGAGTAGCTTTTGAGTCTTTTGCTTCAGCATACTTAGCTTTGTCTTCCGAGTCTTTATCTCCATAATCTTTATCCTTGGATTCTAAAAAATTGATCTTCATATCTGCAAATTTCTCAAATAGCTTTGACTTTTCAGGGTCAAGCTTATCACTAAATCTAACATGAATTAATTCCTCTATAATTTGTGTCTCGGTGTTAAAGATTTTGTAGCCTTTTGAGCGTTTAGAATATCCTAACAATAAGCACTTATGTGCCTTAGAATCAAACTTGCCAAGATTCTCTTTAGTGTTTAACATAAAGAAATCACAGCCAAAAGGATGGAAATACGAAATGTTAGGCTTTCTGTTCTTCCACAACTCATAAGGAGTCTTATCTAGAATAGGTATAATAGAAACCCTGTTATGAATATAACACACTATGTTAACGACCTCTACCCAGAAAAGCTTAGCCATATCAGGCTCTTGGATCATGGTGCAGACCATTTCTTATAAAGTCTTATTCTTCCTTTCTACAACCCCATTTTGTTGTGGAGTTCTAGGACAAGAGAAATCATGGGAAATGCCATTTGTATCAAAATGATTTTCAAAGTTCTTATTTTCAAATTCGCCACCATGATCACTTATGACTCTGACTATTTTGCATTCCATCTATGTTTTCACTTATGAGCAGAAGGTAGAGAACACAAAATGTGACTCATCCCTGTGTTTCAAGAACTTTACCCATGTCCAACGACTAAAGTCATCAATGATGACCAATCCATACTTCTTACCAATGATAAAGACAATTTTCACTGGCCCAAACAAATCAATGTGCAGAAGCTCTAACAATCTAGAGGTAGAAACAACAATTTTCGCTTTAAAAGAAGTTTTAGAAAACTTATCTTTCTAACATGATTCACAAGAGAATCTGAAGTAAACTTCAGGCTGGGTAAGCCTCTGACTAATCCAAGCTTATTTAGATGAGAAATCCTTTTCATGATAACATGGCCCAAACATCTATGCCACACCCATTGCTCCTCACTAACAGACATTAAGCATTTTACATTTTGATCCTCAAGATCAGAAAGTCTGGTTTTATAAATGTTGTTCTTCCTCTTTCTATTAAAAAGGACTGTGCCATATTTCTAACTGACATCCTTACAAGACTTTTAATTAAACATGATATCATAACCATTGCCACTAAGTTGACTAATAGACAATAAGTTATGCATAAAACCATCAACCAAAAGGACATTAGTAATAGAAGGGAGTTTACCATTACCAATAGTTCCAGAACCAATGATCTTCCCTTTCTGGTTTCCTCCGAAACAAACGAAGCATCCAGGCTTAAGTTCCAAATTTTGGAACATATGCATTTTGCCTGTCATGTGTCATGAGCATCCACTGTCTAGATACCATGACTGGTGTCTCAACTGAGCTACTAAGGATGTCTGCAACATAAATGATCTTATCCTTAGGTACCCACTTTCTGGGTCCTCTTTTGTTAGTTCTCGCAGAGTTTTTACAACCTTGGGTTTTTGTGCATCATGATAATCAATGGGAAATTGTGCATGATACTTAGATTTGAGAACTAAGTTCTTCTTCCGTGTCTCTGCAGGTTTATGTGTCTGTGCAAAACAGTCAAGCTCAGTGCCAACAGACACAAAATGCTCATAGAGAGGTTTTGGTTTTACCTTCTGACTTTCGTTAAGTTTTCTAGTTTCTGTACAACCTAGACATTTCTTACCATTTCTGCTAACTCCATATATCATGGAATCCATTTTGCTTCTAACTATGCTTTTATCCAGAAAGTACTGGAACGATCTGTCATATCTGATGACACAATCAATACCAGAAACTTTTGAGACTATATCTTCCTCTTATTTTGAATTTTTGTTTTCAAAGCAGAGTTGTTACTTTCTAAAGAAAATATTTTTTTTTTGTTTAGGGAAGAAATATCCTTCTCAAGCTCACTACGAGTTTCAGAAGTAACTACTTAGACTTGTTTAAGGTCCTTGTACCTACTCTGAAGACTTTGGTACTTTTCCAGCATTTCAAAGAGACATGACTCTAAATCATAACGAGATAGTTTAGAAAACACCTCTTTAGAATCAGAGTATGATTATGATTCTGATAACATCTTGTCTTCTGGCTCTTTAGAACTTTCAGGATCAGATGTAGTTGCCATCAATGAAATGTTGGCCTGTTCCTCATCAAAATCTTCTTCTTCTGATTTTGAGTCGTCCCATGTAGCCATAAGCCCCTTATTTCCTTTAGAAAACTTTTCCTTAGGCCTTTTGTCCTTCTTCAGCCTATGACACTCATTCTTATAGTGGCTTGCCTTCTTGCACTTATAGCAGACAACCTCTTTACCAGAACCTTACTTCTTTGGGCCAGAAGAAGAATCAGAATGACTAACAATCCTTCTAGCTCCTCTGAACTTTCCTTGTCTATTCTGCCTGTGCCTCCAGAGTCTGTTGTCCCTATTGGAAATCAAAGACAACTCATCATCATCTTTTGAGTCTTCATCAAAATCTTCAGATTCTTCCTCAGCTTGATAAGCCATTGTCTTCTCAGACCTAGACTTCGAGGTAACATATTTACCTTGCTTTTGAGGTTCATCTTCCTCGAGTTCTATTTCATGGTTTATCAAAGAACTAACATGTTCTTCAAGACTAATATTGTTCAAGTCCTTTGCCAACTTCAAAGCAGTTACCATATGTCTCCATTTTTTGGGAAGACTTCTGATGATTTTCTTGACATGGTCACTCGTAGAATACCCTTTATCCAGAACCTTGAGTCCTATGACAAGCATCTGAAATCTTGAGAACATAGTCTCAACGGTTTCATCGTCTTCCATTCTGAATGCCTCATATTTCTGGATTAAGGTTAAAGCCTTTGTCTCTTTAACTTGATCATTCCCTTCACGAGTCATTCTCAAAGAATCAAAGATAGATTTAGCAGAATCTCTATTTGTTATCTTCTCATACTCAGTATAAGAGATAACATTAAGCAATATCGTTATAGCCTTATGATGATTCTTGAAATCCCTCTTTTGTTGAACTGTCATAGCACTTCTTGCTATATTATTTCCTTCAGCATTTACTGGGTGAATGTAGCCATCGACTACAAGATTTTTACCAACTCAAAAAAATCCACACAATCAAAAGGACAAAGAGAGAAAGACACAAGGATTTTTATCCTGGCTCGCTTGAAATCAAAGTTAGTCCAATCCATCCGCCAAGGTGATTTCAACTTATACACAAGGACTTAATCCACTATAACTAAACATATTACAGAAATCACAAAGAACAACTTTCTTTGTCTTCTCAAGGATCCAAATACAACTTAGTCTCCTTAAGGAAATCACAAAGAAAACTTTCTTTGTCTTCTCAAGGATCCGACTACAAAGTATCCCCTTAAGGAAATCACAAAGAATAACTTTCTCTGTCTTCTCAAGGATCCAACTATAGCTTAGTCTCCTTAAGGAAATCAAACAAACAAGTTTGAAATACAAATTTTGTGTTACAAGTTGCTTCTACATAAGCACAGTTTACACAAATGAAATACAATTACTTAAAGGAAAGTAAGCACGAAGTTGAGATCTTTTTCACGTAGAAACAAGTCTTGTAAATTGTTCCAACATCATTCTTCTTCAAGTCTCCAAGTTTTACTTATATAACATAAGGAAAGGACCGTTGGAAAACAAATCCGGGATGCTAAAAAGCATTTGTCCACTAATGGATTAGTGATAAGTGCGATGAATAGTACCATCCTTCACCCATGTTTTCAGGTAGTGGAAGGAATATTTTTTATTTGTACCGTGTACTATTTGATCACGTATCTACTTTGATCTTATCTTCAATTCATTAGCTTCTGATGAAAAGTTGATGAAGCATGAAAAGAAGAAACACAAAGTTGAAATCAGAATCTTTAGAATCTTCAGTCAGAACCTCGACCACGTCAGCGTCTGACTTGAGATCTTCAGAGTCTTTAGCTAAGTAATAAAAATTCAGAATCTTCAGTTAGAACCTTGACAGAGTCAGCACCTGGCTTGAGATCTTCAGAGTGTTCAGCTAAGTAAAAACTTCAGAGGCTTGCCATTCTTCAGAAGCTTGATAATCAGAGTCATATCCAGAAGCAGAAGCAGAGAGATCATTGCAGCAACAACATAACGTCTTTCTAGAACTTCTCAGGAGTGAATCAGAGCATAAGTAGAAAGTGTTGGTGTAAGCCCTAGAGGCCAATACTTTTGGTACTTGTATCGAATTATTTATTAATAATAAAAGGCTTTTTATTTATTACGTTTGTTTAATAAAGTCCCTAGAATAGCTAGTCTGTTTAATGTATCAAGTATGGCTTAATCATGAGATCACATTAAACATAAGGACACTATTCTTAAAGTATCCGTAGTCGAGCTTTATTGTGAAATGAGATAACATTAAAGCATTAAGACTATTATGTTTGTAGACTGATGATCACATCACATGGATCATGGATAAAGAGTTATCAAATCTTAAACATAGGTATGAATATTAGGAGTAATATTTATACCGGATTGACCCGCTATGAGAATACTATATAGAAAGTTATGCAAAGTGTCATAAGTTATTCTCATGGTGATAATGGTGTATACCACTCTTCGACCTGAAACCACTATGGACCCTAGATGTAGAGTCGAGTGCTTTATTGCTGATCAAACGTTGTCCGTAACTGGATAACCATAAAGACAGTTGATGGGTACTCCGCGAAGCATGCTGAGGGACATGAGTGACCTAGATGGAATTTATCCATTCTGCATAACAGGATAAATGTCTATGGGCCTAATATTGAACTGGACAAGGATGACACGGTCTATGCCTTGTGTTCAATATAGACATAAGGGCAAAAGGGTAATTATACACATAAGTATTATCACAGAAGGAATTGTCAGATCACATGACATTTTCGTGTCTTTGGTAGCAGTGTTGTGTTGCTAGATACCGCTCACTGTTTATTATGTTAAATGCGTGATTTAATATAATTGCCAACGTCACGAAAACCTACAGGGTCACACACAAAGGACGGATTGATGAGAGATAGAGTAACTAAGGAATACCGTAAGGTACGGTGCCCTTAAGTGAATTATAGAACATCGTAAGGTACGGTGTACTTGAGTAGAATACGAAATATGGTAAGGTACCATGGGCTTAAGTGATTTTGGGCATATTATAAGATATGGGCCAAAATACACTTAAGTGGGCCTTTTAGCTTGAAGCCCACACAAGTGGTTCTATAAATAGAACCCTTGTGCAGAATCATTCATTGCGGTTGCATTATCTCTCTCTCTCTCTCTCTCTCTCTCTCTCTCTCTCTCTCACTCACTCACTCAAAGCCTTCATTCATACCAGCTAGCACTGAGATTGAAGGAATTCGTTCGTGTGGACTAAGTAGAGACGTTGTCATCGTTCAACGTTCGTGATCGCTCCGTGGATCTGCATCAAAGGTTTTGATCGTCACAAGAGATCTGCACCAAAGGTTTCAATCGTCAAAAGAGGTAAATATTCTATCATTGATCATGATCATTCATAAGGATCTCTAAAGGAGAAAATTTTAATTTCTGCTGTGTTTTGGACCGCAATTCTCCTTCAGAAAGAACATTGCAGAAGCAACATAACATCTTTAAGAACTTCATATGAGTAAATCAGCGTAAAAATGGAATTCAGAACAAATATTCAAAAACTGATGATGTTGCATGTCATAAATTCAGAATAATAACTGCATGTTAAAGCTACACAATAACAAACCATTAGAGTACCAAAATTATTCTCACACAAATACTACATTGTTATCATCAAAACTCAAAGGTATATATTCAGAATCAAGTATTGTTCTAAAATAATTCACATAATACAACACATACAACATGTTATTACATAATTCAACTCATGTTCATCAACCATTCATCAAAAAGGAAACATTAGGAAAAAAACCTAATGCAATTAAGGACTTCCCTGTATCCAATCATGCATTTTTCACCATATAAGGAGTAATCCCCCATTACCTTAGATTTTCCAGCAAAAGCATCTTCAATTTCTATCAATGGAGGTTCTCTTAACCCTTATTTTCCTAACCTTTTCCTTCTCCAAAATACTGTTTTACGTACTAAACTCAAATATCTCTAGTAACTCCTTTTTTATCAGAAACTTAATTCTCCCCAATTAGTGATTCCCACCATGCCCTCATTTACCCTCTTATTGATCAACATATCCTTTTTAACTCTAATTTTATTTTAATAATAATAATAATAATAATTCTCATTATTCTTCCATTTTCTATTTTTCCATCCAACTCTCCTTTTCTATTTTATTTTAATTAGTAACAAAAATAACTATAATTCTAATTATTTTTAATTAATTTAATTATTCTAATCCTTCTACCATCCTACCAAGGCTCTCACTACACCCCACCACTGTCCCACAAGCACATACAAGTCATCATATGTGTTCAATTAAAAGAAAACAAAATACCAATTAATTAAATAAAATATGAAATAATTCGATTAATAAAATTAATCAAATTCTAGGATGTTACAACTCTCCCTCACTTAATGAATTTTTGCCCTCGAAAATTACCTGAAGGAAACACAGTCGAATACAACTCTCTCATCTGGCTATCCAGCTTCCAAGTCATGCTTCCATCAACTGGTCCTCCCCACACTATCTTCACCAAGTAAATCTCATTACCACACAACTGTTTCACTTCCCGATCCTCTATTCACATGGGCGATGTCTCAACAGTCAGATTCTCTCTCACTTATACGTTCTTCACTTGGATCACATGAGACAAATCCAAAATGTATCTCCTCAATTGAGACACAGAAATACATCATGAAGATTAGAAAGCGGAGATGGCAAAGAAATATGATAAGTCACATCTCATACCCTCTACAAGATCTGGTATGGACCAACAAAACATGGCGTAAGCTTTCGGGACTTCAAAGCTCGACCAACAGTAGTTGCCAATGTAACTTGCAAAAATACACGATCTCCCTCTTGGAAATCAAGTGCTTTCCTCCTCTTACCATGATAAATCTTATAGAGACCCAGCAAAGCTTTCATCTTCTCTTGTATCATCTTGATCTTCTCATAGATTTGCTGCACAATCTCAGGTCCAAACACCACACTCTTGCTTGATTCATACCAACACAAAAGTGTCATACACCTCCTGCCATACAAAACCTTTTTGTTTTAGGTGGACCCAATCAACGATAAGTAACTATCCCAAGCACCTCCTTGTTTTATTTCACAAGCCCTCAATAGATCCTCTAATGATTGGATGGTTCTCTCCATCTGACCATTTGTCTGCAGTTGATATGAACATGGTTGAACTCCAACCAGTTCGTCCCAAGGATAACATAAAGTTTATTCAACAGTAGACATACTAAGTCCATTGCAAAACTCTTTCCATAAATAGTCAGTGAACAATTCAAACAAACCCATGAAGTAGTTACCGATCCCATAGCAAGGGTATCAACAATCTTACTCCGAACCATAATAGAAAATTTCCAGCCCAACCTCTCAAAACAATCAAGCAAAATAAAAGAATGAGTTGCACCCATGTGAATAAATGCAATGAATAAAATACCATTAATAAAACATGTACCTCGAATCAATCTGTTTGAGCTAGTAGTGTCTGACCCAGTCAAAGCAAAAACTTCCCCTCCAGACTGAACCTTCTTTGGCTTCATATAATTCATACTAATGTGACCCTGCTCGCCACAATTATAACAAGTCGGCTCAACACTCTTTCAATATGCAATATGATGACATGTCTTTCACATTTTAAGTACCTCATAATGCTATTCTTGAAGCCACTAGCATAGTGGCCCAACTAGCCACACTTGAAACACTTGATAGAAATGGAAGTCTCTCACCCATTTAGTCTTTTCTCAATCAAAACTTCTACTTCCTTTTGTCAACTAGAGTATTATACAATTTCCCACGATATTTATTCTTCCCTTTCCTCTTACTAAGACTCTTATAGTGAGTAGACGAGCCATGTTATCCTCATCATTTATCCTAGACTTATTCACCAACATAGGAAATTGGTAAATCTCCTGATAACCAATACTCTATTTGGTTCCAGGACGTAGTTTTCTCTCAAACTTGATACACTTTGACCCCTCAGCAACAACACCATTGTTGTATGGACAAAACTTCATCAGCTCTTCTAATTTCGTAGCATACTCAACAACAATCATATTTCCCTGTCTGAGTTCGAGGAATTCAATCTCCTTCTTACTGCGCACCTCTAACCTCTAGTGCGTATTATCCCACTAGTCTTTGGCCTCTTCAGACAACATGTGAGTATCAAACTTCACCTTCTGAACTTCAGTGCAAGCCATCACTCGAAAAATCTTCTCAATCTCCATGAACCTTACCTGTGCATCCTCCGGATCATATTTGCCATTGAACGTTGGCAGGTTATTTCTCTGAAATTTGTCTAGCCCACAGAACTCATCACCAGCCTGATTCTGCTGACCCTGCAGTGTAACACCCCAAATTCGATTAATTAATTTAATTGAATTATTTAGAATTTTATTTGATTAATTGGTGTTTTTTTGATTATTTTTGTGTGATTGTGGGGGATAAATATCCTTGGAGTAGAGGTATAGAGAGAGCAAGAGTTGGTGTAATTGTTTAGAATTAACTAGAATCTTAATCAATTATTAGAATAAATAATGTTTTATTTGAATTAATTAAATACATAGTAAAATAATTGAATTAGGCCATATGTGAGATTTGGAGAAATATAAGGGAGCAATGAGTTAGAGAGTTAGGGCAATTGTGTGAATTAAGAAAGTTAAGGATTAATGAGGTAATTGGAAGGAAGTGTGTAGAAAACCCAAAAGATATATTGGGAGAAAGAGAAAATTAGCCTAGTTTTGTCAGTACGTGAAATTTGAGAAAAGAAGCAAAAGATAGGATTTTGAAGAAAGAACCATAAAGATTGCTTAATTCATCATCAATTGCTGGAAATATAAGGTAATGAGGGAAAAAAATGAATTTAATCTAGGTGTATTGCATGATTGCAATCGATTTTAATCCCCCTGCAAATGATTGCACTGTTATTTTCCCCCCTTTATTGAAGGCATGCAATCGATTATAATTCCCCTGCAATCAATTGCACTGCTTACTTTTTTCAAAAATTCTAGTTTTTAGCATACGATCTCCACCCCTCTTACCCCTAAACCTTCATACACGTCTCCAACTAATTTTTTCAAAAATCCATTGATTCAAAAATGAATTTTACATAGACTCATGTTAGCATAATCATTAATATAAACAACATTTATCTCATTACAATCCATAGCAATCTCATCAATGATTTTAACATCAAATTCATCATCAATCATGAATAAAATCAAGCTTTCACATCCTCATCAAGGACATAACCTCATACATACATACTCATGATCATTCAAACATGGATTCAATAATAACAACACATATAAACAGAAATCCACTAACCAATTTTCAGAATTTCATCATATAATACACTGTCAAACAAAAACCTAGAATCCTAATGAGATTAAGGACTTCTCATCTCTACTTGGAAATGTGATTTTTATGAAGTCAGTAGTGAAACGCCTTTCAGTGACAATCAATTGAACCACATGACAATCAATTATCATAGGCCAAATAGTGAAAGATTCTGCTTTTATTTTTGTTGTGACTCTTTTGGTCGTATCTTTTGATCGTAGGTCCAAATGACATGGAATTTGAAGTGTTAGAAAGCTAACGTGCAGAGCTACCTCATGGTGGTTCATAGTGAAATGTTTGAGTTGTAGTCAATTACCTACTATAGAGATGTCTGTGATGACTTATACGATCGGTTAGCGAATCCTTATGTTTATATGATGATGTGTTGTTGTAACATGAATGAATGCTTATGAAGTTATGTTTGATAAGTTGTTGTTCGTTGTTGTTTATTTATGTTATAACATGAATTGATTATTGCGTATGATGAATGATGTGATTCATAAATGGTGAGATGTGTATGAGGATCCTTTTAGTGAACCTTTTTGTGATAATGCATGTTGTTGAGAGTCATGCATCACAGTGTACATGTTTCAGTCCAATTTTGGTCTGCTCGGGTCTAGTGGTATGGATCAGGAGCGAGTATTTAGTTCTATGAGGGAATCAGTGAAGCACTATATATGGTTATGTTGATAAACTTTAATGTGTGTTGGTCCTATGGTGGGGATCAGGAATGAGAAGCCGGTTCCAGGTGGGAGCTGGTGAAGCATTACATATGGTGATGGTAACAATTTAGTGTGCTCTGGTCCATGGTAGGGATAATGAGCGAGATGAAGTTGAGTGTTCATGAATGATACTGCATGCATAATGAGTCAGTTGCATAGTACATTTACATATGTAGTTTATTGTTTATAATGTTGTTGATTGGATGTGAGTATGTAAAGGTTGTCATGATTTAATTATGTGAACATGTTTTTGATTGGATGTGAATATGTAAATGTTGTCATGATTTGGCTATGAGAACATGTTGTTAATGGATGTGTAATGAACGTGTGTTTGTTGTGTATTCTCTACCTTAACATTCTTTACACTGTTTATATTGGTTTGTTGTTTCTCGCCCCCTTTGATTTGATGTTGTCCAACATAGACATCTCGTAGATATTGAGGAGTAAAGTTTGTTGTAGTAAGTGGAAGTTAGCTCCCGGAGTTACTTCGCTTAGTTCATTGTAACTCTAGAAGTCTTGCGCTGAACCTGTAAAATCAGGGTTGGGAATGTTTGATTGTTTTATTCAGTTTGTGTTTTGCTAATCGAGAGTCGTATGTTATGCTCTTGAAAATTTGAGCTTACGTTATAATGGAGATTTTTTCCACATTGTCTTAATTCAAATAAGGTATTTTATTGGACTTAATTATTATGAAGCATGTTTGTTTGATGAATTCTGCTGCGATGATACCCTAAGTTAAGGTGAGCATGTGATGACAGATATATTTGAATGTTTTACCTTATTCGACATGTGTATGGAGTAGGTATTATTTTATGAAGAGTGATATCATAAGCGTGTGCATTATGATTAATGATTGATTTATTCTATGATTTATCTATTTTTGGGTTTAGGGTGTTACATGCAACACTTGAGCCACTGAATCCAAAGCATTAACAATTGCACAATCGTTTCTTCTAGCCATTAATCTACACACTATCAAACAGACATTAAAAGAAACAACGCATCAACAGTATACACACACATGTCACATACTAGGGAACACTTAACATGTCAAAAACTTGGCCGAATGGACCGACCTGCTCTGATACCACTATGTAACACCCTAACAACCCAAACACGAAATAATACAAAAATAAAACAACTATACACATAGGGTGTCACTCAAACACAATATAAACCTGCTCCGTAACATGTGTTATATAAAACATGTAATACTTAAACATTTGTCATCACATACTCGCCTTTACATAGGCTCATTGCAACGTAAAATAATTCAAATTAAGCACTCAACATTGCATAACATAACGAGTTTCAAGTCTAATACTCACATTAATAACATAAGAATAATAACAAATAATAGAATAAAACATTCTCCTACCAGTGTTACAGATCAAAGCAACGGAATCTTAATATCGCATAAAACAAGAAAAAGAAGAACATCCACAACGCCATCCTTCAGTTTCTAAGCAGCTACTCATTTACATGCTCGTCTATACCCCAAGAAGGCGCACATAACCATACAAACAACAAAAGGGGTGAGAATACATTCATAATATATAATGGTACAAAAGTATGCAATGGTAGCCTAAGAAAACATCGACAATTATTCAACATAATTCATTCACATCACCTACACAAGTATTCTCAATCACCAATGTCAAAAAACTCAAACAATTACACATGCAACAATGGATGCAATGTACTCAACACTAAGGCTCTACATGCATGCGGTACCATTATTGAGAACACAAGTCCATCTCGATCCTGAATTCCCACCTTAGAACCAGAGCACACTAATTCATTCCTATCACCATAAATAACGTTTCACAGATTCCCATATGAAACCAGCTACTCGCTCCCGAATCCATACCATCAGACAAGAGCACACAAAATCTATACCAAAGTCCATATACCACGATGCATAATTTACCGTAACATGCAATATCACAAAAATGTTAACCATATATTTACCACTATTATGCACAACATACTAATAGTTTATTAATTCAACAATCAATAATAAAACACCAAAATATTTCGAAACAGTGGCTAAATAGTAGCCTAATCACAACACAACATAAAAAATCGAAACCAATACTCAATTCCAAGAAATTGAGTGAGCGAAGCTCATTCTGGCAGTATGACGGGTTACCCGTCACTAGTGTGACGCCCGTCACCTCCCACGTCACCTTACACGTCATCCCTATGACGATTGTCCCATTGAATTTTTCCCGAGGACCATGACAGTCTACCCATCAGGCAGATGACGCCTGTCAGCGCCTCAAAATTTATGACAACCCAGTCGTCATGAGGGTGGCGCTCATCACCATAAAGCATAAACAAAATCTTCATTTTTTCCATTGGAGTTCAATTTATAACTTCTATTTTCCCTTCCCAGCCCTCAAATCGATCAACAACATTAGGGAAATTAACATCTAACATCAAAACATCATTTATCTATTAATTAACATACATTTTCATCAATTAATCATGGATTTAACATGCTTTATTCATCAAAATCACCACACACCTACTCACACCATCTTCATTAGCAAGAACACACATTAGACTCCTGAGTTTATTTCTTACATTATATTGATAACAAATGCATTGTGATGGTCATTCGACCCCTGAGTTTATTTCTTACATTATATTGATAACAAATTCCTCAATGCCGAGGTTAATCGTTGTCTCTTGTATTATTGTTTTTTTTGTGTTTAAGTTTCTTCGTGTTGGTGGGTTTTGATAGAAGATTGGATATTGAATTTTGTTCTTTAGGCGTGTAAGTAACTTCAAAGAATTTGAAATGCTTGGCCATCTCTTGAAACTATTATAGATGCTTTACTTACTGGGCTCTTTAGTCTAGTATTCAGCAACGACCTGACTAGTTATAAGATTATAATCACTTTCACAAAGATTCGACACGTTTATCTCCCTTGCAAATGTCATTCTTGTGATTAGAGCTTTATATATTGTATGTTTATTAGTCACCTTAAATTCAAACTGACGCGATTGTTAAGTTAATATCTTGATCGGGACTTCTAGCACTATTTTGGCTTCATTCCACTTCAACTGTTTGATTTTATCCAACCATATATACATGTTTAAAGAATGAAACACGATTATACATATTAGAAATTTAGGTTGCTTCCTAGTAGTGCTTGGGTTTGAGAAGTCTTTACTCTAACTTACATAATACATCATAGGTCTTGAAGATCACTAGTGATCTTTATCCTTGACAAATTATTACCTTAATATTTTTTCACTCTCTCCATTATCTTTAAATTTGTGCCCTACTTTCTCATCAAGGAGGTAAACAAATCCACGAGGATATAAAAGTTCGGTTTGACTATCTTGATTTCATTTTACCAAGGAACAAATTAAGCAAATAGTCTTTGTCATACAAAAAATATTCACCATAAGGTGAAGAATGATAATGTGTCAATAACTAACGCATGTCTTCTTCAATATGATTTTCTCAATATCTGGTCATGTTTTTTTTTTAAATAAGTGGTTCATCCTAGAAATAGTGCTTCGATGAATAAAAAAATCTTTACATTGTACGTTTCTTTGATTCAAGATATCACATTATTATTAAAAAGAAAAATGCATGTGTAAATAGATTAGACAATGCAATTTTTTTGTTGTTGATTATAATATTTGTTGGTATTTATTTCTTGTTTGTGTTTTTGAATGTTTTTTTGAGGAATAACTTAAACATGTTTTTTTTCCTATTCAATAACTTACCTTTATTAAAAAAAAATCTTACAATTTTAATTTAAACTATAATCAATTCTTGTCATAATCAATGCTACTTGACAACTTTTAAATATATAAAAACAATCCTACACAATTTAAATTAATTATTCTCATCCAAAAGATGAATATATAAGAAGAAATGAATGGACTAAGAAGGCAAGGCGAAATGAAATAAAATTAACAACGAGAAGAAAAGATTGGATTAATAAATGTTGACACCAACATACTTAAATTAATAATTGATAATTGATCTTGTGCCTAACGGTGGGCCGGTCAACCTATATGACACATAACATATCTCACACGAAAATGGTTAACATTAATGGACATTATGGTTGGAGAGATTAGGTCTAACCTCAATTGTTTGTTCTACAATAATGACAATAATCATAATCATGTTTGTAGTATAAATAGTCAATGATTATGAATAACTTTATTCTATATTCTCTATTTTTGTTCATTGTTAAATGATAAAAGCAATTATGCAATCATGCAAGGTATAGAAACCAATAGAAAGTGGTTGGGTGACTTCATGTTGGTGTTCACTAACAAAGGTTTAAAGGTAAGGATAAGAATGCAAGACAAGACAAAGGAAGCATAGGTGGATACACTAAGAATGGACCCGAGTGCATCGTTTTATACACTAATTTGAGAATAGAACAAACTAATTAAAAAATAGTCACTTTTATAAAGAAAGGATATGTGCAACGGTTCTCTAAAAACAAGTCAGATGATATTTAAAACATTAGAGATATTTGATATTTGATATGTTGATATGCAAGTTTTAAAGTCTTCCTTACTCAAGTATATTGGTAGGGTTCAAATGTGAATGGTTAGTCTTACATTGATTAATATTTAAGATTTTAAGTGGAAATATAAATAGAAGTATAATGAAGTAGAGGATAATAAATTGAGAGTTTGAAACGCCTAATTTAACGCACTGAGTTCTTTGGTAACATATAAATAGAAGTATAATTAAGTAAAGGAGAATAAGGTTTAGGGTTGTGAGAGTGAACTGAGTTCATCTAAGTTCATCTGTGAGTGAGTTCATCTCAGAGAGGTTGAAGCTACAAAGAGAATAAAATAGAAGGAAATTGAAGAGAAACGTGTTGATGTGTTTGTGTTGGGTTGGGTTGAGTGGATTGGATTTTAAGTGGGTTGAGTTTTTTTGTTACAATAATAAAAGATGAACTTTCTTTAAGAAAAAAAATTAGATTTAATTTATTCATTTGATTAAAAATGTGAGAAGAAAGCCATTAAAACGGTTATGGTGATGACACATCCGCCAGTTGGAATGCCAATTAGGCCAAAATAGACATTGATTAGAGTCAGATCTCTCTTAGGATGATGTGGTTCTAGGATGAACTAAATGGAAGCTGTTGAACATGTAACATATAACACTCCATTTGAATTATCAAATTCTATAGAATTAATTGTATTGTATATATTTTGAATGATTGAGGTAGTAAGGAAGCCTTGAGTATGTGGTAGTGTCCTTAGAATATTAGAATTTTAAGTGAGAGGTGTGATAGTAATTAACGAGAATTATGAGGTGTTAGACACAATAAGATTAATAGTATTACTATTAGATTTGATTAAGTTAATTTAGTAGTAATAATAAATAAGTTAATATTTTTTTAAAATAACAACAAAAATATAGAGATAGTGTTGTTTTTATTATTATTTTATTGAGTAATTGATTTAATGATTTAATATATATATATATATATATATATATATATATATATATATATATATATATATATATATATATATATATATATATATATATATATATATATATATATATATATATATATATATATATATATATATATATATATATATATATTATTCGTATTTGATTTTTTAATTTGATTTAATATTATAGTTAAAAATAAGGAATTTAGTTGATCTACTTATAAGAAGCTGAGGAGAGAATATAGAGTTGAGAACGTCCGTGAGAGAATTGAAAAATGGAGAGTTAGGGCAGGAGACAAGGGTAGGAAAAAGAAGAAAACCACTATTGTAGAAGAGCTTGAAGCTTAAAATTCTAAGGTAGGGGGATTATTCCTATAAGGGTGTTTAATCATGAGAGGGTAGTGAAGGGTCCTTACCCTCTTAGGTTGGTCTTATGTCATGTTATGATTGTTGTTGATTTGTGACCATGATTATGATGAATGAATTGTAATTGTTGTGGCCATAGCAATTGATATTTGTTGATGATAGATTTTGAACTGTTGGTGAATTTTATGTTTGTTGTATATTAAAGGTTTGTGATGATGATTATGATGATGCTAGGGTATGAAATTGTGAACTTATTTGTGTGATTATATGAATATAAGTAGATTGATATTGGTATGTTTATGATTGAGTTTAAAACCTTGGAATAATTTTGGTGATGATTTCATGGACGTTTTTGGGGTTGGAGAAGATGAAAATCGTGCTAGAAATTTCAGAAAAATAACCACTTTTTGGTAACGCCTTTGTGCATAGTTTTGATCATAACTTTCAATTCGTAAATCATTTTGGAACGGGGTTTGAAGTGCTGGGTAGCTGAAATAGAAGACTATAGCTTTTGTTTCAGGAATAAAATATTTTTGGAGACGATTTCATGGACGTTTTTGGGGTTGAAGAAGATGAAAATTGTGCTGGAACTTTCAGAAAAACAATAACTTTTTGGTAACGCTTTCATGCACGGTTTTCATCATAACTTTCAAGTCGTAAATTATTTTTGGACGGGATTTGAAGCGTTGGATAGATTAAATAGAGGGCTATAAATTTATTTCAGGGATAAAATATTTTAACGATTTATTAGAAGTCGATAGTAGGCGGGAAAGAAGTGTATGATGTGACGAATATGGACAAGGTTCGTATTGATAAATTGTTTGATGCATTGTGAATGATTGGAAGGGTGTGTTAGATTATATTTGTAGTAGTCCAGAAGGGTGAATTATGTTATGCATGGTTGCAATTGTGTGATCGATTGTGGATCACTAAATATTATTATAATTATTATGTTAATTGCATTATTACCATGCCATGCATTCATTGTTGATATGTCGAAGGAGATAAGTCATAGGTTTGAAGGGGGACGAAAGACTTATCCGAAAATTAGATGGGGGAGTTCGGGATTATGAAGAGGGAATTAGATTCGTATTATGAACAATTGATGATAATTGGTACCACATGCATCATCTAATATTGTCGGGTCTCATTGCATTGTAATTATGTTGTGCTTGTGCATTTGTTGTGGTGAGAATATGATTGTAAATGAATGTGATTTGTGTGTATAAATTTTACTCTCTTAATTATGATACTCCATTTATTATATGAATGAATTTCTCACATTTTTTGTGTTTGTTGTGTCTTTGCTCCCTCGAAGTACATACGATTAGGTACCTGAGTAGTTGGAAATGCACTTCATGTTGTTATTGATCGAGTATACTAGTGGAGTTGCTCTGATACGTAACACCGGGGAACAAGATCTTTCCTTTATGTTATTTAGTTACATATATTTTAATTTAAAGTAATTATTGAGCCACTTTTGGTGTGGGTGATATGTTTAGGCTATGGATGCCATACTTTTGTGTAATTCCGTTGTTTGGACTATATTTTTAATTAAATGAAGTAATATTCAGACTTCTTGAATTGTGAAGTGACATCCTACTTGGATAAAATTATATTTTATTTATTAATTATTAAGTTGGGAAGTAGGGTGTTACATAATGGTATTAAAGCATGTCGGTTCGTCCAACCATCTGTTATAATGTGTTAGTAGTATACGACTGGTGTGTGAATATAATCGAGTCAATTTTCTTCTAATCCTTATTTATTGATGTTGTTCAGAATATGGCTAGGAGAAATGATGGTGTTATTACTGCCGATTTGCAAGTAGGCTTAAGTTGTGCAGAACAACCAGAATGAAGGGAATGATGAGTTTAGCAACTTGGGAAAGTTCCAGAGGAATAACCCACTTACCTTCAAAGGCAAGTATGATCCGGATGGAGCGCAAGCTTGGCTGAAGAACATTGAAAATATTTCCAGGGTTATGGCGTGTACCGAAGCACAAAAGGTGCAATTTGGTACGCTTATGCTGGCGGAGGAAGTTGATGATTAATGGGACAATATGTGTCAGATACTGGAGGTTGCAGGCGATGAAATCACTTGGGCTATATTCGGAGGAGAATTTATGAAGTGGTACTTTCCAGAAGATGTGTGTGGGAAGAAAGAGATCGAGTTTTTGGAGCTGAAACAAGGGAATTCTACTATTGTTGGGTATGCTGCCAGGTTTGAGGAACTTGTGAAATTTTGTCCACATTATAATGGTGCAACTGCAGAGGCTTCTAAATGCATTAAGTTCGAGAATGGGTTGCTTCCTGAGATCAAGCAGGGTATTGGTTATCAATAGATTCGCCAGTTTTCGAAATTGGTGAACAAATGTAGGATTTATGATGAGGACAACAACGCTCGGTATGCTCATTATAAAAGTCTGAGTAAGAAGAGGGGAAAGTGACTAAATTGTTGAAAATTGTATAGTGCTCTAGCTGATAAAGGGAAACAAATGGTTTCAGAGGGTAAGAATCCAAGTGGGGGAGGGACTCCCGTTCTTATCAAATGTTACAGGTGGTGGTGGTGGTGGAGGATATCACACCAATGAATGCAAGAGTGATGAAAATAAGTGCTTCAAGTGTGGGAAGCCATGACACCCTATTGTTGATTTCAAGACTAATGTGCCAACTTGTTACAACTATGGGGAACCTGGTCACATCAGCATCAACGGTCAAAGCCAAAGAAATCCCGGTCTGGAGGGAAAGTGTTTGCACTGGCAGGATCTAAGACTACGAGTTCCGACAGGTTGATTTGAGGTACATGTTACATTCTCAACATTCCTTTGATTACCATTATTGACACGAGTGCGACTCACTCGTTTATTTCTACTGACTGTGTGAAAAGACTGGGTCTTGTAGTGTCTACCTTGAGTAATGGACTAGTTATCGATACTCCAACTAATGGGTCGATGACTACTTATTTAATTTGCTTGAATTAGCCTCTGTCAATATATGGTAGAGACTTTGGTGTGGATTTAATTTTTCTGCCATTAAGTGATCTTGATGTCATTCTGGCGATGAATTGGTTGGAATTCAACCATGTTCATATCAATTGCTACAACAAGTCAGTATGATTTCTTGATCTGATGATGAAGACGAAGCTAGTTTCATATCTGCTAGTCAATTGTAAGATTTGTTCAAATATGAAGCTAAAGTGTTTGTAATGTTTGCTTCCTTGTCCTTTGAGAGTCAAACAGTAGTTGAAGGGTTACCAGTGGTATGTGATTTTCCATAGGTGTTTCGAGATGATATTTCAGATTTACCCTAGAGAGAAAGGTGGAGTTTGTTACTGATCTTATTCTTGGTACTAGACTTGTTTCACCATACAAAATGTTAGCATAAAAGTTGGGAGAACTGAATAATCAGTTGGGAGACTTACTTGAAAAAAAATTATGAGACCAAGTGTGTCACCTTGGGGAGCTCAAGTGTTGTTGGTAAAGAAGAAGGATAGTATATGCGATTGTGTGTTGATTATCGGAAGTTGAATAAAGTGACGATTAATAAAAATATCCACTTTCGAGAAACAATGATTTGATGGACCAACTGGTAGGAGCTTGTGTGTTTAGCAAAATTGATTTGAGGTCAGGTTACCATCAGATATGAGTTAAGGATGAAGATATTCAAAAGACTGTGTTTAGAACTCGATACAGTCATTACGAATATTCAGTGACGCCTTTTGTAGTTTCGAATGCACCTGGTGTGTTTATGGAGTATATGAATTTCATTTTTCATCCTTATCTTAATCTGTTTGTCATAGTCTTTATCGAAAATATTCTGATTTATTCTAAATCGAATGAAGAATATGCAAAGCATTTAAGAATTGTATTACAGGTGTTAAAAGAGAATAAGTTATTTTTGATGTTTTCAAAGTGCGAGTTCGGGTTGCAAGAGATGAGTTTCCTCGGGCATGATATTTCTGGTAATGGAGTTGCAGTGGATCCATCCAAAGTTGACGCAGTGCTACAATGGAAGGCTCCTAAACCGGTTATAGAGATAAGAAGTTTCTTGTGGTTGGCAGGTTATTATCGCAGTTTTATCGAATGGTTATTAAATTTAGCCCTTCCATTAACTCAATTGACTCGAAAGGGTCAGACATATGTGTGGGATATTCATTGTGAAGAGAGCTTCAGAGAGTTAAAGAAGAAGTTGACTATAACTCTAGTTTTGATTTTTCCAAATCCTCATGAACAATTTGTAGTATACTCTGACGCTTCTAAAATGGGTTTGGGCGGTGTGTTGATGCAATATGGTAAAGTGGTGGCTTATGTTTCATGAAAATTGAGGGTACATGAGAGGAACTATCCTACTCATGATCTAGAGTTGACATCAGTAGTATTTGTGTTAAAAATTTGGAGGAACTATCTTTATGGTTCAAGATTCAAAGTGTTTATTGACCATACGAGTTTAAAGTATTTGTTTGACCCAAAGGAGTTGAGTCTGAGGTAGAGAAGATGGTTGGAATTTCTAAAGGACTGCAATTTTGGCTTAAATTATCATCCAAGTAAAGCTAATGTTGTGGTTGATGCTTTGAGTCAAAAGTCTCTACATATGTCTGCGTTGATGATTAGAGAGTTGGATCTCATTGAGCAATTTAGAGATTTGAGTATGGTTTGTGAATTGACACCAGGAAGTGTGATGTTGGGTATGTTAAAGGTGAATAATTAATTCCTTAGTGAAATTAGGGAGAATTAAAATCTAGATGCAAAGATGGTAGATTTATTGTCTTTAGTGAACCCAAATGAAGAAACTGACTTTAAAGTGGATGAGCATGGAGTGTTGAGGTTTCGAGGTAGAGTATGCGTACCTGACAATTCTGAGTTGAAGAAGGTGATTTTAAAGGAAAGTCATAGAAGTAGTATGAGTATTCATCCCGGAGCTACTAAAATGTATCAAGACCTCAAGAAAATGTTTTGGTGGCCAGAAATGAAGCGAGATATGGCACAGTTTGTGTATGCATGTTTGACTTTCCAGAAGTAAAAGGTAGAGCACCAGAAAGCTTCGGGTTTGATGCAGCCATTAGACATTCCAGAGTGGGAGTGGGATAGTATTTCGATGGACTTCGTGACTGGATTACCGAATACTCCAAGAGGGTTTGATGCAATATGGGTGATTGTTGATAGACTGACGAAATCGGCCCATTTTATTTCGATTAATATCGGTTTTTCATTACAGAAGTTAGTTGAGATTTATATCAGGGTAATCGTGAAGTTACATGGTGTCCCTTTGTGTATAACTTCCAATTGAGACCCACAGTTTACATCCAGGTTTTGGGGAAGTTTGTAGGAAGCTTTGGGTACTAAGCTGAGTTTGAGTTCTTTTTATCTTCTACGGACTGATGGTCAGACAAAAAGAACTATCCAGTCATTGGAGGACTTGTTAAGGGCTTCTGTACTTGAACAAGGAGGTACTTGGGATAGTCATATTCCATTGAGCGAGTTCACTTATAATAACGATTTTTATTCTAGCATTGGAATGACGCCGTTTGAAGCATTATACAATTGGAGGTGTAAGATACCTCTGTGTTGGTATGAATATGGTGAGAGTCGTGTACTTGAACCATAAATTGTCCAGCACACTACTGGGAAGGTGAAGTTGATCCGAGATGAAATGAAAGCATCACAAAGTAGGAAAAATAGATACCATGATAAGAGGAGGAAAAATCTGGAATTTAGGAAAGATGATCATGTGTTCCTAAGAGTCAATCATGTGACTGATGTTGGGCGTGCACTGAAATCAAAGAAGCTTAATCCTAAGTTTATCGATCCGTATCAGATTTCTTAGAGAATTAGAATTGTGGCTTATAGCATGACCTTGCAACCCGATCTTTCAAATTTGCATGACGTGTTCCATGTGTCCCAACTTTGGAATTATATTCCTGATCCATCTCATGTGATTCAGATGGATGATGTGTAAGTGAGGGACAACCTTACGGTAGAAGCATTGCCTGTGAGGATTGAGGACCGAGAGTTGAAGAAGCTGAGGGGCAAGGAGATTTCTCTAATGAAAGTTGTCTGAGGAGGAGCTGCTAGAGGAAATATGACTTAGGAGCTGGAGAGGAGGATGCGAGAAGTATATCCGAAGTTGTTTTTAATAGGTAATTTTCGACAATGAAAATATTCTAAGTGGGGGAGAGTTGTAACACCATGTTTGAATTATCTAATTCCATAGAATAATTTAATTATATTTAATGTGTTTTGACTGGTTAAAGTAGTTGGGGGCCTTGGGTATGGGGTAGTGTCCCAAGAATATTAGAATTTTAAGTGAGGGGTGTGGTAGTAATTAACGAGAAGTAATGGGTGTTGGACACAATGAGATTAATAGTATTACTATTAGATTTAATTAAATTAATTTAGTTGTAATAATAAATAAGTTAATATTTATTGGAAATAACAATAATAATATAGAGACAATATTGATTTTATTATTATTTTATTGGGTAGTTAACCTAATGATATGACTTAGAATATATATATATATATATATATATATATATATATATATATATATATATATGACTTAGAATATATATATATATATATATATATATATATATATATATATATATATATATGACTTAGAATATATATATATATATATATATATATATATATATATATATATATATATATATATATATATATATATATATTACTATTTGATTTTTTAGTTTTATTTAATATTATAGTAAAAATAATAATATAATTTTAAAAATAAATAAATAAGGGATTTAGTTGGTCTACTTATAAGAAGGTGAGGAAAGAACAGAGAGTTGGGAACGTACGTGAAAGAATTGGAAAAGGGAGAGTTAGGGAAAGAGGCAAGGGTAGGAAGAAGAAGAAGAACACCATTGTAGAAGAGCTTAGAGCTTACAATTCTAAGGTAATGGAGGGGGAACTATTCCTATAAGAGTGTCTAATCATGAGATGGTAGTGATGGGTCCTTACCCTCTTAGGTTAGTCTTATGCCATATTATGATTGTTGTTGATTTGTGACCATGATTGTGATAAATGAATTGTAATTGTTGTGGCTATAGCAATTGATTTTTGTTGATAATGATTTTTGAATTGTTGATGAATTTTATGTTTGTTGTATGTTAAGGGTTTGAGATGATGATTATGATGATGACAGGGTATGAAATTGTGAATTTATTGGATTGACTATATGAATATAAGTAGTGATTGATATTGATATGTTTATGATTGAGTTTAAAACCATGAATATTTTTTGTGTTGATTTCATTGACGTTTTTGGGATTGGAGAAGATGAAAATCGTGCTGGAAAGTTTAGAAAAACAATAACTTTTTGGTAACATCTTTGTGTACGATTTTGATTATAACTTTTAACTCGTAAATCATTTTGAGACGGGGTTTGAAATGTTGGGTAGCAGAAAAAGAAGGCTATAAATTTGTTTCAGGGATACAATATTTTTGATGATGATTTCTTGGACGTTTTTGGGGTTGGAGAAGATGAAAATTATGCTGGAAATTTCAGAAAAACAATAACTTTTTGGTAACATCTTCATGCACGGTTATAATCATAACTTTAAACTTGTAAATCATGTTGGGACGAGGTTTGAAGAGTTTGGTAGCTGAAATAAAAGGAAATAACTTTGTTTCAGGGATAAATATTTTAGGTGATGATTACATGGACGATTTGGGGTCGGAGAAGATGAAAATCGTGCTAGAAATTTCTGAAAAACATCAACTTTTTGGTAATGCCTTTGTGCATGATTTTGATCATAACTTCAAGTCGTACATCATTTTAAGACGGGGTTTAAAATGTTGGGTAGCTGAAATAGAGGGCTATAACATTGGTTTTGGGATAAAATATGTTTAACAATTTTATCAGAGGTCGTTAGCAGGTGGAAAAGAAGTGTATGATGTGACGAATATGGACGAGGTCTGTATTGACAAATTATTTGATGCGTGTGAATGATTGGAAGGGTGTGTTTGATTATATTGGTGGTAGTCCATAAGGGTGGATTACATTATGCATGGTTGCAATTGTATGATCGATTGTGGATCACTAAATATTATTATAAATGTTGTGTTAATTGCATTATTACCATGCCATGCATTCATCGTTGATATGTTGAAGGAGATACATCATAGGTCCGAAGAGGGACGAAATACTTATCCGGAACTCAGAAGGGGGAGTTCGAGATTTAGAAGGAGGAATCTGGTTCATATGATAAACCATTGATGAGAATTTATATGACATGCATCATGTAATATTGTCGAGTCTCATTGCATTGTAATTATGTTGTGCTTGTGCATTTGTTGTGGAGAGAATGTGATTGTGAATGAATGTGATTTGTGTGTATAAATACTACTCTAAATTATTATACACCATCTATTATATGAATGAATTTCTCACCCCTTTTGTGTTTGTTATGTCTGTGCTCCCTCAGAGTACAGACAATCAGGTATCTGAATAGTTTGAGATATACCTCATGTTGTTATCAGTCGAGTATACTAGTGGAGTTTCTTTGATACGTAACACTGAGGAACATGCTATTTTCTTTATGTTATTCTGTTACATATCTTTTAATTTAAATTATTTATTGAACCATTTTTGGTATGGATGATTTGTTGGAGCTCTGGATGCCATACTTTTGTTTAGTTCCGCTGTTAGGACTATATTTTTGGTTAAATGAAGTAACATTCAGACTTCTCTGATTGTGAGGTGACATCCCATTTGGATAGAATTATATTTTATTTATTAATTATTGAGTCGGGAAGTAGGGTGTTACATAAAATTCAAGGCCGACAAGGGTGGAGAGTGCATGTAACACCCGAGGCCGAAGAGGGCGGTGAGTGGTCACCGAATTCACATCAAAATAAAAGGCATCTTGAGGATGTGCATGAATGAGACTACATGGTTGAATAAAGACTTATAAGGATTGATTGGTACTACCTATACCAATTAGTTGCATCTTCTTTTTGATAGCCTAGCAAATAAAAACTCCATAATTAAGGAGGTTTAACTTGGAGTGGTGTTTAGATGGGTGACCTTTTGGAAAGTTACCCGAAAAGCGTGTGAGTAAGGAAAAAGCTTGCTGAAAAGACCCGTCTTAGTTTGTGGGATCAGTCGGTAATCTTGAAAGTAGTCTAGGGCGTTACAAATGGTATCAGAGTCAGAACTTTCCTAGTACGATGTGGTTCACGGACAAACCAATTGGAAGCTTGTGGGTATGTTACACCCGAGGATGAAGAGTGAATGCAACACTCGAGGTCGCCGAGTTCACATCAGAATGAGAGGGATTATTAGGTTGTGTGGGAATGAGACTGCTTGGTTAAAAGAAGGCTTATAAGGATTGATTAGTGCTACCTATACCAACAAGATGCATCTTCTTTTCGGTAGCCTAACAAATAAAAACTCCATAGTGAAACGTGTTTGACTTGGAGTAGTATTTGGATGGGTTACCTTCTGGGAAGTTTTCCAGAAAGCATGTGAGTGAGGACAAAGCATGCTGAAAAGATCTGTGTTGGTTTATGGGATCAGTCGATAATCCTAAAAGCAGTATGAGGCGTTACAGAAAGGACGTACGTGATATATATACATACATACGTGATATATATATAATATTAGGGTTCAATTTATCTAAACTCTAATCCCGATTTACCCACAACAAAAAATTAGCTATATCCATAATAATATCCACAATATGAGCTATAATCAACAATACCTATAATATTCTCCACAATATGAGCCAGACTCAATAATCTCCACTTTGAAGAATATCAAACCAATATGAAGACTTCCTGCATGCCGATTCATCTAGAAAACTAAGGAGGTACACCTCCTGTTTAACACTGATAAACGTATAACAAGTCCAAAGAATGCTTGAACTTCTCACTGATAACTGGCTTGGTCGATATGTCAGCTGCATTCTCTAAAGTATGAACCATTTCAAGTAATATTTGTCCAGATTTAAGTAACTATTTGATCTTGTGAAACCTTGCATCAATATGCTTGTTCCTGACACGATACACCTGATTGTTTGCCAAAAAATGGCACTCTGACTATCATAATGCGACCAAGCTCCACCTTGATCAACACCTAAATCTCTCACAAATCCTACATACCTGTAATACCCCAAAATTTACCCTTCTTTTTTCTTGGAAGCATACGCTTTACACCTCATGCATGCATTCATTTTTAGGTCATTTAGCATTTGCATTTCATCATGGCAATCGGAATCGGATCCAAGAAGCTTGAACATCATCCGGGACACTTTGTGGGCTCTATTTAGATGATCAGTCAACACAAGGGAAAGACTTGAGTTACTTCCAACAGGGGTCTATTCGTCAGTCAAAACGTTAATCTTGAAGGAGCAAAGGTTTGTTCATGAGCTGTCATGCTCTCTAGGCGAAGCCCACGTATTTTTAATTAAAAAAAACGAAAAAAAAACGGAAAACGAAAAAAAGAAATAAAAATAAATAAATAAATAAAAGAAAAAATCTTGGACTTGGACCTCTCTCATTTGAGCCCACAGGTCCACAAAAATCAGGTTATAAATTCAGAGTTTCAGTGAAACAAAAGGCATTCTTTTCCTATTACCCTGTCTGAGAAAAAGATAGTGAGAGAAGAACCCTGGGGAAAAAGATAGTGAGAGAAGAGATAACAGAGTTCAGAGCAACCTCCAGGCAACTCTGAAAGGTTCATTCTGACTCACACATTTTCAGCTCAAGCAAACCCTAACATTGGTTTGCAAATCCAACCGTGCCATTTGATTTCAACCTATCTCTCCAATCAGGTTTGCCCTTATTCCCATTACCTTTGTGCTTTGAAGTTGAATACTCTGAATGTTTGAGGTATGATGGATGAATTTCATTAGGTTTTTGCCCACGGGTTCATAATTATGTATGAATGTATAAATAATGCCTTGAATGCTTAATCTTTTAATTTCTGAAGTGTACGCCATAGGGTTTGAGGTTTCTGAAACCATACTGTTATCCATGAAAAACCATACTGTTTTGCTCCAATCTGACTTACGTTTGTCATAGCATGTTTTCTCCTAATCCTTATCTTGTTTCACTAACCCTTTTGTTGTGTTTTTGTGAAGGCTCACATGACTTTTGCAGGGATAGCTCGCTGGATATTCCACTTTGCTTGTGGGATACCATTTGGGAGATTTATTCTGATTGCCTTGTTGGCACATTTACTTTATACATGTTTGTTTTGTATGTGTTCGTATCCCCGCAGGTAGCGCGGTTCCTTCGTCAAGGACTGCCTTTTTGCATGAGCATCCCTAACCTTACCAACTCATTGATTTTTCTTCTCCTACGAACATGTTTACTCCTTCTACTACAGGCGAGTAAGTCTCCAAAGGTCGAGCATCCGGTAGATTGCGTAGTAACGTCGTTCGTCCAAAACCCAATCCATAACCCCGTAGTTAGCCGAACTACGGCTTGCTCTGATTCTCATGCCCGATGAGATACGTAGGCATAAGACACGATGTCTTAGCGAGCACACATCCCCCCAACCCATAGGTCAGCCGAGCTACGAAGAATCTGGTTCTCATATTCAGATGAGATACGTATGCAGTGGATGCGACATCCGCGCGAGTCATTTTCATTTAACCCCTTTTTTAGTAAACAGCACAAGATAAACTCACACCCTTTAGACAAGAACTACAAAAGTGGATCCCGTAGCGTACTACAGATGCGTAGGGGGTGCTAATACCTTCCCTTCGCATAACCGACTCCCGAACCCAAGATTTGGTTGCGAGACCTTGTCTTTTCCTTTCCTCTTTTCAGGTTTACTTCGAGCGTTTTCTTTCCCTCCTTTGGGATAAATAACGCACGGTGGCGACTTTTCTGTCATTTTCTTTCGCCGGTTGTTTTTTCGCACACTGTATTTTTCAGGTTGCGACAATACCATAAGGCTTCTTTGGAAGATTCACCTACCGATATGTACTCTGCTTTAGTTGTCAACATGACCATTATGGATTGAACTAATGTTTTCCAAAAAAATAGGTCCTCATGCTAAAGTAAAGATGAACCCTTTTGTAGACCTTCGTCGTCCATATCACCAACATAGTTTGAATCAACATATCCTACAATTGAAGGATCACCCTATTCATTATTAAACATGATACCATAACTCATAGTACCTTTCAAGTACATGAAAATCCAATTGACTACTTCTCAATGATGATTTCCTGGTTTGGACATAAACTTACAAACTTTACTTACAGCTTGTGCTAAATTTGTTCTAATGCAAAATATAACATTCATTAAACAACCAACAACACTGACATAAGAAACCTTTGACATATATACAACTTCTATGAATGTCTTTAGACATTAATCCAATGAAAGCTTAAAGTGATTCACCAATGGAATACTCAGAACCTTGAACTACTCATGTCAAACTTGTTTAACACCATTTCAACATGATTTTTTTGCAATAATTTTCTAGCACTCATATCCCTGTGAATTTCCATACCAAGAATCTTGTTAGCATCACCTAAGTTTTTCATTTTAAACTCCTTTCCTAATATGATTTTCAGTAAATTTACATCATGTAAATGAGTAGTAGCAATCAACATATTATCAACATAAAGTAATAGGAAAAAAACCATCATCAAGGCTCACTACATAAACACAACAATCATACTCACCTTCTGTAGCCAATATGAAGCATGTACGAATCAAAGCTCTTATACCATTACTTTGGAGACTGCTTTAAATAATACAAAGACCTCTTTAATTTACAAACTAGTCTGCCATATGTAATGTCACTAAACCTCTTTGGATCCGTGTAAACTTTCTCATCTAGACTACCTTGAAGAAATGGTGTCTTCATATTCATCTTATCTAAATGGACATCTTATCTAGCTACCAAGGCTAACACGGCCATGATAGAAGTTTGTCTGACGATCGGAGAGAAAAATCATCATAGTCAATTCCCTTCCGTTGTGAGTTCCCCTTTGCTACAAGATGAGCCTCAAACTTTTTCCCCTTCTTTTTTTATTGCTACTGGCTTTCTCTTGAACACCAAATTACAACTGATGACCCATTTTCCCTTAGGAAGCTGAACAAGCTCATATGTTTTATTTTTCTCCAACGATTCCATCTTATTTACCACTACACCCATCCACTTATATTTCTCCTAGATAACTATAGCCTCTCAAAAAGTAGAACAATTTCCTACACTAATTATAAGTTCATAGGATGCCAAGTCTTCATAACCATATCTTTCTAGTGGTTTGGTTGAACGATGCTCTCTATCATGTATCAGAATATAATCATGTATTCCACCTAAAAATTTAACTTCATGGTCAATTTCACCATCAGAGCCTAGTTCCTCATGTTGTTCAGGCACTAACTGCATATTGTACATATGTGGTAGATCAACATCCACCTAAATCACTTGTTTGCTAAATGTTTCTCCTTCAAATGTTGTTACACTTGTTGCAACTGTCTGCTACTATATTAACTGATCATAAAAAATAACATCTTTGATGATTACCATTTCCTTTTAATTGGATCCCATAACTAGAACCCCTTCACACCATTCGCGTAAGCGATTAAGACACACTTATTTAAATTTGGATCAAGAGGTAGTTAGGAAACTTTGGGGAGATAGAATTACACGTCCATATCTCATATGCAACCTCCCCCCTCCAATGAAGCCCGTGGGGAGATATTGATAAAATAACATGCTATGCTAACTACCTCTTCCTGGAAACCTTTTAATAGTCCAACATTTAATAAGAGACCTCTTGCCCTTTCAGTCATGGGCCTATTAATTCTCTTTGTCATATAACTTTTTTTTGTGGTTTCTTGTGAACTAAAAATTTCTTTGAATGGAGTGATCTTCACAAAAACTCTTGAATTTCAAATAAGTGTACTATGTCCCATTATACGGTCATAAATATTTAATTTTTTTGCCTATTTAACTATTTACCCTACCTTCTACAACTTGAATTTAGTAATGACTTCATATTTCTTCTTCAAGAAATACCCTCAAACCTTGCGAGAAAAATCATATGTGAAGGTAAAAAAATACTTGAAACCACCTGTCATACCCCAAAATTTGCCCTACTTTTTTAATTCAATTCTCACAGCTTATGGTTTTGTTCATTTGCATACTTTTTTTCTATTTGATCATGCATTCATCGATATTTAAATATGCTAACAAATTCATGTCAAAGGTTTGATGATAATAGATTTAATCGGTTTAAGTGGATTTTCGAGATGAATATTATTTGATAATTATTCGGGTTTATTTCCCGTATTACTTGTGGTGGGGATCATCTCTTTATTTGAGATTCATAGTTATTTATGAGGTTTGCTTGGATTCAAAGAAAATGACAAAGTTGGAATAAAAGGAAGATTTCATTCATTTATTGGAAAATATCACTTCTCAAAAGTATTAAAAATCATGGGTTAAGCCACTCAAAATTCAAGTCAAAAGTGGTAGAAAAATCAAGGCATATGCATGAAAATATAAGTTAATTACTAGTAACTCTTTGCCTTACATTTTAACTTAGTACTTTTGCTAAACTCCAACACTATTGGTCTTTAACTACCCTTAACTACCTATTTCTCCACAAACCATCAATTTACCAAATTACCCTTAACTACCATAACTTCCAAACTAACACAAAACTTCCGAACAAACACAAATCTCAACTTCCATTTTTTCACTCAATCCTAGCAACTCTTAACAATTAATCCTATGGTTGAAATTCATGATCCGCAACTAAGGATTAAATTAATTTCTAACAATTGATAAATCAATTACTTGGACCATAATCCAAGGGTGATCATTCACCTAACAATTCTATATAAACATGTTATTTCTCATAATTTTGGCCTAAACTAATATCACTAACCTAACTTAGAAAATTCACAACTAACCATTATTTTTTCACCATTTTTTCTTCTATTCTCTCTCAATTTCTCTCTCAATATTCATCTTCTCCCTCACCCTCACTAAAGTTCATTTCCATCATCATTTAAAACTTCATATTGAATTTCTAAAATGGTGGAACTTAACCATCAACAATTTCTATATTATCATTAACAATTATCAATAAACGATTCAAACATTATCATCAAAAATCATCAATCAACAATTTCTACAACAATCATCATCTAAAGTTTATCAAGATTTATCAACAATCATCATCCAAGATTCATCGATTCAATCTTATTCATTAATATTCTACATTCATGATTCATCTTCTACATTCATTCATCATCAAAAATAGTTATCAAAGCTTGAAAGTTAATTGGATTAATGAAACTTATTCTTGAAGTATTTCGGGTTTCTTTTCGGCACTCTGATTTTCAACGCTAACCAGAGCAAATCTCCGCTCCGTCGGTAATCCTTTATCTCTTCCACACCTTTGTCGTGAATAATTGAATTTTTGCTTGTTGATCAATTTTAGCTACTGTTTTGAAATTGCTTATTAGATTAATCACTTATTTTTGCATAAGACACCTAAACTTGAAAATAGTGATTTTTCAATTCTTGATTATTAATAACATGCGAATATACCGTTTGAATTGATTTTTCACGCTGATCTTGAATATATAATTAGTTTTTCGTTCCGATGATTATTTTAGCCGAGCCGACTCATTCTATAGTCAAATTTTCGCCCACTTTTTACTATTTCCGGTATAATTCATAATTTGTTTCGCAATTTACATTACATATTTGATTTCTTTGCGAAATTCTAATTCCAATGATATATTAACTTTGTCGGATTCGATTCCGTTGGCCGTTATGAAAAGGTTATTCAAAATTGGTATATTAGTTTTTCTACCACTTATGTAATGATAATGTTATTTCCAGTTCTTACTTTTTCTATTATACCTATGTAAATGTTTTTCTTATACATAAAGTATTATTATTATAATATATTTTCTTATGCATATATTATTATTGTAATATATTTTTCGCTTCTTATACATAGTATTATTATAATATATTTTTCTACCGCTTCTTTTATTCTTTTTCTAATATATATATATTATTATATTATTATTAAATATTAGGTTAATTTAGTAACATATAATTTAAAGAAGATTTGCGGTCCAACGCGTCTACTGCAGTTTTAAATTTATGTTTCTAATTTTTTCTAGTAACTTAATTTTTCCTATTTAATCATTGGTTTATAGAAAGATATTAGTATTAATTAGAAAATATATACTATTAACTTTAGTTTAAATATAATACACTAAGCACTTAGTTTAAAATATAATACTTTAACTTTAGTATGAAAAATATATACACTGATTTTAGTATGAAAAATATATTCAGTAGTATTTTTTTAATATATTAGTAGTTTAGTTAAATAAAATATTCGGTAGCCTTTTTTCAATATGTTAGTAGCTTTAAGTTTAGAATACATTTAGTGGCTTTTTGTGTGTGTTAATAATAGCTTTAGATAGATTAATACAACATAGTAGCTTTAGTTGGAATTAATTATTTTAGTGTTAATTAGAATAAAATACATTAGTTTTAGTTAGAAAAATAATCATTAGTCTTAGTTTACAAAAATAAACACTAGTATTAGTTTAGTGAAAATATTGGAATTAATTTCTTTTTTAATTAGTTTTAGTGATTGTTCAAAATGCTAGAAGTAGAATCAATGTGTTAGTTAATTATTTTTGACTAATTGATAAATCTTCTTTTTTTGTTCATGTAATTAATTAATTAATTAAACCTTTAATTAATTTTTTTATTAATGCATGGCTTTAATTCCCTTGATTGATTTATGTTATATGGTCAAATATACTTTGATCAAATAATTAAATTAATAATTTTAGGATCTTTTAAGATGACCTTCTCATGAATAATTGCATGTTCCTTTAGGATTAATCTAGACTTAGAATTTTAATTAGTTTTAAATCAAGTCTTTGATTAACAAATGCATGTCTCCCTTAGGAATAACTTGTGAATGTAATTCTAACCCTTAGATCAGGATTAACCATAGATTTCAAATTAATTCAAACCTTCAATTCAAGTTGATCAAAAGCAATTTTGATCAACTAAATCCTTTGATATTGTATAATTCCACAACCTAAATTGAGTGACCAAAAGACACTTGGTCACTTAATAAGACTTTTTCTGTAAACTTTGGAGCTCAAGGCCTCAAGTCAGATTCTCAATCAAGGCATCCTCCGTCATACCAAGCAGTGGATAATACAAACCACATCAAATGTGGCATCTTCAAGAGCTTGTTCAATCAAAATTAGAATTGTGTGGCATGAGCCTTAAGTAATAGAGAAGGAATGAGACTGAAGAATTCCTACCCCCATTTTGAATATCTTTGGGTATGGGATGAATGACCCATCGCTCATCATATTCGCCTATATTCATAGACTTTAGCACAATCCTAAGTATACAATTGACAAGTCTCTCTCTCTCTCTCTCTCTCTCTCTCTCTCTCTCTCTCTCTCTCTCTCTCTCTCTCTCTCTCTCTCTCTCTCTCTCTCTCTCTTTATAAAGCAATGCAACAAGCAAATGACTACATCAACAACTTATCAATCATGATTTAAGTTGTATGACACGAGTCTTAAGCAATAGAGAAGGAATGAGACTGGAGAATTCCTACCCCCATTCTGAATATCTTTGGATACGGGACGCTTGACCTAGTTGCTCATTGTATTCACCTCTATTCATAGACTTTAGTGCAAATCGAATCGAACGATTGATAAGGTCTTCATCATTACAAAAAAAAGATTCTCCTCTAGTAACTTGAAAGTTAAGATGAGAATTACATGTCACGAGCCTTAAGTAGTAAATAAGGAATGAGACTGGAGCTTTCCTACACTCATTCTGGATATCTTTGGGTGCGGGAAGTTTGGACCGTTGCTTACCGTATCCATCTTTACTCGTAGACTTTAGTGTGGTTCTTATCCAATAACTATCAAGTCTATTCCACTATTTCAATCAATCAATCATCTATTCTTTTGCCTCCTCAATCATCATATTTCCAGTCCTAGTGGGCTGAACTACGAAAGCTCTGATTTCCTTATTGCTCTATAAGGATACGTAGGCAGGAGAATCTAGTTTCTTCGCCAGCTACCCTATTTATTGAATACATTCTTCATTCATCAATCAAGACCATCTTTTTTAGATCAATTATACTTTTCCTTTGACTCCTTGTACATCCTTTTAGGACGATATAGCGACAGTCCACCTCATCAAATGAGAGTTGTTTGGGTCATACCCCTAAACATTTAATTCAGCCTTTTTGGGTTTAAACACCACCTTGCTCTTTGATTCGGAGTCTATCTCTTTCTTGGATCCAATATACTATCCTTCTTTGATCTCGAACTGTTTGTTCCCCAACCACTGATATACTGTTTCCTTGTACACAACAATACTTTCTCTTGGACCCCACCTATACCCTTTTAGGACGATATAGCGGCAGTCCATCTTGCGAATCAAGAGTTGTTTGGTTGACACCCAGACACTTAATCCAGCCTTTGTTTTTGGCTTTACCATATAGCAGCAGCCATGCTAGACCACATACTGGTAAATGCCTATTTACTCTTCGATTCCAAGTTCCATGCTTTTGTGGGTTCTCTTGATACCATTCCGTTGGTACAAGTTATACTTTTCATCATTTATCTCTCTCTTTATTCTCCTGGTTCCACGAACTATGATTGCTCTGATTTTCTCATTGCACAATGAGAATACGTAGGCACGAGGATGCGAATCCTTGGCGAGCATACTTCTAATTATTCCTCCTCCCGCCTTAGGGCACCATTCATATCTTTCACTATCCATTATCTACCTTCGATCCAGTGACATACTATCTCTTTGACATCGAAACACATTTCCTTTGGATATCCATATACACCCTCTTAGGATGCCTAACGAAAAGTCCTCATTTCTACCTAGAGTTGTTTGGGCTAATACCCTGACATTTAATTCCTTCTTTTTTTGGGCTAAATATCATATAGTGGTAACCTAGTTGTTCCATGTACCATTTGACGCGTTTTCATCTATGGTACAAATCCCATTTCTCCCATGGATTCCAATACATTTTCACCTTTCGGTTTCAAACTACAGTTATTCAGTCACTTGTTACCAAATCTTCAACTCTGTGACTTTGATCACATCATTTCGTTCATCTCCAAGATGCATTCATACTCTACCTTCATTCATTCCATGTGATATATCAATTATCTTTGAGCCAAGTACAATACCTCTTTGTGCTTCTTCTTGCGTCACCTTGTGAATCAAGAGATGTTTGGGTCATACCCCCAAACACTTATTTCTTCATATTTTCGGCATTACCCTATAGCGACAGCCACACTAGCCCACTTACTGGTGATATCCAACTTATTCTTGGGTTCATATTTTCACCCTTGTTGGAGTTCAAAACACAATCCTTTGGTTCAGGCCATACTTTTACCACAACTTTTCTCATCTCCCACCACTAGTTCTTTGAACTACGAAGCTCTAAATTCCTCACTGCACTATGAGGATACGTAGGCATGAGGGCCCTCACCGAGCACTTTATCTATTTCCTTCCTTTTCCCATTCTTTTGTGAGTAATCTTTAGATATAACACCTATTCGAGCGAGAACAATCAAAACGGTTCCCATGGAGTACCATGGTGTAGCGGTAAATTCATGACCATTAAGCTATAGATAAACTTAACGTCAATAAAACCAGAGTCGCCACCGTGCTTTTATTGTTTCCAAAGGAAAAGGGAAAAGTACGAACAAAATCCAAAGATAAGAAGTTTTCAAATCAAAACTAATAAAGTGCCAGAGAGTACAGGTAAGGGGGTTGGTTACATAGAGGGAAGGTGTTAGCACCCAAAGTTTCCTAGGTACTCCTAGGGAGCCCTTTTTTATGTATGTATGTGTTTTTGGTATAAAATGATGTTTGAGAAAAATAGAGTGTGGGGATGAGAAAAGAATTCATTGGTTATATTTTTGTGTTTGACAAGACCTTTGGACTTGTGCCTACGTACCAACATAAAAATGAGGGATCAAAACCTCGTAGTTCGTGGTAACAATTTCAAAGTGAGTGGATTGCTTTTAACAAAAAATTAAATTTAAAAGAGGCATAAAGGGCCTAAAAGAGTTTTCATGAGTGTTAGTTCTTTTTGTCTTTTAAAATTTTAAGTCAATATGGTTAAGTTTATTTACAAGTTTGATTTAAGAAAAGAGTTTAAAAATGCAATGGCATAAGGCCAAAGTTTCTAATTTGCAATAAAGTCTAAGTTTAGAAATCACAAGCAAAGAAGATTATGAAAAGGGGGAGAGATTTGAAATTTAAGAAATGGGAGTATATGAAGAGACTAATCCTAAGCAAAAAATTAAAAGTTAAGATTTAAAAAGATCTGACCAATGGGATGCAATCTAATAGACAAGAATTTCATGTAGAAACCCACTTTTCCCTTGGACTTTAAATCAAACAAAAATCAACAAGCCAGTAGCAAAATGAAGAGCAAGGCATCAAATAAAGATAGCCACATCCAAGCTAGCAACTTCATAGTCTTCTTCTTAATCTTCCCATGTATCAGATGACATACTCCTTGAATGGCTCAAAATAAGGCATTAGACACAGGTTCAAAGTAATATTTGCATCAAGACCATGTAGCAGATGAACTCAAGTGGATCCCAATACTTGCATCAGATGAAAACTCAAATCATAATAACTTGGTTTTAGAAATGTTGGCATTGGCCAAGTCCTTTTGCATAGAGAATGTTGCCTAATTCTAAGTCCCAAGCTCAGATCAAATCCAACAGTCCACACAAATACTTTTTTAGGTTTTTTGTTGTTTATTAAGTATTTTAAGGTCCTAAGACCATAAACACAAACAAGATACACAAACAAATATATACAATCACCATATATGGCTCAAATGAGCAAAGTGAAAATGGCATAAACATAAATAAATTAAATGTATGTAAAATGGCAAATGGTAAATGATTTGAATTTTTAAATGACATAAGGTAAATGACTTGAATTTAAAAGCAATAAAAAATAAAAGTTAGTCAAATGTTAGTCGATTAGATGTTAGTGAAGTTTTATTTTTCAATTGATTAAGTCATTCTTTGGAGAACACTCAACCCTCTATTCACAAGCATGGTTCCTTGAACCAAGACATCTTCCAAAGGAAGGAAAAAAGGCCAAGTTTCCACAAAATACCATGAAAGGGGGAGACTTACAATCCCACTTACTAGAATGTTATGCCTTTTGGGTCAAAACTTAGCGCTATGTTAAACAATCGTAATTGGACTTATATAGAAGTCTCAACTATCTGAGGTCGGGAAATAGAAATTTAGGTGCTAATGCTAATGCATATTAGAGATATGGTAAAATGAACCATACTCCTAAAACATACCACACTAAAAAAGAAAATGATCAAAGGATGGACCTAATCTCATCCATACTTGTATTGGTTCATCTAACATAAGTTATTGATGAACTAATTAGCCTTTGGATATTGATATGTCATTGGGAAGGGATGAGATAGAATGGGATTAAAGATGAATAGGGAGGGAAGGTGAGACAAACACAAATTGGTCATGGAAGGAATTCTATCAAATTAAAATCATTCATTCATTTTGGGAGATGAAATGTTCATTTCATCAATCCCTTAAATCCAATGATCTTAATCCAACAAAAGTCAGATCAATCTTGACCAATGCCCAAACACATAGTCAAACTTCACAAGTCAATAAAAATGGTTCGACACAATTTCTACACAATTAATCAATTAAAAATCAAATTAAAATGCATTTAAATTAAATTATGTTTGATCAAAAACCTAAAACCTCTTCAAAACACCAAATAAATGGCCAAGAAATTTATCATAGGTCAAAGAAGTTCAAAGGACCTTGGAGAAAAAATTCATAATTTTTGAAAAGTCAGAAGTATTTTTAAACAATTAAAAATATGGAAAAAAACAATTAATTCATGAAAAATATCAAAATTAATCCAAAAAATAATTTTAATTCAGAAAATGAAAAATGAAAATATTTGAATTTTTTTGGTGAAAGTCCCATATTTTTGGGATTAAAAATGAAATTAATATGAATTAATTAAAAATAATGGATTAAATAAAATATTCAAAAATTCAAAAAATTGAGAGCCATCTAATCTCCCTTACTAATTGAAGTGGCAGATCAGATAGATGAAAATGCGCATTTCACATACGTTTCAGTCAAATATCTCACACACGTGGTAATCAAAAGCAACGCACGATAATAGAACAAATCAGTTGAATCATATGACTGAGATGCATGACAACACATCATTCGGAGCTAGGGCTCCAGTCCTCTTCTCTGGTGGACCTTACCAGACTGGTCCACCATCAACCATCACCAAAATGAAAAGGCAAGACATGTATTTAAAGAAAAAATGCTCAGGAGCTCGAATCTGGTCTCAATTTTGTCCAATTCCAAGTATATAAAAAGATACAGGGATTTGAATTTTGAGGATCATGAACTAAGTTGCTTCGATTTGACCTCAAAGCAACTCAATCTTCTTGCCTACATTGATAGAACTTCAGACAACCAAAAATCACAAAGAATGGGGAAGAATTGAGAGAGAATCGAAGAGTTGAAGTTTCTGAAAAATCACCTTCGAGTTGATCCAATTCCACTTGATCTTGATCTAGATTTGATTGCTTTCTCTTCCTCTTACTTGCAGAAGCCAATTGAGATGAAAAGGGAAGTAAATTTCTGGAGTTTGAACTTCCAAACAGAAGATGAAGTTCAAGCTCGATTTCAAGAGAAATATTCAGAAATTCTATGGTAGTGGGGGTTTGAATCAGTCTAACAAAGCTTGGGCAAGGTGTTGATCATGATTCTGAAGCCTTGAGCTTGTTTAAATAGGCAATGCATTTGATATTTGCACCACTTAAAATTTGGCCAATTTTAGAAACTTCTTTGCATGGGTGCATGGGCAATGATTTGGGCCTTAGAAATGATGCAATCCACTTCCAATTCGTGTGCAAAGTGTGTTGAATTCATCATGTGGAAGCATGCAAAGGAGAATGATAATTTGAGTTCAAATCTTGCCAAAACACTTCCCACATTGAAACCATGCGCATGTCCCTCAATTTTGATCCAAATGATATGATATTGGACTTTTTGGAGATTTGAGATCAAGGGGAACACCTTTCATGTTGAACACGTTTTCATTTGAAGCTTGGATCATGATGAATTTTTAAGTGGAAGTTTGGGAAATCAAACATATTTGAAATTTTTCTAAGTCCCAAGTCAAATGTTCACTTCTTCCACCTTGAATAACTTTTTCTATGGACTTCAAATGAGAAAAGTTCCTTCATCAAATTTATAGTTATTTCAAAACTATTAAATTTGGTCACAAATTTGACCTCATTTGGATTTAGCATAAAGGCGTTATGCATTTTAGAAGTTGAGGAAAATCACTTGTTCAATGGTAATGGTAAAAAATGACCTACAATGTTTCCTCTTGGCACATGCATTTGCAAGTTGAATTTTCACTTCCTCTAAACATAAAATCTGAAGTGGAAATATTGAATGTAATCATGAAATTGGAATGGATTTCATCTCATGAAAATTGAGCATGTTATGGTCTTGAGAGGTTGACCTCCAAATAGGGTTCAAACAAAATGACATATAATCTTTCACCATAAATATTGACTTCCCAAGATAAAATAGATCTTTACTTCAACATTAAAGTTGTTTGTAATGTTATCTTGAGTAACTTTTATCTTGGGATAATTTTCATATGACAAAAAGTGTAGGAGATAGGGTCTAGGGAACCCCAGTTTTGACTAGTTGACTTTCTCTGGTCAACCACCATGAACCAACTTGCTATCTTGATATTCTCTGGACTTTTGGGACTCATGGAGGATAATATATGCATAAGATGATTTCATGTGAAGTATCCATTGAAATATTTGATCAATTTTTAAAGAAACCTGTTGAGGAAGTTACACAAGATATCCAAATGAATTAGGGTTTCCAAAGCACGTGAGCTCTAAACTCTTGATGATTTCTTGATCAAAATAATATGTGAAGATTATGGGGAACAATATATGATTCTTAGAGTCAATGAGAATCATTTATTGATTGAGCTCCTTGCATTGAGGGTCTTGAACCCTAGATGTGAGCTTGATAGAGCATAAGTGAGCATACACACTACCTACAAAAGAGTTAAACTATACATTGACATATTTTTGGTATTTTGGTTAGTAAAAAATTAAAAACAAGTATGATACAATCTAAAGTGCTTGGTGATCTCTCTCAATGCCAACCCAATGAATGAAGGGTAAGGAGGATGCCAAGGTGTGATCCCAATGCCAATGCATATAATGAGATGGCATGAGGGATCTTAGGGTCAAAATTGGGGTCTTACACATGAACGTTTGGGGTGCTAATACTTTCCCCTTGCATAACCGACTTCCTTACCCAACATATCTCTTTCTCCCAAGTTTTATCTATGTTTTCCCTTTCCTTCGGGAATGAGTAAAGTTCAATGGCGACTCTGTTGTATGTTTGAGCGTGTGATGCGTTCGGGTATATTTTCGCTAGCTTCACCACCCATGGAAACCTCTTTGGTAGGTCCCCACACATTTGAATGCACATAGTCTAAAATTCTCTATGTTTTGTGCTTTATAGTCTTGAACCAAAGACGAGATTATTTCCCAAGTATACAATACTTGCACAATTCCAACTTGCAATTATGAACCCCCTTAAATAGATTTCTCTTATGAACTTCCATCATCCCACATTCACTGATATGACCCAGATGCATATTGTAGCGGGGTATTCGTTACCTTTAGATTCATTGACTAAATTAAAAGTAAACATACAATTCGAGTCGCCACCGCACTTTTATTTATCCAAAGGAAAGGTTAAAAAGCGAACAAAAACAAAGTAAGAAGTTTTATCGAATCAAAAACTAATAAAAATGTCAGAGATCTGAGTAAGGGGGTTGGTTATGAAATGGGAAGGTTTTAAGCACCCAAAATATCCTTAGTACTCTAAGGGAGCCCTTTTTACAAATATGTATTGTAGGTCGGTATTTGTGAAAATATTTGTGCAAACCAGATTGGGGGGATGAGAAGAGAATATACATTATATTTATAAATTTGTTGTTTGAATGGATGAACCCATTGCCTACGTACCATCACAAAGGTAGGATCAAAACCTCGTAGTTCGGGGTAAAAAATCTCAAAGATTGGTGAATTGATTTGATCAAAAGCCTTAAGGTCTTTTGTTATCAAAGGGAGAAAACTCAACCTAAACCAACAATCCACCATGTGAGGAAAGCTTCAACATACTAGTGAGGGGTTAACCCTATAATAAGTATGGAAGACTTATAGTCCAATCACTAAGGATAAGGTGAGGTTTACATCAACCACTATGATAACTCAAACCTATGACTAATGTTTATGAAAAAAGGTTTTAACAAAGGTGGCCATTGGAACCACAAAAAACAACTTGAAGTGAGTTGTATTTACAAGTTAGAAGTATTTACAAAAATGAAGTCAAAGTATGATTAAGATTCATTCATAATGAGTATTAATGAAAAGATTTTTGAAAAAGTCGAAGGCATAAGGCCTAGGTTTCTAATTTGAAACAAAGTCAAAGTTTGCACATAAAGTAGTTTGGCTTGGATTAGAGTGGAGAGAAGAAGAGAAGGGCTAGTCCTAAAGCATACAAAGATAAGAGAAGAGATAAAACCCTTGGAGTTCCTTTTCTTGAAATCATAGAGATGATTCAAGATACTCCTTTCCTTTGGACTTAGCAATCACTCAAGCAATCAATCAAATATTTAGATTCAAGCTCCTAGGATCTCCATTTGGCTTGTCTCTCTTAACTTGGCTATTCATGACAATGGTTCTTCTTACTATCTCAATATGGAATCCCTATCACACAAGAGCAAACATCAAAAAGTTCACAACACAATAAGAGGAATAGACAAAGAATGAGTTTAGATTAAGGGTCCTTTGAAATCAACTTTGAGATTTAGCATTCTAAAGGCACGAGACCTAGTTGCTCTTCAACAAGTTTAGAATTCTAAAGGCATGAAGCCTAGTTGCTCTTGAACTCCTTTAAGCATGGGTAAAGTCCTAATTCTAAGTCCTTTCTCCTTTTTGCATTGGGTTCACACAAACAAAAGCAAAATAAACACAAGACAACAATATATTTATATACAATAATGAGCTCAAATGAGCAAAAGAAAAATGACAAAAACATAAAATATGTGCTCAAGTGAGCGAAGTGAAAAGCAATATGAATAAATGAGCAAGAAAGTAAATTGCATTAAAGTAAATTGCAAGAAATTAAATGCTCAAATTAAAGTTAGTAATTAGTGGTTATGTTAGTGTGTCATAAGACAATTTAGCGCTATGTTAAGCAATCCTAAGTGGACTAGTGTAGTAGTCACACCTATCTGAGGCCGGTCAATAAAACTATAGGCAAATAAACACAAGTTAGAGATCATGACTAGTAAGCCAAGCTCCTATAACTTGCCATGCCAAAAGAAAAGAGGAAAGCCTTGTATGGACTTTAGGTTTTTTGCTTGACCAAGAAGCAACCTATCTTGGACACAAAGCAACTCACTTGATCATGGATCAAGTTGAGTTTGATTTGGATCAAAGAAGGTTAAACCTCTCATATGTCAAGACCAACCACAAATCATTAACTCATTGGCCAAAATAAAAGGAAGAAAGATAATTCAAATATCAAACACAATTGGTCAAAAATGAATCAAATCATCATCAACCAATGGTAAACAGAAGAGAAATGAAGATTAGAAGTCAACAAGTCAAATATATTTTTTTGGTATTTTTGGAATTAAAATAAATGCAAAATTAAAATGGACAAAATATGGTCAAACCTCAAATTCAATTCAAATCAACTTAAACAAGTCCAATTAAATTCTCATAGGTCTAACATGGTCAAACAAAGTTTGACAAATTTTCTCAACAATTTTTGAAAATAGAAACTATTTAAAATCAATTAAAAACAATGAAAAATAACACAAATGAATTAAAATCTCAAATCAATTAAGAAATTGATGAGACCATTTTCATAGACTTATCATGATCCATATGTGTTAAGAAAATATTTTTGGATTTTTCAGAGGTCAAAAAGTATTTAAAATGAATTAAAAACTATAAAAAACAAAATAATTCACAAAAAATATTAAATGAAGTCACAAAAATAATTAAAAATCAGATTATGAAACTAGATTTTTCAAGAATTTTTTTGCCATTGGTCTCATATTTTTGGGACTTCAAATAAAATAGTTATGAATTTTTGAAATTAAAAGGAATTAAAGGAAATTAAAACAGAAATAAGAAAATATCAAAAATCAGGAGCGCTTGGATGAGTCTCATTAATTGACGTGGCATCATCCAAGGGCTCAGAGGCGATGGTGCACGAAAGGTCTTGGTCAAGCGTGTCACATGAGGATTTAAAATAAGTAAACATAACACATGGTCAGGATTAAAACGTTTCCACAAGATCTGATGGACATGATGCTCCCACGTGGGGATGGTGGTGGAAACCACCATCTTCTCCGGCCAGAGAACAAACTCCGGCCACCACGCGCAGGGTTTTCAATCTCAATTAAAATGAACAAACAAGGTACCAAAATAAAGCTGGGGTGATGTACATCACCCCTGTAACCTTGGATCTTCCTCAATATTTCTATTTAATGAGAAATCTGAGGTTGAAGATCAAGGTGCACAAACTAAAATGTCTCAATTCATGAAATTAAGACCACCACTGGCCTGCCTCTTGCTCGAGGACTTCAGAAAACAGTTCAAATCAAGGCAATTCACATTGTATAACAAGATTCAAATCAAAATAGTTGAGTGATCCACCTTTGAAGTGCAACTTTAAACAGCACGATCTCTTCAAGCTTTTGATTCCAATTTGATTTTGAGGTAATGAGGATGCAAGGCTAAGGAATTAAGACTTGAAGATCAACTAAGGATGTTAAAATTCAAGCTTGAAATTGAGAAATGAAAATTGAAATTCCTTTGAGTGAGGTTAGGTTTTGAATTCTGCAGGGTTTCAGATCACCTTGAGGTTGAAATTTGAATGAGCAAGGCCTTCTATTTATAGCTGAGCTGAATGCAAGGTAGTGAAATGCTCGTGTGCATGAACTTTGGGTCCTCCATGCATGGGCCTGTACAGGCGCACGTGAGGCTCAAAAGTGAATGGAATTGCAAGCTGAGATCATACTGAGTCGAATTGGACGTGCAATTGGCCTGGTGTTAGCTTGTGCATGAAGTATCAATGTGAATTGCATATTTGAACATAAACCTTAAGCTCTTCGGAAGTCACACATAGAAAATCCAAACATGGTCATGTGAATAATGGTTGGAAACCTTTTGACATAAGGAACAAAAGCTATGTTGGGAAAAAATCCATTTGGAGTTTGGAAAATTATGAAAACTGGCTTTGAAGTTTGAGGTACAAAACATGTCTAGGTTTCCTTTGAATTTTTTAACCAAAAGTGATCAACTTAAAGCCCTTCTTTTCCAATTATGCAATCTTCAAATGGAAAACCTTCCAACATCAAAGTTGTATATATTTTCAAGATGATAAATTTGGACTTAAATTTTGCATCATTTGGAGTTTTAATGAGAAAGTTATGGGCACTTGAAGTTGGACATTTTTCAAATTCAATGGCTTTGGTCCAAAGTGACCTATAATGTTTTGTATTATCACATGTGTTTCTTTTAGGATTTTTCCCAACATATCATTTTAATTAGACATCGTAAGCTTTCCAATGCAATTGGTCTCACCTAAAAATCATAAAAAATAAGGAAGTTAAGTCCTTGGGAAGTTGACCCAAAATTAGGGTTTCAGTCAAAATGACCTATAATGTTTTGAAATGAATGATGACCTTCCAAGTGTCAAATGGATTTTTTATGAACATGAAAGTTGTTAATATGGTTCTTAATTACATTGTTTATCTTAGGGTCATCTTCATTTGGCAAACAAATCACAAGTTATGTCTCAGTGATCCTCAATTTAGTCAGATGACTTGACTGGTCAACTTCTCAAGACCAAACTTCAAATCTTGATGAATGAATGATTGAGGATACTCACATAAGCTCATATATGCATAAAATAATGAATGAATGAACTTACCTTGATTGAATTTGATCATAGGTTGAGGTTGCTTCATGAGCAAGGCACAATCAATGCACAGTTGAATTATGGTTTCCTTGGGAAACAATCCTCAAGCCCTTTGGTTTATCTTGATCAAATTGGCAAATTGAGATGATTAAGAGACATATATAATGATTAGGAACTTTGTGGATCATTTTCATGCTTGTTCTCATCTTCATCTGGCCACTTCATTGAGCATAGGAGCCTCCTAGAAGCAGGGGATCACATGATTACTTGAGCTTCAAAACAAAAAGAATTAGTGACATATTTTTGTGCTTTTGGTTAGTAATCAAAATAAGAAAGTAATAATATACAATATAAGCATGCTTGGTGGTCTCAAACCAACTCACACAAGTCCCAACCCTAGGGTTAAGGAGCCACACATGCTATGATCCTTGAGGCAATGCAATGAGCAAATGGTATGATGCCATGAGGGATCTTAGGGTCAAAATTAGGATCTTACAGATGATAGATTTTGGTTGCATCATTATAAAACTCAACTAATATAACATCACCTAAAACAATGTTCCCTAACACTTTGTAGATATTACCTGCAGTCCTCCTTGCTATTATCACAATCAATGCATCCTTGCTAACCTTCAAAATGTCCCTATCTTTATCAGACTTGTAGGAGATATAATTTTCCTATAAAATACCTAGGGAGATCAAATTATTCCTCGATTATGGGATTTATCTAACATCGTTCAGTTTCCGCACACCACCATTGTCCATGACAATTTTAATTTGTCTCATTCTAGTGATATTACATGCTTTATCATCACATAGATAAACAAATAAAAAATTATCTGCTCTGAATGTAGTGAATTATTCGCGGTGCAATGTCATGTGCTAAGAACAACTAGAGTTAAGAATCCATATATATATATATATATATATATATATATATATATATATATATATATATATATATATATATATATATATATATATATATATATATATATATATATTATATATATATATATATATATATATATATATATATATATATATATATATATATATATATATATATAGCTACGCTTGTTGGATGAAACACATAGTATATCTACTTCATTGATAAAATCATCGGTTTGAACCACAATTGCAGAACTGGATGAGCCATGATTTATGTTTGGAAAATCCATCTTTCAATTCCCAATCTATTTGAAACTATAACACTCATCTATTTTACGATTCCTGGATTTAGACCTCTTTTTTCTATAACCTCCATTACACTTATTTTGCCAATGATCTTAACCACCTTTCACATAAAGTGAAGGAGATTTGCGATCCAAAACGCAGCGGAAATTAAAATTTTCTCCTTTAGAGATCCTTACAAATGGTCATGATCAGTGATAGAATATTTACCTCTTGTGACGATTGAAACCTTTGGTGCAGATCTCTTGTGACGATAAAAACCTTTGATGCAGATCTACGGAGTGATCACGAACGTTGAACGATGACAACGTCTCTACTCAGTCCACACGAACGGATTCCTTCAATCTCAGTGCTAGCTGCTATGAATGAAGGCTTTGAGTGAGAGAGAGAGAGAGAGAGAGAGAGAGAGAGAGAGAGAGAGAGAGAGAGAGAAAACGAAAATGCAACCGCGATGAATGCTTCTGCACAAGGGTTCTATTTATAGAACCACTTGTGTGGGCTTCAAGCTAAAAAGCCCACTTAAGTGTATTTTGGCCCATATCTTATAATATGCCCAAAATCACTTAAGCGTGTGGTACCTTACCATATTTCGTATTCTACTTAGGTACACCGTACCTTACGATGTTCTATAATTCACTTAAGTGCACCGTACCTTACAGTGTTCCTTAGTTACTCTATCTCTCATCAATCCGTCCTTTGTGTGTGACCCTGTAGGTTTTTGCGACGTTGGCAATTATATTAAATCACGCATTTAACATAATAAACAGCGAGCGGTATCTAGCAACACATCACTGCTACCCAAGACACGAAAATGTCATGTGATCTGACAAATCCTTCTGTGATAATACTTATGTGTAGAATTACCCTTTTGCCCTTATGTCTATATTGAACATAAGGCATAGACCGTGTCATCCTTGTCCAGTTCAATATTGGGCCTATAGACATTTATCCTGTTATGCAGGATGGGCAAATTCCATCTAGGTCACTCATGTCCCTTAGCATGCTTCGTGGAGTACCCATCAATTGTCTTTATGGTTATCCAGTTACGGACAACGTTTGATCAACAACAAAGCACTCGACTGTACATCTAGGGTCCATAGTGGTTTCAGGTCGAAGGGTGGTATACACCATTATCACCATGAGAATAACTTATGACACTTTGCATAACTTTCTATATAGTATTCTCATAGCGGGTCAATCCAGTATAAATATTACTCTTAATATTCATACCTATGTTTAAGACTTGATAACTCCTTATCCATGATCCATGAGATGTGATCATCAGTCTATATACATAATAGTCTTAATGCTTTAATGTTATCCCATTTCACAATAAAGCTCGACTACAGATACTTTAAGAATAGTGTCCTTATGTTTAATGTGATCTCATGATCAAGTCACACTTGATACATTAAACGGACTAGCTATTCTAGGGACTTTATTAAACAAACGTAATAAAGAAAAAGCCTTTTATTATTCGATACAAGTACCAAAAGTATTGGCCTCTAGGGCTTACACCAACATAAAGATCACACCTTAAGTTCCTTCCTCTACACTTCGTATCCTTTGAGAATAATGAGAAAATTGTAGGAGTAATCACATCAAGGATGCTGGTGTATTTCCCGTAACTTAAGAGTAGTCACCAAGTGGTCATAAGAACCTGGTAACAAGTAAAGAAAAATAATTGCCTTATCTTCATCTTCAATTTTCACTCCAACCTCACCAAATCGATGATTATGTTTTTGAAAACATTGAAACGCTATCTCAAAACACATCCTTCATGCATCTTTAGATTTTATAGTCACTACTTTGCAAACAATTTTTTCATCAACATTTTTTATATATACTGACTCTTCAATTTATCCCAAACCTCCTTCGGAGTCGTCAGGTCCAGAATATGACACATCACTTTGTCTAAAACACACATGAGGATCAATCCTACGACCTTCTCCTTCATCTCTACCCAATCGAGTCCTCCATATCATTTGATTTTTTGATAAGTTCCAAAATCATGTAAAATAAATAGGCATTTATTAACTTATTTTACAAATAATCAATATAAAACCCTCGAGTTATCAATGATAAGTTATAAAACGCCTGTTTGGAGTTTTAACTTGCATATTTTTTAAAAAGGTTAAAAGAATTGAATAATCATAAAGCAACACACAAAGACCTTGCCAAGACCATTTTCTACAAGTAAGGCTCACTAGGCCAGATCCATGGACGCGCTAGGCGAGGACATGCGAGAGAAGACTTCAAGTCTAAGTTACTTCACAGTGAAGGAAGAGTATATGGGCTAGTTAAAGGTGGGCGGTGCGCCTAGAGAGCTAGGGAGACTAGGGCTAGTTGTAGAGGGAGCTGCAATTGGTTTACAGGGAAGAAACTAGGCGCGTTAGGCGAAGATGGGCGATGCACCTAACAAGCCTACCTTTCTCATGCCTATAAATATAGATGCCAAGTTTAGTTTAAATGGAGTTATAAATGGATTCAAGGTAGTAGAAAGGTAGTAGGATCACCTTAAATCTCAACAAGAGAGAATAAGGAGAGGAAGATCGAAGGTAGAACTGCTACTTGAGGCATCGTTGCAAATGATGCTCAACCTCTTTCTTCTAGGGTTTAACTGTAAATCTATGATGAGTAAGCGTGTATAAGTCTATTTTATCGGGGCTAAGTGTAGTCATCTGTCATGGAGTTTTATATAATTCTACTTAAGCTTTAATATTGATGATTATTCATTCTTAATGCTTCTTTTGGATTAACTACCTAAAGCATGTTCTCATGGTACGAATTTACATACGAGAGGTGCTAGTCGTTACTAGATCCAAGTTTCCATCTATTAGATGCTAATTCCTAGGGATAACGTTAGGTTTAGTATCCTCAAGAATACTGATAATTGATATCAATATCTTTATTCACTATTGGAACTTAATATTGTTGTATTTAATAGAGCGAGGGATTATCTATTAGGTAATATACATGATATCATGTATTTGGCGTTAGCTATGATGAAAGCAACAAGTGGGCGTATTAATAGCTAAGTAGAAAAGCATATCACAAACCAATGGTTATAAATGAGGAAAAGAATGATAAAATCTAACCCCAACAAATTTTCTCAATGTTAACACCGAAGTCTCAATTTATTTTCTGCCACTTTATTTTCTGCAACCAAACAAATATAAATAACCATTGTTTAGAATCATAAAAGTTGTTGAACCAGTGTTTAAAACACAACCAATCTTTATGGATGCGATAATATTACACTTGCTATTTGCACTACAACAAAATGGTGTTGTTGTTGAGGACTGACGCTAGTTTTTAAAGACATTACAATAGTTTTATCATTTTAAGTTTTCTGTTCATATCTGTGAATATATATATATACTTTGTTTATATTCATTAACATATTAATAATATTAGCTAGTTTTACCTATTTATGAAGGGAAAAAATTCAAAGGAACAACTTATGTTTGATCTCGAAATCAAAAGAACCACGCGTAAGATCGTAAAAGAAAAGTTGAAAGCTAGATTGCAAGATAGAGAAAAGAGTTATATTTCAAAATATGAAAACATGGTTGACAGAGATAACAACAATAATCACAACAACAACAATAACAACATTGAAAATAATATTGGTGGCATGCCATGCCCAATAGTCCAAGATTGTTTCATATGAACTAATTGGATAATTAATGGAGCGATATTTATACCAACTAACATTGACAATGAAAAATTGGAATGTGTTAGAAGAAAAATTCTTAAACAAATTCTTTCCTCACAACAAATTTATGGAGGTAAAATCAACAATTTCTATGTTCTCCCAAGGCATAACCGAAACATTTTATAAAGCGCAGGAGGGGTACAAGTCCATATTGAAAAGATGTCTAAATCCGAATTTGATGAACTTACACAGATTCACATCTTTAGAAATGTACTACTACAACAACTAAAATTGTTCCTAGATGGTATTGCGGGGGTTCTCTCATGTTCAAAAGTGAAAAATATGCAATTAAAATCATTGAACAAATGACACTCAGTGATCATCAGGGGCAACACAATAGAAACCCTTCTCAATGAAAGAGTGGTATCATTGAGTTAAACACCAATGATGCTATTCTACCACAAAATAATTTGTTGACACAAACAATGAATGAGTTGACAAATCAGTTGTCTAACCTGCCTCGATAAATAACAGAAATGTATGAAACACCTCAAAAAAAAAAAACATCATTTTGTGAATTATGCAACATCATCCAACTGATTTTTCCCCCAACTATTGCAGAGGTAAATTATGTAGACAATCAATAAAGATCTGGGTAATATTCGAGCAGTGAATTCAATCAAGAATGAATATTTGAAGTTGGTATGTCCAATAGACAATCTTTTTAGCATTATTCACAAGCACCTCGACAACAAGACAAAATAACAAAGTTAGAGGACTTACTTAATCAATTTATGGAGGTGTCTATGACCATCCAAAAAAACACTGGAGCCTCCATAAAGACCCTTGAGACACAAGTTGACCAATTAACTAAACAACTACCTAATATTCCAAATAACACATTCGGTGTTAACATAAGAATAATCCACTTATTTTTCTCTAATTTTTTTTATCTCTTTTATCGTTTTCATTTTATTGTATTTTATTTAATATATTATCCAATTTATTGTTTGATAGTAGTTTATTGAGTAGTAATTACAACCTCTCTTATTGGCAATGTTTGCTCATTCTAATAAATTTTCCTTGTTTATGAGGATATCCATGCATCTATTTATTTTTGAGAACTTACTATTTTTCTTTATAAATTAATTGTATTACTTTACACACATTGATCCAATTTTTCTTGCTAATCTAAGTCTTTCTAGCCACTCTGTAATGATAGTATCTTTTGGTAGTCCCTTTGAGTCTTATCCCAACTCTTTGTTATAAAATTCAAATTATAAGGCCATGAGCTTAAATAAATTGTTATTACCCATCTCACTTTAGAGTTAAGTGGTGATTTTAATATATATAAGGTAAAAAGATCTATTTTTAGTGTAGAAACACTCTAAGTTTGGTGTTTGTTGATGGAATAACAACACTTAAAGTTTGTGGTGATAATCTTATTTCAATAAGAATAGTGAGACTTGATAAAGTGCTGAAAATTATGAATGAATGAATGAAAAAAATATCTATTGAAAAAAAATGAATGATTAAAAAATGAATATTCTAGTGAATGAAAAAAGTCAAGTCTCTAATACTTTGTTTGGATGATAGAAGAAAGTGAAGAAAGAATATTGAAGGAATGAAAGTGAGTAAAAAATAATAGAAAGTGTAGTGATTGTTTATTGTTTGTTAGGCGTGAAAGTAAAAAGAAAGTGCGAAGAAGGGAAGATATATTTGAATTCAATGACATATATATTAGTTTTTTATTTTAATATATTTATATATGTATGTAACATTTATAAGTAGCTAGTTAACACTATTTTCAAACAAACAAAAGTAAACATTCCATGTAAGTTAATTGAATTAGTGAACACTTTTTATTTGTATTTTTACGTGGATGACTATTTATTTGATTAATAATAAAATAAAATAAAACAAAACGCATACAAGTATTTTATTTATGTGCAATGACAAAAATAGAATAATGAAAAAGTGAGTTTATCGGTGAACTTTCTCTCCACTTGTGTGAGAAAAGTATTTTTGTGGCCTCCACATCTAAATTAATATTTTCTGTCAGTTTTACATTATATCACAAGTTTTTTATTGAGACTTGCACTTTCCATTCTATAACTTTCTTTTCTTCTACTCTCTTTTAAAACAGACAAAGTGTAAAGGTACTACCATATTATAATTTTTATGTTTAATTAGTGTGTCATACCGACATAGTGCCTTTTAAATTTTATTTTAGTCCATTATCTAATAGACATTAGAGATAAGTCCCTTACAAACAATTATGCTAGTCAATTTTATCCTTTTTATTAAATCTTGATAAAAAACGTTAATTTTGTTGGAGGAATATATTTCACTAGGGAGCATTGAATGTTGTGAGACTTTTTTTTCTAGAGCAACACCTTTGTGAGAGACACACCATATATTCACCTAAAACCTTAAGGTGATAGGTGAGTGAATTCTCTCACTTATAAATGTTCAAGTCTCCACATTTCTAACCAATGAGACTATTACCCACACTACTCACACTTGATACATTCTCAAGTGAAAGCTCTTTTTACTTCCACAAGCTCGTGTACCGCACATAACGTTTCTTATTCACCACACTGGCGTCGTTGACACTCTTCAACAGAACGTTTCTTATTCACCACACTGACGCTGTTTGATTTTCGACAAACTTGGGGTGATGTGTCATGACAGCAAGACAAAACTTGATTTTTGACTCAATAAACAAGTTATATCAACATTCTATCACTCCTTCATGTAATTTCATTCACATTCTCAAGTTTAAAGGGTTTCCTATTGATGATGACCTACTTAACATAAAGGCTAAGGATATTCAAAAGTTAGGAGTGAAAGGACCATTAACAAGAGGAAAGACTAGAAAGTTAGTGTGACAATTAGATCAACAAGTTATTAATTTTCTTGTCTTTAAGTCCTATGATAAGATTGATCCACATCATTCTAATATCTTTGTCATAGAATTAGTTTAAGACAAAAATTTATTTTTGGATGTAATAATAATACTTTAAATTAAAAGTTAAGTTTGGTTTGTGTGTGCCTAAGAATTTGGTATTTTAGGCACCATGTCTTTAGTTGTGTGCATCTTGTCGTGCTGCAAACAATACCCGAGCGTATCGCACGCTCGAAATACAACAGAGTCGCCACTGAATTTTATTTATTCTAAAAGAAAGGGAAAATATCAATAAAATCAAAAGAGAAGATAAAAAGGGTAAGTAAGTCGGTCATGCAAGGGAAATGTATTAGCATCCCTCACATCCCTTATACTCAACGAGAACCATTTTGATTGTTCTTTGCACATATGAGTGTTATTATCTAAAGGTTATTTGCGACTGGTTTTAATTAAGGGGGGAAATAATTTTTTAATTAATGTGCATGCCAAGATTTCGAAACATGTGCCTATGTATTCTCAGAGAAAATCAAAGCTTCATAGTTCGTGGTAGAAAACTACATATTTGTTGGTTGATTTTAGGGAATGATGCTACAATCACATCCTATAACTGTTTTGACATTAGCTGATTTGATCCTAGTCCAGATGCTCTAAGCTTTTAGTCTGACTGCTAAGGAATGAATTATAATAGTTCTCTTATGAAAAGAAATTGTTTTTTGGACAAAGAATGGAAAAGTTGGTATCTGAACCAAGGACAAGAAATAAAAGTGGTGTCAACACCAAGGACAAGAAGTAAAAGTGGTGCCATAACCAAGAACTGAAATAGAAGTGATGCCATAACCCAGAACTTAAATAAAAAGCGGTGTCATAATCAAGAGCAGGAATAAAAGTGGTGTCATAACCAAAAGCAAGAATAAAAGTGGTGTCAGAGGGTGTTTAAACCAATGCAGTGTTTTAGCGATTTGCCTAGACTCGGGGATAAAGGCCTACAAAGAGGGGGTTTGCCTAAACCAGGGGATTTATAAAGAAAATATGCAAGAGTATGAGTGTTTTAACCATAAAATAGTGAATAACCCAAAGATAGGTATATTAACCAAATATTGGTGATTACCAAATGGGGTTTTTCTAAACCAGGGGATTTATAAGGCAAACAATGTAAGAGATGAGTATTTTAACCAGGAATTGATGATTAACCCAACGGGGGTTTGCCTAAACCAGGGATTTATAAGGCAAACATGCAAGAGATGGGTATTTTAACCAAAATTTGGTGATTAACCTAAGAGGGGTTTGCCTAAACCATGGAATTTATAATGCAAAAATGTAAGAGACATGTATTGTAACCAGGAACTGGTGATTACGCCATGGAAATAAGAAAATGCAAGACGAAGGGAAATTATATGGTGTGGCCTACCTACAGAGCGGAGGATGGCTCTGGAAGTTGTTAGAGCGTTTGAAGATGAAGATGAAAATAAGAAGACCATATGATGCTCAATCAGGTAAACACTTCGAACCCTAGTTTCTTACAATTGCTTATTCTTATTCCCTTCTTGTTTCCTTCTGTGATTATGAATTAGGATTGAGCTTATAGGAAATTGATAGCTGGATTAGGAATTCAGATTGATATTACTGAGTTTATAGCATTACTCTTCCAGAGCTTCAATGTGAAGCTCTAAGGAGTATGTCAAATGAGCTCTAATGGAGTTTGTGAGAGTGAGAAGAGAGTGAATTCAGAGAATGAGGGTGGAGTGTGGGTCATCCTAGAGAGAATGAATGTGTAGTTGTTTAAATATAAAAGTTTAGAGAATTAATTAGAGGGGAAAATGCAACCAACTCGGGTAGCTTAAGGCAAGGTTTAGTTAGCAGTTAGGGTAGCTGTTAGTTTGGATGTGAAGTTAGTTAAAATGGAAGAAAAATAGTTAGTGTTATAGTTAGGTTTTAACAGTGCTAGTGTGAGTTAGTTTGGGTTAGAAGTTATGTTAGTTTGAATTGTTAAGTTTTTAAGGAAGTTAAGATAGTTGGTTAGTGTGTTAGGAGATTGTTGTTAGGAGTGAAAGATGAAATCCTATTGGTTATTGGTGAATTATGTTAGGTTAGTTATCATATAGCTATGATATTAGGGTAACTTCATTTGGCATTAATTTAACATTGAACTTTGTGACTAATTAATGTTGTTTGATGCAAGTTTATGCTGAAATGCAATTCATTTTGAATCTAACTTGCATTTGTCAGTTGAACTTGAGCTATGCTTGGAATGAATTTATGTTGTCTGCATTGAAACTTGAGATTCATGAAATGTGAATTTGGAATGATTGTGAATATAACTTGAATATGGATTGAACTTTGAACTTTAGGACAAGCTGTAAACTTTTATAAATGATATGTTTTGGTTTGGATTCGAGTAGCATCACATCTGGCTGTATGATAAATTATTTGAATGAAATTGGTATGTTTGAACTTGTAATGGTTTCTTTGAAATGGTTAAATTTTTAGTTGAATGTGCATAATGCTGAGTTTATATGATATTTGGCTTGGTATTTGATGCTTGTATGCAAGTTAATCTTAAACTTTAAATATGCATAAGGTCTTGATATGTATGTGTTTAGGTTGATGTGAATGTTCATTGTGTCATGAACTTTGCTGATGCTGAATTGAGATGCACTTGTGTAGTATTTGAATTGTTTGATATGAATGTCTTGTCGACCTTCAAATGGCAATGTGAGTTAATTTTGTATGTGTGTTGATGTGGACAAGTTGCATTGAATGTGGGCATATTTGAATCCAAGTATGAATGATTGGAACTAACTCCATGTTGTTAAATTATGAATTATATGTATCAAGGAATGCTTTGAAACATCATGAGGCCAAGTTTATCAACATACTTGAAGCAAGGCAGAGTCGAAACGGAAGTGGCTTGGAGTGGAGTAAGTTGAGGAAAATCGAATAGGATTAAGGAGAATTTGGAAATTTTGTATGGTAGTTTTAGGAGTCAAAGTCAATGTTGGTCAACTGTTTGACCAAAAGTCAACAATTGACCAGAAAGTCAAGTGTGACTAAAATGTGTAAGTTTCAATGTATTTTCCATTTTTTGTAAGCTACCCTTTGTATTTGGATATTGGAGTTTTGACTCTGTATGATGACTTGCCTTCTAAGCAAATGATAAGTATTTTCCCCCATTTTGATATGAATTTTATTTGGATAATGACAACATGTAGTTCTTCATATGAATCAACCAATGTACACAGTAGTAGTCAAATGCCAATGAACAAGTTAACATGACTTGGCCAAAAAGTCAACCTTACATGGTTGATTTTGTTGACCAAAAGTCCCTTTCCTTGAATGTCTCCAATTCCTCTTTCCTTTTCAAAATTTATAAAGATCTACCATAAACTAGCTTGAATAAAGAAGTTGTAATGATTAGGTAAGCAAAAAAAACCAACCTCCATAGTTGACTTTGTTTGACCAAAAGTCAACTGTAGCATGTTCTTCCTTTTTTCCCTAATAAGCATACATAAAACCTAAGTAGCTTGTGCCATAAGTAATATTGAGATCCCACTTTGATCAGATGAATAAGTGAGAATCGAATATATACTAACCAAACTTGGACCATATGATGTCATATGTATGCAAATGAATTCAAAGTCATAAGCTATATGAATTGTATAAAAGGGTAGGGAAAATTGGGGGTATAACCATGTTTTTTTTTTATCTTAGACTACATATTTATTTTATTAGTGTAATATTTGGTCTTTTTTGGAAATATAAAAAAAAGACACTTTTATGTGAGTTTAGATAAATGCTCTCTAGGGTTCTTCTTTGAACCAAACTTGAATCTCATCAAGAGCCTCTTACTCTTATGGTGATTCTACGTTGATCTTTTCATTCATTTATGGAGTGTGGTTATTTCTTCCATTTCTTTTCTATATCATATTTTCTAGTTTGAGAATCTCCTTTTATTTGCTACTTTGTTGGAGTCATATAATTTGGTTATATCTTCAAATCCTATGGAAGCGCTCAAATACATATCACATATTCAACTTCTTCAACATTTGTATTATTTAATTTTCATCTTCATAAACATTCTTCTTCAATTTTTTTGTTCAAATATCAAAGTATTCCAGCAGCTCTTTTAACAACCAAAGTTGTGGGACATTTGGATTTGTGCTCGGAAGAACGAAGATGAGGGAGTGCTTTTTCAAAGAGGAGTATGTTTTCTTCATACAATTACATATATGAACAATGTGAATGTTGGTAAAAAGTTCCGGGGTTGTAAAAGTTACAAAAATCAAATGGAAAAGGGATGTAATTTTTTCAAGTGGTTATGTGATGAAATTTTTTATGGAAGGGATTTGAAGATTGAAAGGTAAAAGAGGAAAACTTTCAAGTTGAAGAATGAGACTTTCCACATAATAAGAAATTTGAAAATGTCAATGGTGTTTGGCATTTTTAGTTTAGGGTTGAATGTATTGTTTTTAACAATGTATTACAAATAGAGTTAGTTGATCAAATATGTTGGTTGAAATATAGGTAATACTCGTACTTGTTCAATTGTTTTTTGATAGTTTATATAATATCTTTGTTGGTTTAATGAAATTTGATTGAAATCCATACAATTTGAATTAATGCTCTACTCTGCTATATTCGGTGAAACTTTTGGTAATACTATCATAGCATAATATGTGTCATGTTCTGTGTTTAGTAAAATTATAGTGCACTAATCATTTGAAACAAATTCTATTAATTTAGGGACTCGAAATATTCAGTTTGATAGAGAAGGAACTAAATTGATACATTAAAGTAAATAAAGGGACCAATTATGTTATTTATCAGGCATGTTATGTTTGGTAGCATAGAGTAAATTCTCCCTATATTATGTTAGGCCATTTATCAGACCAAATATGACACAAAGTTGATATTTATTATGAGAATAATATTGAAGTAAACAAAGTTGATTGCATTAACATGACAAGAATAAAAATCTGGTTACAATGAACCATGTTGGCATTGAAACCATAAAACCATAAAATGCATCCATAAAACCATAATGTTACAATTGTTCGTGTTCACAAACACTAATTTAAAAAATTTACACAGACACTAATAAAAAAAGTATGACATAAACTATAACAAAAGTGTGACATAAAATCACAATGCAGTTGGTTCAAGCTAAGTTGGTGCATGCTGGCCTGGTCCCGAATTTGGTGCATGCAAACTTGTTTCCAAATTTGGTAATGGCCACTTTCAAACTTGATAGTGACCCTTCAGCTGCCGCTCTATTATATTTTAGACAAAATGTCACCAGCTCTTCGAACTTAGCAGCATACTCAGCAATTGTCGAATTCCCTTATTTCAGGCAAAGGAACTCGGTCTCTTTCTTACTACGCACGTCCTCTGGAAAATACTTCTCTAGAAAATTAGTTTTGAACAAAGCCCAAGAAACCTCAGTACCTTCACCTTCCATTCTATGACGCGCGTTGTCCCACCTATCTCTGGTGTCCTCCGACAGCATATGAGTACCAAATAACACTTTCTGGTCTTTAGTGCAAGCCATCACTCGGAAAATCTTATTAATCTCTCTGAGCCATGTATGACCACCTTCTGGATCATATATGCCCTTGAAGGTCAGCGAGTTGTTCCTTCTAAACTTCCCCAATTCGTAGAATTCATCACCAGCCTGATTCTGCTGACCCTGCAATGCCTGATCCATCGCCTCCAAAGCATCAATAATAGCTTGTTTGTTTCTTCCTCCAACCATATTTCTGCACACCAGTAAACAACTATTAGAGGAACATGATTCGAAAATGTTCGTACACATGTCGCATACTAGGAAACAAATAACATTACAAAAACCTGTCCAGATGGACCGATCTGCAATGATACCACTAGGTAACACCCTAAAAGCCCCACTGGATATTATAAGGAATAAAACAATTATAAACAACTATTTCACATAGGATGTCACACAATCTCCACAAACAATATGCTCTATAACACTCATTAAAATAAAACATTTAATTCAAAACACCTGTCATCACATTCCGGCCTTTACTTAGGCTTATCGCAGCAGAATTAATCATTAAAAACAACTACTCACTCAAATAAGTTCAAATATAATTTTTATTTAAAATTAAACTCAATTAGATAAATATGCCTTCAACATCAAAGAAACTCAAAACCAGGAGTTATAACATCTAACCTCAAAATAATAACTCAGAATAAAAAAAAATTACATTCACTCGTCCAGTGTTACAGATAAGAGCAACGATAATCTAAAAACGCATAAAAATGGAAACATAGAATAACCTCAACGCCATCCTTCACTTCTAAAGCAGCTAGTCATCTACTTGCTTGTTTGTACCCCAAGAAGGAGCAGAGAACACCGAAACAAAATAAAAGGTCAGAATACACTTGATCGGGAAAATAACAAGTGTACTATTTTGCCTTTTATAGTAATAATGGGGAAATTCCCCGAATGTTGATCTCAAGGGCTGCAAGTCAATATCAAGTTTAAATTATCATTCAATTAAACAAAAAGTATTAATTTGGTTTTTAGGTGTAAAAATATAAGAATAAAGGTAAAAGCAAATAAGGATGAAAATAAAGGTTTATAAGGAAAAAGGAACAATGCCAGGGAAGGTGTATGATTTATCCCTGTAACAGCTCTGAGTTACTATTGCATCAACAAATATCAATTACTACCAGTTCTCAAGGGTATTTTCTCCCAAGTCCTTGGTGAGAAAACCTTTAATCAATTTACCCTAATTTCTATGTCCATAGGCAATTAAGGTGAAATTAAGCTTTATAATATCAAGAATACTCTGGTTCATACATGGTATCCGTAGTCCTAGGTGATATCTACTGTAGAGTAACCTTATGAAAACCTTATCAGTGGCGGTCCAGCCTAATTGATAACCACAAATCAATCCTGATTGGTCAGAAAGAGAAAGCAATAAACACATCAAAAGGTTACCGTAAAAACAATCTTATAAATGCAAATGTAAACTCAAATTCGTTACAATTCTAAATTAGGGACACCCCCTAGCATTGGGGGGTTTATCTACTCATATTGTTTAAAACAAATGCAAGATAAAAATTACACATTACAAGTAATTGGATGACTTTGATTTTCAATCGCTTCCGCTCATGAAAACCTTCAGCTCTCCAAACTCCTTGTTCTCTGTAATACTCAATTGCTTCACAATACTATATTTTGTCGTGTTCCAAGATGATCTTTTATTTGGTAGCAGGTTCTCTTATATAGTGAAAATTCCAAGCAATAGGTGGACATGTCCAAAAATCTCTCTGCAAGCCCGATAATCAAAAGCCTGATGAAAAGGGAAAATTTTGGGCTTGGGCTGACACGGCACGTGTCAGCTGACACGGGTGGCCATGTCAGCTCACTGCTTCACTTGACACGCCCATGGGGGCTTGACACGGTATGAGATAAGGCATGAGATGGGCCGTGTCAGGCTACTATTTTTTGCTTCATTCTCCTTCTGCCTGGCACGGGTGGCCGTGTCAGGTGACATGGGTGGCCGTGTCATGCCTCCTATATCGGGAATTTTCCATTCCTTTGCTTGCCGGAATTCCACACTGTCTCGCTCTGAGTTCCTCGGTTCTTCCACCTGGACCTGTTGGACAAAAACACAGACATCCTACGCGTAAAATCATGAAAATATAAAATAAAACTGACAATTAATAAAATTGATTAAATAAATTACTGGAATGAAAATTAACTTTAGAGGTACCATAATGCATACACAGTGTCTCAAAATCCTTGGTTTCTTGTCGGATAAGCAACAAAAATATAGTGAAAATGGTGACTGATCACAACCCCAAACTTAGCTCATTGCTTGTCCTCAAGTAATGTCCTATATGACAAAGTGTCACTTCCCAAAATTTGTATTCTTACCATGATACTGCTGAGATCTTTCGCCAACGCCTTCACTCCCCGTTGTATAGTTCCTGCTTTTCCTAATTAGTTTTCTGTTGCACTTCCTCATCGAGGTACCGCTTCACCTGTCAGCTTACATCACACTCTCACCAAGTCTCTCGGGGTTTAAGTGTTTTCACTCCCAATTCAGAATATGCAATATCAACTCATAAGTTTGAATAGTTTCTCCTTTCATATCAACTACACATAACACACACTTTTTGAGATCTTTCGGGTTGTAGCAGGGTTTGGGTTATGGTGTGGATATTCCAAACAAAACGGTAAACAAGTGGTTTTTGGTTCAGAGTCAATGTTACTATTATTTTCACTGTGTTTGTTCGTTTTCTTTCTTTTTCTCTATTATATTTTTTTATAGCTAGTGTTTTCTTTGTTATTCTTGTTTTTCAACTGAGTGCCCTTCTTTGGCCAGTGCTTCTTTTGGACCCTCGAGTTTATTTTGTCGATGGTTCTCTCTTCTTCTTTTCTCCGCACTAACCTTGGCTTTTGAAACTTATGGGGTTTTACCCCAAACCTAGAATTTCAACACAGTTTTAATAATATCAACTTGACTCCGAACAGGGTAAGGAAGTGTTTTGGTCGCGGGGTACATTTACGGGGTTAAACAAACATTGGATACAGGCTCAAATGGGGATAAACAAGGATAACATTAACGGGATGGCTAGAAAGTCTCAGAGCTATAATCAAATAACGTACCTCAGTGTGTGTATACATGAAGTGAAACTCCCAGAGAACCTACGCAAAGTCAGAGTGATAAAGACATACCTGAATATCACTCATGATGACAAATGTGTTTGGCCTTTTATACACTCACCATGTTAGGTAAAGCTTGACAATATCCACAGTACTTCGAATATGGTGCGGCTTCTTACTCAACTTGGAATGCACAAGGAACCTACGCTAGTTGAGCTTTAGAAATTACGTCCGATCTTTTCTTCAGCAGTATCGACTTTCTGGGAAGATCCTTCACAATAAGCAAGAGTAAGTGGAGTGATCATTTCATCCACTACCACTATTGATCATTACCTCATCCCACTATAATACTAAGAACCTGAAATACATGCAACAAATGATACCCGACAGTAAAAATAAACCAAATATGAACGGAAAAAATTGGGAACTAATCAAATAAAACATAAAACAAAACAAAAATAAATGTAAAAATCATAGGAAAACCTGCCCCACACTTGAACTAAACATTGACCTCAATGTTTTAGAATAGGATAAAAGGAGGGTGACTCATAATGCCCTACTGAAGGGGATGAGGAGGAAAGTGCAACATGCCCACACGAAATTCAAAATTTTCAACCTTTTCCATGTGAGTACCTCTGCCTTTTTATGCAAGGCATTATGCAAACCTAAAATAACAAACAAACACAAACAATAATTAGAACTAGTAGCGCGTGGGTTGCCTCCCACAAAGCGCTTCGTTTAACGTTGCTTGGCTCAACGGTTCATTCCCCTTGTTATGGGGGGTACTTTAGCCTCCAAACCTTATTGCACCTCTTGTCCAAAACTAGGAAGTTGTCTCTTTCATCCGTATGAATTCTGTTATGCCACAAGTCCTTTTTAACCTTCATCTCCTTACCATGTTTTCGTTTTTTTTTCTCTTTCTCTTGGTTTTTGGAATGGAGATGTGGGTCTTTCCATTCAGGGTGGCTAATGGTAGTGATAAGAGTCGAGAGGACCTTCTTGCATCTTTTTCTGATGTTGGCATGTTACTTTGTCTTCTCGCCTCCGTCCTGATTAAGCCTACTTGATAGTGAGATTCTATATCTTCCTCTAACTCCTGGTCTTCAATAGAACTCAATGTTATCTCTTTGTCATGAGCTTTCAAGGTTAACGTGCTCTGGTCCATGTCGAGATTGCATCGACTTGTCTGCATGAAAGGTCGACCCAGAATGATGGGTGCCTCATCATCTTCAGGTATGTCTAGGATTACAAAATCAACAGGAAAAATCAAGTCCTCTATTGTTACCAGTACGTCTTCTGCTATACCATATGAATCCTTTCTTGAGTGATCCGCAAACTTTAGATTGGTATTTATATCACTTACATTTTTAATACCCAACCTGTGATAGATTGATAATGGCATCAGACTCACACTAGCTCCCGAATCTATTAGTACCTTTTTAAAGGTTCTTTCTTTAATTGTGCATGGTACTGTTACCGTTCCCGGATCCTTTTGTTTATTAGGAATTTTCTGCCCCAGTGAGTTTGCACTATACTTTTCCTTCCAGGCTACCTGTTGTTCTGCTGTTGGTTTCTTTTCACCCATTACCTCTTCCATGAATTTCTTGTACATGGTCATTCTTTTGAGTGCTTTAAAAAAATACATATGACCCTCAACCTTTTTGAACATTGTCATGAATTCCTCCAAGTCTGACTCGCTTGGTTCCTTCTTTGTCACTCTCTGAGGGTAGGGCAACTTAATCGCCGATTTAGTCTCCTTTGTAATTTCCTCTTCAGTCGGCTCGCCCAGTGATATAATTTTTTTTCTTTTTAGCAACCTTTTTCTTTTTCGTCGTGACAGTACTAATGTTCTCTTGACTCTCAGATTTTGAACTGTTTCACTTGGTAAGGAACCCGGTGTTCAAGAACTTGCTAGTTGTTGTGCTATCTGCCCCAGCTAAACTTCAAGATTCTTTAGAGAGGCGGTGGTGTTTTTCTGATTGTTTCTTGTCTCTTCTTTAAATTGCCTATTTTGAGCTGCCATGTTTTCAATGGCGAACTCCCAGTATGCTTTCCTTGGAGCTTGCTGTTGTTGATATTGAGTCTGATATTGACCTTGACTCTGTTGTGGAACATTCCCTTCTTGATCTTTCCAAGAGAAGTTTGGATGATTCTTCCAACCTGGATTGTAAGTTTTAGAGTAAGGGTTATTCTGCTTTAAGAATTTTATCTTTTCAATTTGTTGAGGAGTTGCAAAGAAGTACACAGTGTGGTGAGGTCCATTACAGATTTCACAAGTGATAGTCTGAGCAGGTTGAATTTGAGCTACCTGTTGAGTACCTATATTCATCGATTTCAATTTCTTCTCAACTTCAGCAACGATTGTATCTTCCAAACGGATTTTATTTGCTTCTACTTTTAGGTCAATGACTCCTTCAGGTTTGCTTGTACACCTATCATATAATTCCAGATGCTCATTTGCGGTTATCGCTTCAATGATCCTTTTAATACCGATGGCTGTTGAGAAATTTGTTGAGCCACCGACTGCTGTATTAATTAACTATTTTGTTTTTATTTTTAGCCCATTCATAAACATCTGCATTTGTTCAGTCTGATCCATATTATGAGTTGGGCACGCAACCAGGACCCTTTTGAATATTTTGTAGGTATCTCCCAAAGACTCACCATCTTTCTGTTCGAAGTTCAAGATTTCATACCATTTTCTCAGAAATACTGATGTGGGAAAATACTCATTTAAGAAAGTTGTTTCCATCTCTTCCCATGATGTGATACTGCCAGCTGGAAGAGAGTAGAACCACTCTTTCGCCTCTTCAGATAAAGTGAACGGGAACATTCTTAACTTCTTTGCTTCATCAGTATGACCATCAATTTTCAAAGTAGTACTCATGGTCAGGAATCTCTGCAGGTGCTTGTTGGAATCTTCATTAACCTTTCCGGTGAAATATTTTCTCTCAAGTTGATTGATTTTGCTAGGATGCAGTTGAAAGTTCGTCACATTCACCGGTTGGTTGACAATGGTTAATCTACCATCCGGCGCATTTGCACCTCCATAGTCACCTAGGAGTCTTTCCAGAGGTGGAAACGGTGGAACTGGAGGAATTTCCGCCATAGTTTCTTTTTCTGAATCTGAGTGATCAGAGGGAACTTCTTCTTTGGAATCCAATCTAGCGTTTCTACGTCTCCGATGAAGGGTTCTCTTGATTTCTGCGTCAAAAAGAAATTCTGTCGAGGGCTCTCCTCGCATACACAGATTAGTGAATTAAATTATATAAATGACAGAAAATCAATTTTATTGCAGAGCAACAAAATTTTAATTGAATAGAAAACTAAACTCTATATTTTCGCAGTCCCCGGCAACGACGCCAAAAACTTGATCGGGAAAATAACAAGTGTATTATTTTTCCTTTTATAGTAATAATGGGGAAATTCCCTGAATGTCGATCTCAAGGACTGCAAGTCAATATCGAGTTTAAATTATCATTCAATTAAACAAAAAGTATTAATTTGGTTTTTAAGTGTAAAAATATAAGAATAAATGTAAAAGCAAATAAGGATGAAGATAAAGGTTTACAGGGAAAAAGGAACAATGTCAGGGGAGGTGTATGATTTATTCCTGTAACAACTCTGAGTTACTATTGCATCAACAAATATCAATTACTACCAGTTCTCAAGGGTATTTTCTCCCAAGTCATTGGTGAGAAAACCTTTAATCAATCTACCCTAATTTCTATGTCCATAAGCAATTAAGGTGAAGTTAAGCTTTATAATATCAAGAATACTCTGGTTCATACAGGGTATCCCTATTCCTAGGTGATATCTACTGTTGAATAACCTCACGAAAACCTTATCAATGGCGGTCCAGCCTAATTGATAACCACAAATCAATCTCGATTGGTCCGAAAGAAAAAGCAATAAACAATCAAAAGGTTACCGTAAAAACAATATTATAAATGCAAATGTAAACTCAAATTCGTTACAATTCTAAATCAGGGACACCCCCTAGCATTTGGGGGTTTAGCTACTCATATTGTTTAAAACAATTGCAAGATAAAAATTACACATTATAAGTAATTGGATGACTTTGATCTTCAATCGCTCCCGCTCATGAAAACCTTCAGCTCTCCAAAGTCTTTGTTCTCTGTAATACTTGATTGCTTCACAATACTGTATTTTGCCGTGTTCCAAGATGATCTTTTCTTTGGTAGAAGGTTCTCTTATACAGTGAAAATTCCAAGCAATAGGTGGACATGTCCAAAAATCTCTTTGCAAGCCCGATAATTAAAAGCCCGATGAAAATGGAAAATTTTGGGCTTGGGCTGACACGGTCTGTGTCAGCTGATACGGGTGGTCGTGTCAGCTCACTGCTTCACTTGACACGCCCATGGGGGCTTGACACGGTATAGGATAAGGCCTGACACGGGCCGTGTCAACTGACACGGCCGACCGTGTCAGGCTACTGTTTTTTGCTTCATTCTCCTTCTTCCTGACACGGCCCGTGTCAGGCCTCATGTATCGGGATTTTTCCATTCCTTTGCTTGCCGGAATTCCGCACTGTCTCGCTCCGAGTTCCTCGGTTCTTCCACCTAGACCTGTTGGACAAAAACACAGACATCCTACGCGTAAAATCACGAAAATATAAAATAAAACTGACAATTAATAAAATTGCTTAAATAAATTACGGGAATGAAAATTAACTTTAAAGGTACCATAATGCGTAAATAGTGTCTCAAAATCCTTGGTTTCTTGTCGGATAAGGAACAAAAATATAGTGAAAATGGTGATTGATCAACACTCAAAATATATAATGGTGCAAAAGAATGCAAGGGTAGCCTGAAGGAAAAATATAAAGTTTCATGCATTTCAATTACATAAATCAATACAATAATTACTCAACAACACCAGAAAAAACTCATTTGCACATCCTTTATTTAATGCAATGCAACAAAGACTCAACTCATGCTTGTGGTACCAACTCAACAAAGGTTCTTCGTATGAATCGGGTCCCAACATCTAAACCCCAAGCCCACTCATCTGAGCTCCAAGCCTCCTCATCTGAGCTTGAGACAAGTCACTAGTTCCAACATCTGAACTCGTGACTTCCTCTTTCACAATAATGACAACATATGATGTATGCCATATAATAACGCAACGACAACAACACAACAATGATTACAACCCCACGTATGATTGTAAACAATCATGCATTTAAATGCATCAACATTAGTTATCACTCCGAACTACGTATCACAATATAACACACACAATTACATTCATAACACATAATTGTATTCGCACCACCACAACTCATAAACAGAATCATAATTCACCACTCATACTTATGAAATTAATCATATCACTTCACATAATCCCAAATAGTACATGACATCATCCATTAATTTCCAAAACATCACATTGTCACACAAATTAACTCGAAATGATTCAATTTTGCACTGTCACCCTTGTTAGGAGACTTATAGACCGCTGGGCGAGCCCTCTCTAGGAGATCTGTTCCCTTCATGGGCACATATCATAGAACCCAAAAATTATACACTATGCATGTTTCTCTAAGCGAGAAATTGCTCACTGATCGAGATGTCACCGGGCAATGAATCGCTCGCTAAGCGCGACTCACAGAAAACCAGAACACTCACTATGTCACGCTCACTAAGCGAATACAGTAGCTCTTTGAGAGCGATATCTCTAAGCGAAGCTCATCCTTGGTGAGTGAGGTCGCTCTGACAGAACCTGGAAAACATGATTTCCACCATTGGAGCCCCACCAAAGCTCCAATTTCGCACCTAATCGATCCTAAACACACGAAATTAAATCATACATGTTAATACAGTATTTAAACACTCAATTAGGCACACATTTTTTTCCTCATAGTTTCTATCCCCCCCCCCTTACACACACACACAAACATCTATTTTCTATTAAATTTTAATATTATTTAATTATTTAATTAAAGAACTAAACACTTCTCTACCAATCACAGCCTAACATAAACATGTCAAAACACAAAATAAATAATCCAATGCATACAAATTTCATTTAAATAAATAATCAAAGCATAAATTTAATTAAATAAATAATTTAAAGAAAATGGGGTGTTACAACTCTCCCCCAGTTATAGAATTTTCGCCCTTGAAAATCATCTACACTAAACAACTACAGATAAGAGTCTCTCATCTGACCCTCCAACTCCCACATCATGCTTCCACCAGTAGGTCCTCCTTTCACCACCTCCACCAGCGCAATCTCCTTGCCTCTCAAGTGCTTCACTTCACGATCCTCTATTCTCAAGGGGGATGCCTCAACGATCAAGTTCTCTCTAACTTGCACATCGTACACCTGAATCACATGAGACGAATTAGGAATATACTTCCTCAACTGAGATAGATGAAATACATTATGAAGATTCAAAAGAAATGACGTTAATGCAACTCTGTAAACCACTTCTCCTACTCGCTTCATAATCTGATGAGCTTTCAAGATTGCAAAGCTCGACCATACCAATTATCGGAGTAACTCTCAAAATCACATGATCTCACTCTTAGAACTCAAATGTTTTCATTCTCTTATCATAATAACTCTTCTGGATACTCCGCGAAGCTTTCATATTCTCTTAGATCATCTTGATCTTCTCGATAGTCTGTTGAACAATCTCAGTTCTAAGCACAACAACCTCACCAAAATCATACCAATACAAAAGTGTCCCACACCTTCTATCATACAAAGCTTTGAACAGTTCCATCCCAATACCAGAATGGAAACTATTGTTGTAAATGAACTCAATCAACGCTAAGTAATTGTCTCAGTTACCTCCCTGCTCCAAAACAAAAGCTCTCAACAAATCCTCCAAAGACTCAATAGTCCTTTATGTCTGACCGTCCATCTGTGGATGATAAGCCAAACTCAACTACAACTTAGTACACATGGCTCCCTACAAACTCCCCCAGAACCTCAATGTGAATCTCTGATCTCTATCAGAAACAATACTCGAAGGAATACCATGCAAACTAACAACCTTTTAGATATACACCCCATCCAACTTCTACAATGAATAACTTATCTTAATCAGGATGAAATGAGTCGCTTTAGTTAATCTATGCACTATAACCCAAACTAAATCATATCTTTTAGAAGTCTTATGCAAACTCGTCACAAAATTCATGGAAATACCATCCCACTTCCATTCAGGAATATATAATGGTTGCATCAAACACAACAGTTTCTGATGTTCAATATTTGACTTCTAGAAAGTAAAACACGGATAAACGAACTCAGTTATATCCTTCTTCATTCATATCCACCAAAACATTGTCTTCAAGTCTTGATACATTTTAATAGCACCAGGATGAATACTCAAACTACTTCCGTGACCTTCTTAAAAAATACTCTTCGTAAGTTCTGACACATTTGATACACAAACTCTGTCATGGAAACGCATAACACCATTATCATATATTCTGAAATCACCTCTTTTACCTTGATGATTAACACTAGTCAGTCAATCAACTCCAAATCTAATTTCTGACCTTCTCCGATTTCTTTGAGAACACCACCAGTCAGATTCAACATACCCAACTTGACACTGTTAAAAGTCATTTCACATAACAGACTCAGATCTCTGAATTGCTTGATTAACTTCAATTCTCGAACCATAAGCATTGCATATGCAACGACTTTTTGCTCAAAGCATCAGCTACGACATTGGATTTACTAGGATGGCAACTCAAACCAAAATCATAATCCTTTAGAAATTCGAGGCATCTCCCCTGCCTCATATTCAACTCTTTCTGATCAAACAAGTACTTAAAAATCTCATGTTCACTGAACACTTCAAATCTGGAACCAAACAGATAACGCCTCCAAATTTCTAACGCAAACACAAAGAATACCAACTCTAGATTATGCGTATGATAATTCCTCTCATGAACTTTCAACTATCTAGAAGCATAAGCTATAACTTGACCATTCTGCATCAACACACCATCTAGACCCATCTTTACAATACATAACAAAGGATTCACTTGGACTTGGCAAAATCAAATCTGGAGCTGATGTCAACTTCTTCTTGAGTTCTTGAACTTTTCACACTGAACACTCCACACATAAGCTTGACCTTTTCGAGTAAACTAAGTCAAAGGCAATGCTAATTTTGAAAAGCCTTTGATAAACCCTCTGTAATAACCAGCCAAACCAAGAAAACTTCTGATCTTAGTAACATACTTCAAAGTTTCCCGTTGCAACACTGCATCTATCTTTGATGGATCCACTATGATACCACCACTAGATATCACATGACCAAGGAAAATCGCTTCTTTCAACTAGAACTCGCACTTAGATAACTTCGCATATAACATATTTTCTTTTAAGGTCTGCAACATAATTTTCAGATGCTCCGTATGCTCTTCATCAAACTTAGAATATATCAAAATATTGTCGATGAACATAACTATAAACTGATCTAGATAAGGATGGAAAATCCTATTCATATACTCCATAAACATAACTAGCGTATTATACACACCAAAATTCATCACAGAATACACATAGTGACCATATCTCATTTTGAAACCCAACCACAAATCAATTTTACTGAATATACAAGCACCAACCAACTAACCCATCAAATATTCAATTCTCGTTAGAGGATAATTATTCTTTATAGTAACCTTGTTCAGCTGTTGATAGTTAACACACAACCTCATGCTACCATCTTTCTTCTTAACTAATAACATTGGCGCTCCCCATGGTGAAACACTCAGTCGAACAAACTTCTTCTCGAGTAGATCCTCTAACTGTTTCTTCAGATCATTCAACTCTGAAGTATACATTGTATACGCCGCCATCGAAATAGGACTAGTACCAGGTACTAAGTGTATAGCAAACTCAACTTCGCATTCCGGTGACAAATCACTAATGTCATCTGGGAACACTTCAAGAAACTCACACACAACACGTAAATTTGTAATCTTTCTCTCGCTTCCTCCTCTCAAGGATGCAAACACGATGAACATTTGAGCACTCTCTCAAGAACATCCCTACCTGTCTCGCGGTCATGAGACTCGACTTCATACTCTCCTTGGATTCAAGAAACTTCATTGATTTATCAAAACAATTTATATGCACATGGTTGAACTCCAACCAATTCATTCTCAGAATAACGTTGAGTTTACTTAGATGTAAAAAAACTAAGTAAATCCCAAAATCTCTACCATAAATTGTCAAAGGATAATTCAAATAAACCAACGAAATAGTCACTGAACCATTAGTTAGGGTATCATTGGCCATACTACCATTCATAATAGACACTTCTAAATTCAACCTTTTCACACACTCAACAGATAAAATGAATACGTCGCACCCGTATCAATAATAGTAATCAAGGAATATTATTAATAAAGCATGTACCTCGAATATAGTTACCAGATGCAGTAGTCTTTGCTCCAAACAAAGCAAAAACTTTTCCTCCCGACCGAGCCTTCTTGGGTTTCTCACGCTGAGTACTAATATGACCATGCTCTCCATAATTATAGCAAGTTAAAATATTATTCCTACATTCAATAACTCGGTGACCTGGATTCCAACACTTGAAGTAATTCCTAGTTGTGCTTTTGCACTCAGAAATACAATGTCCAAACTCTTCGCATTTGAAACGTCTCACGGAAGCATGAGCCCCTCCCTCACTTCGCTCTTTTCCACCTTCAGCCATCTGACCAGCCTTCTGATTTCCCTTACCAGTTGGATTCACATAAGGTTTCCCACGATTATGAGCATTCTCTTTCTTCTCACTAAGACTCTTATACTGAATAGATCGGGCTTTTCTATCCTCATCATATAATATGCACTTATTACCAACATGGAAAACTGGCGGATCTCTGGATACCTGTCGCATCGCGCGAAAAACCGGCGGGAAAACAAGAACAACAGAGCCGCCACCGTGCGTTATTTATCCCAAAAGAGGGAAAGGAAACGCTCAGAGTAAACCTGGAAAAGACGTGGTCTCGCGACCAAAGAGTATGGGTTCGGGAGTCGGTTATGCGAAGGGAAGGTATTAGCACCCCTACGCATCCGTCGTACTCGACGGGATCCACGCACAAAAGGAAGGAAAATTGGTTGCTAAACACTGCTCAAATACTCACACACACTGGCTGAAAGAAACGCAAGAAACTGACTGAAACTGAACTCGGCAGGATGTCGCATCCTGGGCCTACTTAGTCTATCAGGCATAGACATCAGAGTCGAAGTAGTTCGGACTGGGGGAACGACACATGCTCGCTAGGACATCGCATCCAATGCATACGTATCTTCTCGGACGAGAGAAGAATCAGAGCATTCGTAGCTCGGCTGACACGCACACAGACAAACAAGACACAGGCAAAGGCAAACGTGGAGCCCGACTGCCAATCACTGGACTTATGTCAGCATCCGTACCTAAAACACACGCAAAGAGGCAAACATGGAGCCCAAATGCCAATCACTGGACTTACATTGACATCCGAACCTAAACACACACAACAGACAGATAGGGAGTCTGGGACTCAGCCTAACTATCAAACAACACACACAAAAAAGAAAAAAAGGGCGCCCGGAGAGATCAGCTCAATCTCCTGCCTACATACTTCATCTGGTATGAAGATCAGGGCGATGTAGTTCCCCTACGCAGGGATAAAGGACTAGCCTAACCAGATAACAGAGGGAGACACAACTAGGGAGACTACGACTCGAGCCTAGATGTTATCATGCAAATCATCCCTAAGTTAAGGTTTCTAGCTAAATGGCACAAGGGCCAACCTATCCTAAGCATGGCTCACACAGGAAGCAAGCCACACACACTTAACTTGCACAGGAAGCAAGCCAAGCAAAACCTAACTTGCACAGGAAACAAGTCTAAACTAATCCTAACTTGCACAGGAAGCAAGTCAAACAATCCTAACTTGCACAGGAAGCAAGTCAAACAATCCTAACTTGCACAGGAAGCAAGTCAAACAATCCTACAAACACAGATAGCACACACTATACACAAGCAAGTGGCTCAAACAAGGGTTAGGTTTTAGTCGAGGGGTCATATCAACCTCAACAAACAAACCTCTGGAATGGGGTGAATGTTGCTCTTAACCTTGCCATTGCGGGGCTAAGGTGATCTACAAAGTGTGTATCATGATTTTGGAAAAGGTGAGAGTCGAAATTTTACCAAGTTGGAAGAACAGTGTTGATTCGGTTGTTATTTGGTAGCTTTGACTCAAAACAGTTGTACCTTAAGCTTATAAATGAAGAATAGTTGAAGAACTTTGGCTCAAGAGTGCTTGGAAATGCTCAAATCGGATTCCACCATTGATGTGTGCTTGGTAAAACAGACCATGAAGATGCTGTTACAGCAGTAAAATGAAGCTTGCCATGAGTCTAAAATGATGCTTGGATGATGAAACAACAATGGCCAGGCTTGGTTCTTTGGAGTTTGACAGGTTTTAGAAGAATGGCCAAAGTGCAGTTTTCAGAACAAGGTGCTTATGCTGTGTTGTGGCTGCCAAACTGGTTTCATTTTGGTGAAAAGATGGTCAGAATGCAATGGCTAGGCTCTTTTGGTATTTTGGAGCAGGTTTTGAAAAGTGCAAGAAGTGAGTTTTTGAGGGTGTGGAGTTCTGTTGTGCAATGTGTTTCAAGGATGCTAGTTGTGTTTCAAGTGATGGAAAACATCATGAAAAGCCTGCTGTTGGAAGGTTGCTAGCAAGGTTTTTTTTTGACAGCAAAAATGAGGAAAATATTGTTATCAAAGCAGGGCAGGGTTTTTTACTTTTGTGAGTTTGGACTGAAAAATAGAAATGCAAAGCCAAGTCAATCCATGAGTGAAGCTCTTGGTTTTGCTGGTTTTGTTATGACAGGAAAAAATGCTTAAGTCTGCTGTTGGACAGTGCAAGTCATGGCATGGAAGTATGGTGTTTTTGACAGCTTTCCTCCAACAGTGCCAAAGTGAAGCCTTTGCAGCATGGAGTTCTGCTGTGTTGTGCAGCCAGTAGTGTACTCCCCTGACAGAAAATATGATGCACAAACTGCTATGCTGTGGTAAAAGCATGGTTGTGGAAGTATGGTGAAAACATGTACTTTTTCTCAATCCAAGCAAGCAAGGGATGGCTTTCTTTTTGCTGGTTTTTTGGCTGCAAATTGAGGCTTCAAATTGACAGAAAAATGATTAAGAATGCTGCTAGAAGTACCAAGCATGGCAAGGTTCATGGGAGTATGGAGTAGCATAGTGAAACTTGTACTTTTATCCAAATTTCAAGCAAGTTAAAGAATGGCTTCATGTACTGCATAATTGAGCTTGCAAACATGTTTTAAATGACTTTTCCGAGCTGTTCCAATTGGCCAAATGTTAGAAAAATGTTTATTTCAAAAAGTCAAACATTGGTCAAACTTGCATTTAAATGAGATAGGTCAAAAAATGCCATTTTGATTGGTGAAGTTTTGGCTCATGAAATTTATATTTTTGGAAAGAGGGGATCAAATGTGACTTGTAGGAAAAAACCCCACCAAAATTGGCCAAACGGTTTGGGAGATATGGCCCTTTGAAGTTCAAGAATTTCTGAAATCGATTCGATCATAACTTGCCAACCACACATGGGAATTGAGAGTTCTTGGACTTTTTGGAAATGGGAGAACAAGATCTTCAACTTTCATGTTGGGCAAAAATTCATTTGAAGCTTGTATCAAGATGTAATTTTGAGGATCAAGACTTTCCATTTTTGGTAAGTTTCAGTTACAGGTCCAGTTTCCATTTTTGGAAACTTTTGATCTGGCTTCAAATTCTTCCGTGGTGGTGTTTGACATGATATATGAGGCCTATTTGGACATGAGTGAGCTCTCACAAACCAATTCCAATCATCAAATCACTGATTAAATGGACAGTTGACCAACAGTTGACTTTTAGGGTTTCTGACTGTCTGCTCATTGACTGATGACTTCCAAACCCTAATTCCTTGAGAACTTGACTTCAAATGATGTCCCAAGTTGTATGAACTCTTGATTATTGATCATGGTGCCCAAATTCCACAAGAATGGCCACCATCCACTGCTTTGACTGACAGTTGACTTTCTTTGACTTTTGACTGTCTGTGTATGAACTGATGATCTCCAAGCCTTCAACCCTTGACTTGAACACTTCAAATGGACCTCCAAGTCATGTGATCTTGTTGGACAAACCCTAGGGCCTTGGCTCCTTGAGAATTGTGCTTGCTTGCTTGTCTGACTGATCTCCTGATCAGTTTGACCTAATTCCTTGATCGGCTTGCACTTGAGGCAAAAGAGGCAATGCAATGCTATGCAATGGACCATGATATGCTATGACCTAATATGAAAATGTATGTACAATGATAGGTGCAAATTTGAGGTGCTACAGCTGCCCCTATTCAATCAGCTGGGAACCCGAACGGATGATAGCAACGGCTGTCAGACTTTCAGGGTAAACAGGGATTGAATACCAAAGAACCGTAGAAATTTGCACCAACTGGATATGATACAAAAGGAACCATGTCATTTACCGATGACGCCTGCAATTGACAACTTCAGAAAGGCGAAACCATTTACCGATGATTAGAAACTGGAAACTTGATATTTACCGATATCAACTTCAGCAAGACCATTTACCGATGGCTGCTGGGAAACAAATCTGATGTGAAAGGAAGCAAGACCATTTACCGATGGTGGCTTCAAAGAAACCTGACATTTACCGATATCGACTTCAACTCGGCCATTTACCGATGGCTACTGCAACTGGGAATCTGATATTTACCGATATCGAAGAAACGGGGCCATTTACCGATGGCATCTCCACTTGGGGAGGAACAAAATCTTTGTGGTGTAATCAGACAAGACATTTACCGACGGCTTCTGGGGATTTCTAGCTGGGGATTATCAGACATTTACTGATGACCGCAGAAAAGACTCGATGTTTACAGACATCGAAGGATGATGTTTACCGACATCAAAAAATGACCAGACATTTACCGATGACTGGGGTGAGACTCGATGTTTACAGACACCGAAGCAATGGTGTTTACAGACACCAACAATAATAACCAGACATTTACTGATGACTGGAGATAATACCGATGTTTACAGACACCGAAACAATGGTGTTTACCGACACCAAAAATGATGACCAGACATTTACTGATGACTGGAGTGAGACTCGATGTTTACAGACACCGAAGCAATGGTGTTTACCGACACCAAAAAAATGACCAGACATTTACTGATGTCTGGGTATACTCGACGTTTACAGACATCGAAAGAATGGCGTTTACCGACACCAAAAATGATGACCAGACATTTACTGATGACTGGAGTGAGACTCGATGTTTACAGACACCGAAGCAATGGTGTTTACAGACACCAACAATAATAACCAGACATTTACTGATGACTGGAGATAATACCGATGTTTATAGACACCGAAGCAATGGTGTTTACCGACACCAAAAAAAAAATGACCAGACATTTACTGATGACTGGAGTGAGACTCGATGTTTACAGACACCGAAGCAATGGTGTTTACAGACACCAACAATAATAACCAGACATTTACTGATGACTGGAGATAATACCGATGTTTACAGACACCGAAGCAATGGTGTTTACCGACACCAAAAAAAAAATGACCAGACATTTACTGATGTCTGGGTATACTCGACGTTTACAGACATCGAAAGAATGGCGTTTACCGACACCAAAAATGATAAACACGCGCGGGTGTTGACATGACACTTACTGGTATCACAAGAACGACATCTGAGATATGTCAAGGCGAGGCTGATCACTTGCTGGAGGGTCTCACTGGGGAGAAACAAACTTCTGTCACCATCGGGTGAGGAAATAAACCTCTGTCACCATCGGGTGAGGAAATAAACCTCTGTGGGGATAATCAATTCTGAATGCTGTCGAAGCAACTGTAGCAGACTTGTTGTGCTAATGAAATGATCCGCCTCTGCCGGGGATATGGTCTGGTGAAGTTAACACATGAATGCATATGTTTGAATTTTTCTATGGCGTAATGCTCCATATTGAATGGAAATGCTACGCGATTTTTGAGGATGCAATGATTACTACATGCAAAATGCAAAATGATGAAAAACTCCGGCTGGGGAGCCGAAACGATCAGATACTCTAACTCTGTGGGGAGACTCCTCTTGGGGAAATACTCTGCGGGGAACCCTGCTTGAGGAATGGTAAAGCGACTTCACACTCGTGTTAAAGAATAGCACTGCTGTTGGGAAAAGGTAAACTCCGCTGGGGATATCCTTCAATCCACAGGTAGAATAAATGCTGGAGATAAATTTCAATGAACCTGCCTCACTTGGGGAGGAAATCGGCAAATACAGGCCTGCTGGGGGTAGGCAATCCCTAGATCTGTTGGGGAATAGAAGGCACTATCCACAGACGTCTCTGCAGGGGAACATAGCTCTGATAGCTTCCAAACTTGCTTGGGGAAAAAATCTGCTGAGGAAACGTCCTCACAGATGCCAATCTGAAAAAAAAACAGCACAACAAAACGCCCCCAGGGGATACATGGACAAGATACGCTCGAATGTCCTCAACATTCAAAATGATTTTCAAATGTTTTGTCATCCTGCAAGCTATTGTGTAGCCTTCATGTTTTTATATGCGATGCTTACCAAAAATTCGGACATTTTTGCAAACAAAACAGTAAAAACAAAAGAGCCATTTATCTGAATAACGACTTTTATTGATTGAAAATGTGCCTGAAGAGGCAAATACATTGGGAAGCAATTCCTAGAAAGAGGTAACTGCGCACAAAAGGAAAAATCTATCCTAATGGCAATGTGAACACGGCATCCACTACTTCCCAATTCTGTTATAACTCACAGATTATCAGTTTTCCTCCCAATCTCCTTGCTTTCTGAGAAGAATGACTGGACGGATCGCATCTTTCGAGACGGCAGATGACAAAGCTCGATGAAGTACAGATAACTCAGACTGTAGTCTTCGCTTTAATCCCTAACTTTTGCCTGGATCGCCCTTTCGGGTTTTCAATCCACCGGGATACCCATTTTTGCCTAAGCTGCCCTTGCGGGTTTTCGACTTACCGGGTGTACACATTCTTTTCATTTTATCCCTAATTTTTGCCCGAACCTTTTCTTTCTGTTTTTGGTTCGCCGGGATGCCCATTTTTTGCCTGGACTCTTTTTTCTTTTTGTCCAGCGGGTCTATTTATGCGAAGTATTTTTTGACTACATCTGAGTTAACAGGAGACGGAAAATCTTCACCATCCATAGTTGTAAGCATCAAGGCTCCACCGGAGAAGACCTTCTTCACAACATACGGTCCTTCATAATTAGGAGTCCACTTGCCCCTGTTATCTGTACCGGGAGGGAGGATCCTCTTCAAAACTAGATCACCGATCTGATAGCTTCGAGGACGCACTTTCTGATCAAAGGCTCGCTTCATCCTTCGCTGATACAACTGTCCATGGCATACAGCTGCTAACCGTCTCTCCTCGATAAGGCTCAACTCGTTAAACCTTGTTTGAATCCACTCAGCTTCGTCCAGCTTGACATCCAATAAAACTCTCAGAGAAGGAATCTCCACTTCAACAGGTAGGACAGCTTCCATACCATACACAAGGGAGTAAGGGGTTGCCCCGGTCGACGTACGTACTGAGGTACGGTACCCATGCAAAGCGAAAGGCAGCATCTCATGCCAATCTTTGTACGTAACGACCATCTTCTGCACAATCTTCTTGATATTCTTGTTTGCCGCTTCTACAGCACCATTCATCTTCGGTCTGTAAGGAGAAGAATTGTGATGTTCAATCTTGAAATCTTTACAAAGCTCTTTCATCATCTTGTTATTGAGATTCGAACCATTGTCAGTGATGATTCTCTCAGGAACTCCATAACGACATATGATTTCCTTTTTGATGAACCGGGTAACCACTTGTTTGGTAACGTTAGCATAGGAAGCTGCTTCCACCCATTTGGTGAAATAGTCAATCGCAACCAAGATGAAGCGATGCCCATTCGAAGCAGTAGGCTCAATCTTCCCAATCATATCAATGCCCCACATGGCAAATGGCCAAGGCGAATTCATGATATTCAGAGGGCTTGGTGGTACATGCACCTTATCAGCATAAATTTGACACTTATGGCACTTCCGAGCATACTTGAAACAATCGGATTCCATAGTCATCCAGTAATAACCCGCTCTCAACAATTTCTTAGCCATTGCATGTCCGCCGGCATGAGTACCGAAGGAACCTTCATGAACTTCCTGCATTAACATGTCTGCCTCGGGTCTGTCCACGCATCTGAGCAAGACCATGTCAAAGTTTCTCTTATACAACACATCATCTTGATTCAAATAGAAGCTTCCAGCTAGCCTTCTCAGGGTCTTCCTGTCATTCTTCGACGCACCTTCAGGATACTCCTGAGTCTTGAGGAAATTCTTGATGTCATAATACCACGGCTTCTCATCATTCACAACAGACTCGGCTGCAAACACATACGCAGGCCTCTCAAGTCGATTCACCGCAACATGTGGCACATGATTCCACCAATGAACTTTGATCATAGACGACAAAGTAGCCAAGGCATCAGCCATTTGATTCTCATCCCGGGGGACGTGATACAACTTCACTTTCTTGAAAAACGTCAGTATTCTCCTGGTGTAATCTCTATACGGAATCAAATGCGGCTGATTCGTATTCCAATCTCCATTGACTTGATTGATCACTAGAGCTGAATCTCCAAATATGTCAAGTGTTTTGATCCTCAGATCAATTGCTTCTTCTATCCCCATGATACAAGCCTCATACTCAGCTTCGTTGTTGGTGACGTCAAACGTCAATCTGGCAGAAAAAGGTATATGAGCACCTTTAGGATTGATCAATACCGCCCCAACACCGTTACCGTTCATATTCACAGCCCCATCAAACATCAGTGTCCATTTGTCATCAGGATCCGGTCCTTCCTCGACGAGAGGCTCTTCACAATCTTTCATCTTAAGATACATGATGTCTTCATCAGGGAATTCAAACATCATAGGCTGATAATCTTCAATCGGTTGCTCGGCGAGGTAGTCTGACAGAATACTACCTTTGATGGCCTTCTGGGACGTGTACTGAATGTCATACTCTGTTAGAATCATCTGCCAACGGGCAACACGTCCGGTGAGAGCTGGTTCCTCAAAGATGTACTTTACTGGATCCATCTTAGAAATCAACAGAGTAGTATGGTTCAACATATACTGTCTCAGTCGGCGAGCAGCCCAGGCCAAAGCACAGCAAGTTTTCTCGAGCAGTGAATATCGTGTTTCACAGTCGGTAAACTTTTTGCTGAGGTAGTATATGGCATGCTCTTTTCGACCAGACTCGTCATGCTGTCCCAATACACACCCCATCGAATTCTCAGTCACTGACAGGTACATTATCAGAGGTCTCCCTGGAACTGGAGGTATAAGGATTGGAGGTTTCTGTAAATACTCTTTTATCTTGTCAAATGCTTTCTGACAATCATCATTCCACTTGATCGCCTGATTCTTTCTTAGCAATTTGAAAATTGGTTCGCACGTGGCCGTTAGATGAGATATGAACCTTGCAATGTAGTTCAATCTCCCTAAAAACCCACGGACTTGCTTCTCCGTTTTCGGTTCAGGCATCTCTTGAATAGCTTTGACTTTCGCTGGATCAACCTCAATCCCTTTCTCACTGACAATGAAGCCTAAAAGCTTCCCTGATCTCACCCCAAACGTACACTTGTTCGGATTCAACCTCAGCTTGAACTTTCTCAACCGGTCAAACAGCTTCTGCAAATTAACCAGGTGCTCCTCTTCCGTCTGCGACTTTGCAATCATATCATCTACGTACACTTCAATCTCTTTGTGCATCATGTCATGAAAGAGAGTCGTCATTGCCCTCTGATAGGTAGCACCAGCATTCTTTAGCCCAAATGGCATCACCTTATAGCAGAACATGCCCCAAGGTGTAATGAATGTCGTCTTTTCCATATCCTCTGGCGCCATCTTGATCTGATTATATCCAGAGAAACCATCCATGAAAGAGAATACCGAGGATTGAGCCGTATTATCAACCAATACATCAATGTGAGGTAATGGGAAATCATCTTTCGGACTCGCTCTATTCAAATCCCGGTAATCGACACACATTCTGACTTTACCATCCTTCTTCGGCACAGGAACGATGTTGGCCACCCATGGGGGATAACTTGTAACAGCCAGAAAACCTGCATCCCACTGCTTCTGAACCTCTTCCTTGATCTTAGTTGCCATGTCAGGACTCGTTCTACGAAGCTTCTGCTTGACCGAAGGACATCCTTCTCTAAGAGGTAATCGATGCACCACAATATCTGTATCTAAACCAGGCATATCTTGGTATGACCAGGCGAATACCTCCACATATTCTCTCAGCATCTCAATCAGCCTCCTCTTGACAGAGTCCTCTAAAGCAGCCCCAATCTTGATTTCTCTTTTGGCGTCCTCAGTACCCAAATTAATAGTTTCCAACTACTCCTGATGAGGTTGGATGACCCTTTCCTCCTGCTTCAGCAACCTGGCCAATTCTGCAGGGAGTTCACAGTCTTCCTCACTTTCCTCTTCAGCCTGGTAGATGGGATTGTCGAAATCATACTGAGCCATAACAGAACTGTTCATAGTGAATGCCATAAGATCGCTTCTGCATGTTTAATGCTTTGTTTTAGAAAAAGAGTTCAAAAAAGTCACAAAAAACAAAAACATTGCCATTTTTATTGTTTTGAAAAAAAGGTGAAAACAAAAAATAGAAAGACAGGGATCACAAAGTTTGATTGCAAAAAATGTCCTTCATTAATGATAATCATTAAAACATGATGAGGCCCTACAATGAATCACTACGCCTTGGGCAGATCGTAGGATTTTCATGCAAAATGACAAAACAACAGAAAATTACTCTGTCAGAAGAGTAACTTGAACCACTTCTTCAGCCGTCCAGTTGTTGATAGACCCCCCTGGTGCACACGGGCGAACCCAGTTGTCCAAATCACAATCACTATCACAGTCTTCACTACCGGTTGCAGAGACGTCGCCATGATTCATCAGCCCAGCGCTGGTAAAGGTACTCGGACCCGCTTGACCATTCTGCTCTGCTCGGAGAGGCTCATAACCAACGCCAAATTTGTCTTCTTTGACAGGCAAGTCCACCATCTTGCCCCAGCCTTCAGCTTTGCCAGAATCAACAACCTCCTTAGCCTGCTTGTAAGAAGTAATTGAAGCACCTGGCTTCCTCTGTTCAGCGTACGCCACTTTCTCAAGAGCCACAGTCTCAAACGCCTGGCATAATGTTTCGTGGATCTCGCCATCCACCTCAACATATTTGAACGAGGATAGATGACTCACAAGAATTTCTTCTTCACCGCACACAGTCACAATCTGACCGTTCCAGACATACTTGAGCTTTTGATGGAGAGTCGACGAGACTGCCCCTGCTGCATGAATCCATGGACGCCCCAATAAACAACTGTAGGCGGGCTGGATGTCCATAACATAGAAGATGATATCAAAAACCTCAGGACCTATCTTCACAGGCAAGGTAACTTCCCCACACACAGAACGTTTGGATCCGTCGAAAGCACGAACGATCAGGTCACTGGGATTAAGCACAAACCCTTCCGCATCAATCTTCCTCAGAATCTGCTTAGGCAACACATTCAGCGACGACCCGGTGTCTACCAATACGTGAGACAATACTGCCCCCTTGCACTCCATGGTGATGTGCAAGGCTTTGTTATGGTTTCGCCCTTCAGGCGGTAAGTCCAGGTTGGTGAAACCTACACCATGTCTGGTGCTCACATTGGCCATCACACCCTCCAGTTGATTGACAGAAATCTCTTGAGGTACGTAAGCCAGATTCAACATCTTCAGCAAGGCATTACGGTGTGCCTCAGAGCACAACAAAAGTGAAAGTATAGAAATCTTGGACGGAGTTTGATTCAACTGATCTACAATCTTGTAGTCACTCTTCTTGATTATCTTCATAAACTCCTCCACGTCCTTCTCAAATGACCCCTCAGGCGCTTCCTTCTGGACAGGCTCTTCCTCAACCACAGCTTGTTTACCCTTTGCTCTGGCGAGAGCCTCAGCGTTATTGTCCCTCAAAGGCTGCGGTGCGAACAGACGACCGCTTCTGGTAAAACCTCCTGGACCCCCTACATTATCCACAGCCGGACCAACAGTTGCAGGAACTCTAGTCGGCAAACCAATTGTCACTGGAGTTTGATTCACTGGTCTTGTCTGACTCTCAGCCCTTCTGTAACTGCGGTGAGCATTATCATACTTCCACGGCACGGCTCTACTATTCTCAACAGCCCTTCTTCCAGACGCAACGATAGTGGTTGGAACACTGATGGTTACAGGCACGGGGATGGTAACTGGGGTACCATTTGCTGCAGGTGCGCTAACAACCCTTTGTCCGCGTTCTTCAGACGGTTTAAAGTAAATGGTGATAGTTGACACTGTTCCACGATCTTTTACAGCCCTACTGAATTGCAAACAACCTTCATCCATCATACCCTGGATACCGGCCCTTAACTGGTCGCAACCATTCTCAGATTCTGCACAGCCCAAACAATTCTCATCACAGCCTGAGTAGACACCCCCATTCAGCAGACGGCCCTTCACAACTAGCAGAGAAGTCTGAACATCATCAACACTAACAACCAGATCTTCAGCTTCTTTCCCTTCAATATTGTTCACTCTGTGCCCACCATGCTGAGGCATAGGGTTGTTCACAACGTTAGGCACTGGAGCGAAGTTGATTGCCTTGGCATCGATCAAATCTTGAACCTTGTGCTGGAGAGCCCGACACTTCTCAGTATGATGCCCTGGTGCCCCAGAGTGAAAGTCACATCTAACATTAGCATCATAGCCAGGAGGCAGCACTGTTGGAGTGGCCATCGTACGCAACTCTACAAACCCTAACCGGAGTAGTTCGGGTAGTAGCTCTGCGTAAGACATAGGCAGAGGATCAAATCTTCTATCAGCCTGTAACTTCTGCCTAGGCTGGAAAGGACGTTGCTGTTGTTGTTGTTGTTGCGGTTGTTGGACTCTTTGTTGTTGTTGTTGACGAGGCTGAGGTGCCGGAATGGTTACTGCAGCAGCTTGACGGTATTCAATTCTGTTCTGATCTCGGCGGTGTTGAACAGCATTAGTTTCACCCTCTCTTCGACGAGGTGCCCCAGCAAACGGCTTCTTAGAGGAAGAGGAACCAGCATCTTGGATCTTCCCAGTTTTAATCAAACTCTCAGTCCTCTCTCCACAAATGACAATATCAGAAAAACTACCGAATGAGCAGCTCCCCATCCGGTCCATAAACACACCTTGAAGAGTACCGATAAACATGTCTGTCAACTCCCTCTCCAGCATAGGGGGTTGAACTCTAGCAGCCAGTTCACGCCACCTCTGGGCATACTCCTTGAAGCTCTCATTGGATTTCTGACAAAGACTCTGCAGCTGAGTCCGGCTCGGCGCCATGTCCATGTTGTGTTTGTATTGCCTCAAAAAGGCCTCACCCAGATCTCTCCAACAGCGGATAGAATCTCTCTTCAATTCCATGTACCAGTCCAAAGAAGCCCCAGATAGACTATCTTGGAAAAAATACATCCACATCTTTTCATCATCGGTATAAGCAGAGATCTTTCGATAATAAGCCTGCACATGGGTGCGAGGGCAAGAAGTACCGTTGTATTTGTCGAAGGACGGTGCTTTGAACTTGTGAGGGATTCTCAAACCTTCCACTAACCCCATATTGGTAACATCAAAACCGAGAGAATTCTGACTTTCCATAGCACGGATCTTCTCAGCAAGAGCCTCAACTTTGCGGTCTCTCTCATTAATCCTTCCCAGAACGTCTTCGTCTTCACTGAGCAGAGAGAACATATCCTCTTGTCTGTCAACAATCGGAACAGGATTACGGGCCGGAGCACGGACTACTCTGGCATTAGCGGCATCTGGAACAATAGGTTGACCGTTGATTCGAATACCCCCCAACTCATCACCTACAGCATAGTTGTTGACGGGTATAGTAGCAGCAACATTGTTATCATTGATCGGGCCTCCCTCTGGCGGAGCATGGTTGATCGGTGGATTTGCAGCCTCTTGTCTCTGAACCATAGCTCGAAGTTCTTCTTGACCTTGCGCAACCCCTTGCATCATATTCATAAACTGGGCCATGCTAGCCTTCATCTCAGCCAACTCTGCTTGAAATTGATCCATACTTCTCTGTTGATTCAGTCTTGTTGAGTAGCGGTGCGGACGTTGATCAGCTATCCTGCCTAAAACAGGAACCAGAGTGAGAAGCCACGACCAAGAACACCTGTTATGCAAAATGATATGAGTATGATGCTAATGATGCGTATGATGCACATGATATGCTCATTTCTCAGGCATTCAAAGAGCCTGACCCATCCTGAAAAGATGGCAACCTGCAGCAACAAGAGAACAAACAGATACAAGGAAATGCTGACATCCTTATATATACATAAGGGTAAAAAGGCATACAACCAATGCCAACAGAATATCTGAATAAACAACGTACAAAGAAAAAGAATCCCATCCAACAAGCCTGGAGGTGATTCTCAACAAAAAGATCCAAGAGATGGCTTACACGCAAATGAATCCCATCCAACAAACCTGGAGGTGATTCTCAACAAAATACAATCAGAGATACAAACTAAGACAGACGGTCTTCTGGAATGAGGGTCTTCAGGTAATGGCACTGGTCTATCAACAGTGAGCATTCTGAGCAATCTGGCAAAGGAGTGATCTTCTCCTTCAACTGTCTTCTCAGCTCCACCACTTCTCCTCCAAGGTGGTTCTCTGATGCCTGTCTCAAGTCTACTTCCTTCTTCAACTGGATGTCTTTATCTCTGAGTTGCTTCTCCAAGTCTCTGATCTTCTTCTGATAACTGGCCTCAACCCTCTGCAGCCTCAAGCGCTCCCGATGTTCTGCGTCTAACATGCTCTCCATCTCCTCGTAGGATCTCTTCTTGTTCCTTGCTCTGCTAGCATCCTCTCCTTGCACTTCCCTGAGTTGATGGGCCAAGTGCAGCTTATCAGCTTTAGCTTTGTACAGCTCCATCTGGGTATCTTGCTCCTTCTCTCTCAAACGGCGATTCTCCATCAAGGCTTGCTTGTAGTGCTCTGCAGGCACACTATCAGCAAGGACCAAAGGTGGTTGCTCTTGCAACGGCTCCATCCTATCATAGGGTAGCAGCAAAGTTTCCACTCTCTTCTTTACCCAATCGGTGTAATCGGGCATTGCAATGGCAAACTTCTTCCCTAAGACGGATCCATCCTTCACTCCCACATCTCTCCAGGCTTTCCCTATCTGCTCCAACTTAGCAGGGTCATCCTTCTTCTCAAAACAAAAACTTTCGGCCATCTCAGCTTCGAGCGGTCTTTCACTCATAACAAACCCTAGCTGGCGAAGAGAAAGAACTGGATTGTAGTTGATGCAACCTTTGGTCCCTATGAGTGACACGCTCCGGAATTCACCACAACTTATGATGACATCCTTCACATCCATCCGGTACGACTGCCACCTGATGTCATAGGAAGTGAGCGACATGACCCTCTGAGTCCACTTCAGAGTGCTCTGGGTATCCACAAATGGTCCACTGGCTGGCAGAAGAGACATGAACCATTTGAACAGAAGAGGCAGGCAGCACCTGATGGCTCCTCCCTTACCATGCCTGCTGTGAATGGCATAGTAAGTATCTGCTAGAAGAGTAGGGATTGGATTCCCTCTGATGAAAATGCTGATAGCAGTGAAGTCAATGAAATTTGGCATACTGGGAAATAGGATGACCCCATAGATCATGGCAGCTAGCTGCGCGTGAAAAACTTCCCAATTCCCCTTTTCTGCTTCAACTCTGGCTACTCTCAACAGGAACTTCAATGGCAGACCTACAACCTCTCCACAGGGCTTCCAATTCTCACCAACTTCCTCAACACTCAACCGGAGAGCTCTGGCAATCAATCTGAAGTCGACCTCCTTTGGGACGTCCAAGAAGGGAGTCTGATGCTGAATAGGGATACTCAATAGGATAGAATACTCTTCGAGAGTGGGTGCAAGCTGATAATCCTGGAAAGTGAAGCACCTGAGCTCTGGGTCATAAAACTGAAGTAGTGTCTGCAGAGGCACCGGGTCAACTACTGTCTTCAATACTGTCA